>NC_091164.1:40975940-41146320 GCF_040958095.1 Procambarus clarkii
CACAACAAAATTTATACTAAAGCAGAGATGCAGAACTAGGAAAAGGGGAAAAATTGCCCAAACATACAAGCAATACAAAGATGCGAGAAACAACAATAGCAGTAAGGAGAGGGGCAGAAAGACTGACTTTCGGTCATATTCAACAACACAAATATACATACACACACACACATTATTGGAAAAAATTGGAATTGGAATATTGGAAAAAATAATTAAAACTAAATGGGTAGAACACCTGGAGAGAAATGATATAATTTCAGACAGACAGTATGGTTTTCGATTTGGAAGATCCTGTGTATCGAATTTACTCAGTTTCTATGATCGAGCAACAGATATATTACAGGAAAGAGATGGTTGGGTTGACTGCATCTATTTGGACCTAAAAAAGGCATTCGACAGTTCCACATAGAGAGGTTGTTCTGGAAACTGGAAAATATTGGAGGGGTGACAGGTAAGCTTCTAATATGGATGAAAAATTTTCTGACATAGAAAAATGAGGGCAGTAATCAGAGGCAATGTATCGGACTGGAGAAATGTCACAAGTGGAGTACCACAGGGTTCAGTTCTTGCACCAGTGATGTTTATTGTCTACATAAATGATCTACCAGTTGGTATACAGAATTACATGAACATGTTTGCTGATGATGCTAAGATAATAGGAAGGATAAGAAATTTAGATGATTGTCATGCCCTTCAAGAAAACCTGGATAAAATAAGTATATGGAGCACCACTTGGCAAATGGAATTTAATGTTAATAAATGCCATGTTATGGAATGTGGAACAGGAGAACATAGACCCCACACAACCTATACATTATGTGAGAAATCTTTAAAGAATTCTGATAAAAAAAGAGATCTAGGGGTGGTTCTAGATAGAAAACTATCACCTGAGGACCACATAAAGAATATTGTGCGAGGAGCCTATGCTACGCTTTCTAACTTTAGAATTGCGTTTAAATACATGGATGGTGATATACTAAAGAAATTGTTCATGACTTTTGTTACGCCAAAGCTAGAATATGCAGCTGTTGTGTGGTGCCCAACAACAGAAGTTGGCCCATATCTTAAGAAGCACATCAACAAACTGGAAAAGGTGCAAAGACATGCTACTAAGTGGCTCCCAGAACTGAAGGGCAAGAGCTACGAGGAGACGTTAGAGGCATTAAATATGCCAAAACTAAAAGACAGAAGAGGTGATATGATCACTACATACAAAATAGTAACAGGAATTGATAAAATCGACAGGGAAGATTTCCTGAGACCTGGAACTTCAAGAACAGGAGGTCATAGATTGAAACTAGCTTAACACAGATGCTAAAGAAATATAAGAAAATTCACTTTCGCAAATAGAGTGGTAGACGGTTGGAACAAGTTAGGTGAGAAGGTGGTGGAGGCCAAGACTGTCAGTAGTTTCAAAGCGTTATATGACAAAGAGTGCTGGGAAGACGGTCTCATCCTTTAACTACACTTAGGTAATTACACACACACACACACACATACATATTATATTATATATATATATATATATATATATATATATATATATATATATATATATATATATATATATATATATATATATATATATATATATATATGTCGTACCTAATAGCCAGAACGCACTTCTCAGCCTACTATTCAAGGCCCGATTTGCCTAATAAGCCAAGTTTTCATGAATTAATGTTTTTTCGTCTACCTAACCTACCTAACCTAACCTAACCTAGCTTTTTTTGGCTACCTAACCTAACCTTACCTATAAATATAGGTTAGGTTAGGTTAGGTAGGGTTGGTTAGGTTCGGTCATATATCTACGTTAATTTTAACACCAATAAAAAAAAATTGACCTCATACAAAGAGAAAAGGGTTGCTTTATCACTTCATAAGAAAAAAATTATAGTAAATATATTAATTCAGGAAAACTTGGCTTATTAGGCAAATCGGGCCTTGAATAGTAGGCTGAGAAGTGAGTTCTGGCTACTAGGTACGACATATATATATATATATATATATATATATATGTCGTACCTAGTCGCCAGAACGCACTTTTCAGCCTACTATGCAAGGCCCGATTTGCCTAATAAGCCAAGTTTTCATGAATTAATATATTTTCTCTATTTTTTTTCTTATGAAATGATAAAGCTATCCATTTCATTATGTATGAGGTCAATTCTTTTTTTATTGGAGTTAAAATTAATAGAGATATATGACCGAACCTAACCTATCTTTATAGGTTAGGTTAGGTAGCTGAAAATGTTAGGTTAGGTAGTCGAAAAAACATTAATTCAAGAAAACTTGGCTTATTAGGCAAATCGGGCCTTGCATAGTAGGCTGAGATGTGCGTTCTGGCTACTAGGTACGACACATTATATATATATTTATATATATATATATATATATATATATATATATATATATATATATATATATATATATATATATATATACATATATATATATATATATATATATCGGACAATTAGTAAAAAAAAAAAAAAAAAATTAAATTATTTTACCTTGTACCTAGATCCACCAGGCCTGTTTGGTGCCTGTTTCAGTACTTCAGACATCTGGAAGGTCACATCCTCCTCCTCAACTTGTGGATGTGCGTTGATAGATGATTCTGTAAAATTAAGTTATTTATATAATAATAAATTCAGTATAACAATAATATTCTGTAAAATTAAAAGTAATTTATACATCAATCAGATAAAACTCTCCAGAGATGGTGATACACAACATATAAAGGACAAGTTTCAGAACAAAATATGCATTTAGGAATAAGGTTTTGTACATGTAGGTAGCACATGAGAAAATAAGTGGAAGGTGATCAAGTTTATATTAACATGTTAATGACTTTGTTAAGGCTTTGCAAGAATGAAAAAATATTAATAATATAATATCACCTACCAATTAATTGTACATCATTTATAAGTCAATTATTTGCATTATTATTATTCAATACTAATGATATAAAAATGCATTTTGTAATCTATTTATGCAAGTATTAAGCACAGGATCATGAAATAAACTGCAAAATACTGTAATGGATAAACCAATTAATTTTACATTTTCCTATAGCTAAGTCAGTCAGTTCTATTAGCAGCAGAGAACAATTATGCCCAACCTCTATTAAATGAAACAATCTTAAGAGCAAGTGATAGAAATATAATCATTTATGCTTGGGATTATGGAATGGTTCCAAATATGAAAAATATCAAGTTTTTTGGTTAAAATTTGTTAACTTAAAATTTACATTTTTAAGTGAATTTTAAACTTTATATATATATATATATATATATATATATATATATATTAGTTGATTTTATACCCGCATTAGGTCAGGTGATAATACAATGAAGGTGAAAACATGGGGGGATACATAAGGGATAAACATAGGGGCTGCAGAAGGCTTATTGGCCCATACGAGGCATCTCCTATCTAAACACAAAGATTACCAGACACACGCTAGGCATCATACACACTAGGATAAAACAAACATTAGGCCAGAAGTCAGAAAAGAATTCAAAGAATTTTACTGGAAAGGCTTGCTGTTAGGAAAGGAAGTAATTGAGATGAATTAATGCACAGTATGTCAATTTTGTGAAATATATGATAAAGGAACAAAAACATTTATACCAAAACAAAGATGCAGAACTAGGAAACAGGATTTGTTCAACTGAAATTTCAAGACGGACAGAGACCAAAAGACACAAAAATGGAATCAATATACGAAGAGGCCAAACCCCCAAACATACCAGTAATACAAAGAGAAACAACTACACGGCAGTGAGGAGAGAGGCAGAAAGAAATTTTGAAAAAAAGGAACAAACAAATGTAAAGTAGAACAAATCATATTCTATAAATACAGCAACAACCAATTGCAGGTAAAGGATAATATTCAGAGCTTTTAAATGCATGGATGGCGAAATACTCAAGAAATTGTTCACGACTTTTGTTACACCAAAGTTGGAATATGCAGCGGTTGTATGGTGCCCATATCTTAAGAAGCACATAAACAAACTGGAAAAGGTGCAAAGACATGCTACTAAGTGGCTCCCAGAACTGAAGGACAAGAACTATGAGGAGAGGTTAGAGGCATTAAATATACCAAATATACTACACAAATATATATACTACACATGCACAATAAACTACCCTACACAGGCTGAGTATGGTGTGTACAATAAATTATTAGCTAAAAGATAAGACTGAGTTTGTATAAATGGGGGTTAAGTCAGAGTGGGAAAATGTAAGTGGAGTGCCTAAAAACCCTGTCCTGGGACCTCTGTAATTCATAATATATACAAATAATTTAGACTCAGGTTTGATCAGCAATATTTGAAAATTTCCAGACGATACAAAAGGGATTTTTTTCTGGATTCAGGATTATTTTTTTATGGCTGAAAACAGGTTTTCAGCAATAAAAGAAATACAGTATTGCTGGAACAACCGTCGACATCTTCAAGAGAAAACCTGAACATCTTCAAGAAGTGAAGATGACCTTGAGAAGAAGTATAGGTTGGGAGAAGTATAGGTTAGGAATTGTCTCCAAAGAATTCTCAAAGAATTACTCGTTATTGCTATCCAAGATAATTAGACGAGCCAAAGCTAAATACTACGAAGATAAATTTACCCAAATAAAGAGTACCTTACCTAAAAATATGTATGTACCTTACGTAAATAAACATTTGATTTTGAAGTGCCGGACAAACAAGGCTGTGGTGGATATGTGGGCCTGAGGGGCCTGTCCAAGCAACAGCCTGTTGGACCAAGCTCTCACATGTCAAGCCTGGCCTTGGAAGGGCTTGGTGAGTAGAACAACTACCAGAACCCTATAATGCATGTATCAAGGTGTCCAGGCAGTGAGCACCACATAATGCAGTGCAGTCCTGTAAGAATAAGCACAGTAAGTATGGGCATGGAGGGGGTGCAGCAGTGGCTTGTGAAGGGCTGGAGAGTAAATGGACATGCCCAGGGGTAAAAAGCATTAGGGTAACAGAACATAGCCCATAAAAATAGTAATGACAATGAATGAATAATTATATGAATGCAATAATACTTCATATCTCAATAGGAATACTAAGCAGGATGCAAGACAAGGTACTGGTGGTGATAGTGGTTGGTACAAGTCCTCACATCCCCACAGACACCAGTAACAGCCCTCACCTCCCAACACAGTACCCTTGTAGCGAGTTAATCTTATACTCGCTTCATTATCTTATAGCATAACTAATTAACACTAATTACAGAAGCTACACAGGTGATACTTTGGTGTGAGTTGAGCGCACTGAGCGTCGGTATCGCTACACCTTTGTTCCTTAACAACCCTTTGGACCTTTATTACAGAAAAATAGAATCAATTAATTTAATAAAATATAAAATATAAGTGCTTACTTACGATAATACTATCGGTGGAACACAAAATCTTCTTCTTCTTGATAGTAGGTGCAGTTTGCATGAAGGGTTAGTCCTCGCCATGACTGAACTGACGACAAAATGGCCGATGTGTTGATATGGCGTCAGGTGACGCTGTGACGTCACAGGTGAGGGACGCTTTGCGCATTACTCCCTCGTACTTAAAAAGTACTACAGGTACTTTTTGGTTTTATTTTTGAATATGGCAGAAGTTGGACAGCTTTTCAAATCATTATAAGGGAGTGAGTTCCATAGACTAGGTCCCTTTATTTACATAGAGTGTTTACATAGATTAAGTTTGACTCTGGGGATATCAAAGAGATATTTATGTCTGGTGGGGACGTGGCCATGTGTTCTATTACATCTGTCCAGGAAGAGTTTCAGAACAGGGTTTGCAGTTAGAAAAAGGGCTTTATAAACGTAATTTACACAGGAGAATGTATGGAGTGAATTTGTTTAGCATGTTTAAGGATTTGAACAAGGGAGCTGTGTGTTGTCTGAAGGTAGAGTTATTTATTGTCCTGATAGCAGATTTTTACTGGATGATGATGGGCTTGAGGTAGTTTGCAGAGGTTGAACCCCAAGCACAAACGCCATAAGAATGATAGGGATAGATAAGTGCATAATAGAGTGAGAGGAGAGCAGAGTAGGGTACATAATATCTGATCTTAAACAGTATACCAACTGTTTTAGAAACCTTTTTAGTTATGTGTTGTATATGGGTGCGGAAGTTGAGTCTCTTGTCTAAGTATAGGCTAAGAAACTTTCCATCATTTTTATTGCTAATGTTTACATTATCTATCTGAAGCTGAATTGCATTTGTTGATTTGTTTCCAAATAAGATATAGTAGGTCTTTTCTATGTTTTGTGTGAGGTTTGTTGGTTGACATCCACAAGTAGACTTTTTTTAATTAATTGTTTACAACATTATTTAACAGGAGTGGGTTGGGGTCAGAGTAGATGAGTAGTATCATCAGCCAACAATATAGGTTTAAGTATGTTAGAGACATTAGGGAGATCATTGATGTATATAAGAAACAGGAGGGTCCTAGGATGCTGCTCTGTGGCACCTTTACGGTAATTAAGTGGTAGAGTGGGAGAGGTTATATCATTGATGGCTTCATATTGGTGTCTGTTACTAAGATAGGATCGGATATAGTTTAGGGCAAGGCCACGGATTCCATAATGGTGGAATTTAAGTAAGAGGTAGTTATGGTTAACAGTATCAAAGGCCTTTCTCAGGCCGATGAAGAGTTCAATTGGAAACTCACTTTTGTCAAGGGCTGAGAAGATTAAGTCAAGCAGACTAACAATAGCATCATTGGTACTCTTTTGGGAGCGGAAGCCAAACTGACAGGGACTTAGTATATTGAATTTTACAAGATTGGAGTAGAGCTGTTTGTAAAAAAAAAAAAATAATTTTGATAATATAGGTAGATTCGATATGGGTCTGTAATTATTTATGTCTGCCGTGTTACCTCCTTTATGAACTGGCGTTACTCTTGCTTTTTTAAGGATATCAGGGAAGGTATGACACTCTAGGGATTTGTTGAACAGCAGTGCTATGGATGGTGCAAGGGCATGGGAGGCACGCCTGTGTACCATCGATGGTATTTCACTAATGTTCCCAGCTTTGGTTTTTAGCGAGTGAATGATGGACACAACATCTGTAGGGCTGACCGGAGAGAGGAGAAGAGAGTTTGGATAGCTGCGTGAAAGATATGTGGTAACATATGTCTGAGTCTCTGGGATTTTTCGGGCAAGGTGAGCACCAAACGATGAAAAGAAGCTATTAAATTCAGTTGCTGTTTCAAGATCTGTTGCAGGTGTATAACCATCCTTGGAGATTTTTATCTTATTATGTGAATGTTGTTTAGCTCCTAGGATGGTAGAGATGGCTCTCCATGTGCTTTTTATGTTGCCTTTTGCTTCTTTGAATCTATTCTCGTAATAGGAACGCTTTGCTCTTATTATACTGGTAAGCACTGATGAATACCTCTTAACTACTTCTTTTCCAACTAGGCCAATCCTAAGTTTTTTTTTCATATTCATGTTTCTTGTCGATTGCTTTAAGTATGCCATTAGTGAGCCAGGGATTATTTAACCTTTTTGCCAGTTACTTGCTTGGTGAGGAGAGGACAATAAGTATTGTAAAGGCTTTAAATTTTGGAAAGAGGCTAGTTAACGAATTATTATCCTGTGTATTGATAAATTTAGATTCCCAGTTTACATTGTGGAGGGCATTTGTGAGATTGCCTATTGCCGCTTCACATTGTAACCTAAAGGTAATTTTCTTGTTACCTGGTGGTGTTATGGCCATGTTCGCTACAAGGAAGGTAGGATAGTGGTCAGTTGTTCTGTCAGTGATTATACTTGATGTAAGAGGAGCTGTTATGTTGGTCCATCAGTGATCCAGGGTAGTCGCAGATGTTTGAGTGACTCGGGTGGGCCTGGTGATTGCGGGGATGAGCATACAGGAATTCATGCTGTTGAGGAAACAGTCTACTTGAGGGTTATTTTGTAGCCCTAGGTCAATATTGAAATCACCTCTGAGAACTATGTGATTTTTGTTGAGATTATTGTTTATGATAAGGTTCCTCAAGTTGTTATTGTATTTGTGTCTAGCTTCAGACACAAGCATGTTACAGTTATGTCTTAAAGAGTTGAGAGCAATTAAGGATGATAAAGAGTCACTTACAACTAATGTATCAAGTTTGGATACTTGTACACATTTCAGTGCAAGGAGCAAGGCAAATAGTTCAGTCTGAAGGGTAGAGGCCCAGTTGTTTATACGGACTCCCCACTCAAAATATAAGTCATATCCTATTGCCAGGACAACTGCACTTCCAGCTGCACCCGTTGGGCGCTGTAGGAAACCTTCAGTGTATATGATTTGAGAGAGAGAATGCTCTGTGGACAGAGCATCAATATGGCTTAAGACGTTGAGCTTTGCCTCAAGACAAAGCTGGGACTGATCTCTAATTTGCTCCTTTGATGGAAAGGGAGGGATTAAAATTGAAAAGGGTGTAATTTCCTACAGTGCAGGAAAGTGCTATTGTTGTCTCTCTTGGTACAAATTATAAATCTGATACTTTCTGAGTTCAGTTCCAATTTTATTTATCTATTTGAAACAATGTTTACATTCAATAAAGAAATTCTGGAGGGCTTCTGTGCAAGGGTTAGGATGAGCTAGCCTAAGCATTTTTATACCAATTTGACAGTTATTTTCAGTAACACGATAAACAACGCTCGGAATATTAAGTTCCTTTCTCATATTAAGTATCTTTGTGGTACGAAGGCACCCAAGGATTATCCTCAAGGCTTCGTTCTGCAATTTTTCAAGCCCTCCAAGCTTTCTTTCAGGATGCCTTAAAGTTAGTTTAGTTCATTTATTATGCACCCCATACCCATCTTGTGGGCGGTAGTGGAAAGGGTTGCAGAGGCACATAATGGGCTCAGGGACTGAACCCAACAATTCATTTAGCTAAGCAAGTTACAATCTTGATGAGCTAGTTACAAAATTCAGTATAAGTCGTCACATCAACAATAGGTTCGAGATCGATCACAAGTACAGTTTCTAAATTAAGCAACTGACATATGTGGAGAGCTAGTGTCACAATTGATATGTTTGTCCTGCACACCGCCCCTCATCCAGTGGGCAGCGGTGGATAGGTTACAATCACTTAGTTACTACTTACAGTTAGCAAACTGGGGATATTTGGCTAAAATTTCTGGTACCAGATCATTTTGAATGAAATATTGACACATCGTTGGTACATTGGTTATAGAATTGTCTCTGAATTCACTATCACATAGTGACGGAGGGGTGTGCAAATAATTTTGTTGACAGTTAACATTTGGTCAGGTCTACATCGGCAGATAATGAGAATTCCCAGAAATACTTGTAACCGAGTCTAAGCCGAGCAGTAGTAACATCTAGAAGTCTGCTGATTTTATTGAATGAACCATAGATGTGTGGCTCCTTTTGCATAATAGTATTGAACGAAAGTTAATCTCCCCAAACACTTTCGCGTTTTGGGCAAGTTACCCCTCCACTCTCTCCATTTTTGTTTGGACATTCCCTGGCAGTGCGCGGAAATACTGAAAAGTGTATACTCTTTTCAACTTTGTCACCTTAATTCTCGTCCTATGTCTTTCATTTTGGTATCAATGCGTTCGCAATAGAATTCCCAACAGAACTATGTGCATATAATGTCAAAGACAGCAGCGCGCTCCACCCGCCGACAAGATGAATGTAGGCCAAGGGTACCAGAAAAAGAAAGCTGAGCCACCCTCAGGCAACTCTCATTACATTAGAGAGCGTGATAATACTGAAAAGTGTATACCCTTTTCAACTTTGTTACCTCAATTCTCATCCTAGTTTTTTCAATTTGGCATCAATGTGTTCGCAATAGAATTCTCTACAGGACTAAAGGCATATAAACTCCAAAAGCCCGGCTTACCATCCGCAACAAACAGAGTAAGCGAGAGTGTGTTACCAGGGAGCGCACAAGAGCGATAAAATGTATACACTCTTTTCATTTTGGTCACCCCAATTGTCATCCTAGGTCTTTCATTTTGGTATCAATGTGTTAGCAATAGAATTATCTACAGGTTTAAATGCATATAAACTCCAAAAGCAAGGTGTACCATCCGCACAAAACAGAGAAAGTGAGAGAAAGTAACCCGGGAGCACTCTAGTGCAATGTAATGTGAACACTCTTTTCACTTTGGTTACCTCAATTCTCGTCATATGTCTTTCATTTTGGTATCAATGTGTTCGCAATTGTATCTGCTGGCATTTTACCCTTTGCTTGGATCTGAAGGGTTTTAGGCTCACCACGATGCAATCTGATAGTACCACAGGTGTATATACCTATCTTCAAGCAGCAATTCACTCATTCAAACCGACTTATAATAGTTATCCATATATAAATGGTAATCTTTGTTCTACCTGTTAACCTGTCATATGAAGAAAGATTGTCAAAGCTTATATTACATTCTCTAGAAAAGCAAAGAATTAGGAGTGACATATGGTAGAGGTGCACAATGGGATGAATGGACATAACAAAGGGGACATTAATGGGGTATTAAAAGTAGCAACACAAGACAGAACTCGAAACAAAGTGTAAAAATTGGAAAAATTTAGATTTAGGAAAGAACTGCATGAGTAAATACACTGGGTTTGTACCTTAAGGTTCATGTATGCAATATTACAGAGTTCCAGTTAACTCCCATGCATGCAATTAATTTATGTTATGTTTATGTTTTTTATGTTAAAATGTTTTTGTTGATTTGTTTGTATATTTTCATAAGTAAAGCATGCTTACCGTCTTATTCCAAGTTTTATGATAACTTTACAAGGTTTAAAACATAAAGTTCAATATATATTCTGGTTTTCACACAGGAATTATACGTTAATATAACATCATAATAACGTAATGATGTCGTGTAAATAACGTTATACTGACGTCATATAAATGTTATATTTATGTTATAAGAACGTAAATTGGATAGCTTTACAGAAAGTAAAAAAAAAAAACTAAATGTTGACTGAAAATTATTTATTCTTAAATATAAAGCATGAAAACATTATAATACCATAGCATTCACTATTATTTTTAAATTTTTACATAAATCTTAAAAAACTGTGTCTCAAGAATATATGTTTTTAGTTATATCCTTTGGTTTTAAGAACATCAGATATACGTATTTATGTCAAAAGTTACAGTATTACCTTTGTGGAACCATTTAAAAACGTCCACAAACGTTCTGTGTTTGCTGGGTGGGCACCTGCAGCTGGTCATCGGCAGCTGGAGCATCAACATCTGATAAAGGGAGGAAAATAACGGCAACTGGCCACCAGGGAAGACGTTAGTGGTAAGTAGAGGGCCAGCCGCAAGACAATTTAGGCTAAAGACCGGAATATAACTGTCCTAGAAATAACGGGAACAATTCATGAAGCTGGGAAAGCGAGAATTACAAAACTGAAAAGAGTGATAAATTGCTGGGCGCAACGTCGGTTGGAACGTTTCAGCTGGAGGTTCCTGACTGAAGCATCGGCTGCCGGGAAGCCTAAGATGGAACTAGGGCGTTAGCAGCTGTAACATCGTCTGCTGAAACTAGCCGAGTTTGTGAGGGCGCCCGCTGCAACAGCTACGGCCGAGCCACCAGCTGACCCCTCCTCTGCAGGAACAACACCGGCTGGGACGACATCGTTGTAAAAGCCTAACAATGTAGTAAATTATATTACATGAATAATCATAAATAAAATGGTGTAAATAATAAAATTGTAAACCAATTATAGCTATAATTAATTATAAATAATTATAAATTGCAAAACAAAGTATGCTCAAAATAAAGCTGGACTATAACTCGTTAGAGAAACGGGATTAACACTGAGCCGAGGTAAATACAACCAAATACAATAACGAAAAGGATGAAAAAAGGCACGTCAGCTGGAACTTCGCGACCAGCGGCCTAGGAGGCCACTGTGACTCCCGGGCTACACCGGGCAGACAACACGTCTGGGTAAACCTACGGCCTGTAAGGCCGCAGTGACATCCGGGCTACACCGGGCAGACAACACGTCTGGATAAACCAGCGGCCTGGGAGGCCGCCTATTTATATGACCAAATAAATATAAAACTGAAAACAGCGATCGAACGAAACGTGGTGGAATTGACGTACCGGGCTACACCGGCCAGACGAAAACGTCTGGGTACGAACGTGCCGGCTATACCAGCCGGATGAAACGTCTGGGAACAAATGTACCGGGCTACACCGGCCAGACGAAAACGTCTGGGTACGAACGTGCCGGCTATACCAGCCGGACGAAACGTCTGGAAACAAATGTACCGGGCTACACCGGCCAGACGAAAACGTCTGGGTACGAACGTGCCGGCTATACCAGCCGGACGAAACGTCTGGGAACAAATGTACCGGGCTACACCGGCCAGACGGAAACGTCTGGGTACGAACGTGCCGGCTATACCAGCCGGACGAAACGTCTGGGAACAAATGTACCGGGCTACACCGGCCAGACGAAAACGTCTGGGTACGCAAGGGCGATGTAAAAAGCGGGAAATTTGCTGAGGAAACTAAACGTAAATGCAGGGCCAGAATAAACTTAAAGCAAGAGGCAAGGGCCCGATCCCTACAACTATCACATCCTAGCTGACTTTACGTAATAACTTAAAGGCAAAGCAGAGGATAAACAAACCTAAATGTAAAGCCAGCAAAGAAACACGCAGCTTGACACTGCATAAAATTCATTAATAAATTAAGGAAACTTGTGGAAAAACAAGTCCAATAAAAACAAAGCTAGGGGCCGGAGGCCTGTGACACTGCAGCTAGCCTAACCTAGCTAACTTTACCTAATAACTTAAAGGCAAAGCAGAGGATAAACAAACCTAAATGTAAAGCCAGTAAAGAAACACGCAGCTTGACACTGCATAAAATTCATTAAATTAAGGAAACTTATGGAAAAACAAGTCCATAAACAAAGCTAGGTGCCAGAGGCCTGTGACACAGCAGCTAGCCTAACCTAGCTAACTTTTCCTAATAACTTATAGGCAAAGACCAAAAGTTAAAACAAACCTAAATATAAAACCAGCTAAAGAAACACGCGGCTTGACACTGCATAAAATTCAATAATAAATTAAGGAAACTTATGGAAAACAAATCCATGAAAACAAAGCTAGGGGCCAGAGGCCTGAGACACTGCAGCTAGCCTAACCTACATTTGTTCTGTAAGAACAAATGTAGTTATGTAAGAACAGCTGCTGGCTTGAGAAAGGGGGCCCACGCCGTCTCCGTCCCGGTTTATATAACCTCGGGTCAATGCGCGCGCAGCTTGGGGCGGTTACAGTCAGCTTCCAGACATACGTTTTCTTCCACTCAGAAAACCCACCGTTTTGGGAAACAGTGTTCTTTATGCTAGTTAGCATTGTAAATGTGTGGCCACGTCTGTGGTATAAAAAAAAAAAAAAAAAGTGCGTATCCTTGTTGAATGTCCTGACTTCCAGGATGTGCGTGTGTCATGCTTGCTGACTGTCCCTCGTGGTCACTTGTCCCTCGATAGAATTCTTGGTGAGTTAGATACCGATGATATCGATCGCCTTATGTGCTTTTGGTCTCATATTGGCATCCTTAGTGACATTTAGCACCCTATGAATATCCTGCACATTTGATGGTGCTACGTAGCCTCCCCGGCTTGGTGCCTTCTTTTGATAATTACTTGCTTATGCTCCTGCTGCTGTTTTCATTAATTTTACTGCCTCTTTTTTTTCTCTTCCTCATGTTTCATGGGATGAAACACTATTAAATGTGGGTTGTTTCTATTGTTAGTTGTTTACTTCCTGGATTACATATGCTCATACGCTCCAATTCGTCGGGAAAAAATATAATGATATCAGACAGCATTCATATAAAATGTAAACAGGAAAACAAATTTTCCTAAACAATATCAATCAAATATTACCTTGTTGACAATGTAAACATTGCCCGAACATCCTGCCCGAAACTCATTGCGTAATAGTGGCTTAATTTAGGCATTGTATGTACTAGCTCTATCTATATATCGATCCATTAATGTAACATTACTTGTATGTATGTATCTTTCCTGAATAAACATATTTATTATTTATTTATTTATTTATTTAAAACCAAAATGTGTTAATTCTTGAAACATCTTGGCACCTCGAAAAGCAGTGTTGCAAAGCTTTTCCTCTACTCATATTGACTGAAGTCCCGTCAAAGAGACTTGACTGCGACTGTACCTAACCAGGTCTCTTAAACTGGGTTAATTGCCTACTAATTTAGAAACGGCAACTAAATTTAATAGCTTTTTTTATCGGTTGGTGCTAACCTTGCCAGAAAAATCCCACAGCCCCAGACACAAGTTACCACAGACACAGTATATTCTGTTTGGCAATAAATCCTCTAATCAAATAAATCTCAAAATAAACAATACCCAAATTTGTAACAAATTAGATGGCAAATTCCTTGGCATTCTCATTGACCACAAGCTTAATTTCCAGGGACACATTCTAAACATATCAAAAAAAGTTTCAAAAACTGTGGGCATTCTTTCTAAGATCAGATATTATGTACCACGCCCTGCCCTGGTGACTCTCTATTACTCCCTTATCTATCCATATCTCAACTATGGTATTTGTGCTTGGGGCTCTACTACCCAAAATCACTTACGTCCTCTAATTACTCAACACAAAGCTGCTATTAGGACAATATCCAATTCTGGCCCCAGACACCACTCGGTACCCCTACTTAAATCTCTGAATATGTTAGACATTAAGTCACTGCACATTCTCTCATGTGTATTATACACATATAAAACGCTAAACTATAATGCCAATTCTGATCTCAAAAGCTTCATAGAAGGTTGTATCAGAACCCATGAGCATCACACCAGAAATAAATACAGTTTTGATATTCCTAGAGTACGACTTAATCAAACTAGAAATGCTCTACAAATCAAGGGGCCCAGAATGTGGAATGACCTTCCCAACCATGTTAAAGACTGTACCTCTCTCAACCAGTTTAAGTTAAAAGCGAAGCTATACCTAATAAATTCCCTGTAACCTACCTTACCCTTCTATTGTCAACCAATGTCTGTTTTTTCTTTAAAGAGCGCTGTTTGTCGACATAATTGTATTTGTGCTGCTTTTTCATCTATGTTTTCATTTCTTGTTTTTATTCTACTCATTATGCTCAATTAGTATTAAGCTTGTCATTTAAGTTTATCATGCCCGAAACGCTTTGCGTAATAGTGGCTTTAGGCATTGTATGTACTAGCTATACCTATAAGTTAAACAATCCTTGTAAATATTTATTGTATGTATGTACCTTACCTAAATAAAATTGTATTGTATTGTATTGTATTGTATTGTATACCACATATCTTTCAGGCAGCTATCCAAACTCTCTTCTCCTTTCACCAGTCAGCCCAACAGATGTTGTGTCTATCATTCTCTCATTAAAAACTAAAGCTGGGAACATTAATGAAATACCATCCATAGTATACAAGAGTGCCTCCCGTACCTTTGCACCACCCATAGCTCTGCTGTTCAACAAATCTCTAGAGTGTCATACCTTCCCTGGTATCCTTAAAAAAAAGCACGAATAATGCCAGTACATAAAGGAGGCAATTTGGCAGACATAACCAATTACAGATCAATAACAAACCTACCCATATTACCAAAAATATCTGAAAAAATTATTTACAAACAGCTCTACTCCTACCTCGAAAAATTCGACATACTCAGCCCCTGTCAGTTTGGCTTCCACTCCCAAGAGTAACAACGATGCAATCATTCGTCTCCTTGAAATTATTTACTCAGCCCTTGACAAAAATGAGTTTCCGATTGGATTCTTCAATGACCTGAGTAAGGCTTTTGATTCTGCTAACCATAACTACCTCTTACTTTAACTCCACCATTATGGAAACCGAGGCCTTGCTCTGTACTATATCCGATCCAATCCTAGTGACAGACACCGATATGTAGCCATCAATGATATAACCTCTTCCATTCTAATAATAACGGTAGGAGTGCCACAGGGCATCATTCTAGAACCTTTCCTAATTCTTATATACATCAATGATCTGCCTATTGTGTCTAACATTCTTAAACCTATATTATTTGCTGATGATACTACCCTCATCTACTTTGACCCCAACCCACACATATTAAATTGTGTTGTAAATAATGAATTAAAAAAGTCCACTTATGGGTGTCAACCAACAAACACTAAACATGGAAAAGACCTACTACATCTTATTTGGAAGGAAATCAACAAATGCAATTCAGCTTCAAAAAGACAATGTTAATATCAGTAATAAAAATGAGGGAAGGTTCCTTGGTCTATACATAGACAAGAGACTCAACTTCTGCACCCACATACAACACATAACTAAGAAAGTCTCTAAAACAGTTGGTATACTCTCTAAAATCAGATATTGTGTATCTGACTCTGCTCTCACTATACTATGCACTAGTCTATTCCTATCTTACTTGGGTTAAACCACTGCAAACCACCCATTCAATCCCATCATCACCCAGCAAAAATCTGCTAAGAGAACAACAACAAACTCTGCTTTCAGACAACACCCAGCCCCTAGCCTGTTTAAATCCCTAAATAATAATAATAATAATAATAATTTTTATTTAGGTAAAGGTACATACATAAAGAGATTTTACAAAGTTTGTTGGCTTTATAGATAGACATGCTAAACATGCTAAACGTACTCCACACATTCTCTTGTGCCATTTACATTTACAAAACCCTGTTTTTAAATGCGAACCCTGCTCTGAAACTCTCCCTGGACAGAGGTAATAGGACCCATTATCACCACACCAGATATAAATATCTCTTTGATATCCCCAGAGTCAAATTTAATCTGTGTAAACACTCTATGCAAATAAAGGGATCCAGTGTATGGAACTCACTCCCTATTGAATTGAAAAGCTGTCAAATTTTTGCCTTATTTAAAAACATAAATAAAGAGAACGTAATTTCATCTTTATAGTTTCCTACCTAGTGCTTCAAACTCGAACTGTATCTAGTGCTACCCAGTCCTCCAATTTATGTTCCTAAGCCATATAACTTTACCATTGTAATCATTGATATCATCTGATATCATGGTTGTTATATTGAACGCATATTGTGTACTACTCAATCCTTCAGGATATATGTACTTAAGCAATAAAACTCTACCATTGTGATCATTGCTGTTATCTTATATGTGCTATCAATATGTTTTAATGTCCCTACTAACCTTTGTCAAATTTGCTACAATTTACCTACTTAATATTATCTGTTAAATTAAGGACCTGCCCGAAACGCTGTGCGTACTAGTGGCTTTACAAGAATGTGAACAAATCATGCTATGTACTCTCACAAACCCAATATACCTTCTTGTATGTATGTATGTATGTATGTATATATATATATATATATATATATATATATATATATATATATATATATATATATATATATATATATATATATATATATATATATATAGTTTTATGCGTTCTTTTCTGAACTTTTTGCTTTATTCCCATTTGTGTTTCTGTTCTGTATACTGTACACTGTTCTGTATACTGTACACTGTTCTCTATACTGTACATTGTTCTCTATACTGCACGCTGTTAGTAGTGAAATATACGACTAGAACCGTCCCAAACCCGAGGAGAACCTCAGGGATTGAACTCGGTCATAGTCAAAAGTGGTGTGGGAGTCCGTAGAATGGGACGGGTTGCGTCAGGGGGGACGTTGTGGGTCACAGGGGTAAAATGTAAGGGATGTTGTGTGTCATGTAGGTAAGAGGGGAGGATAAGTTTGTGGGCATGTGTACATCATCTCAAAGGTTTCCCCGGATGTTATGACGCGTGGCGTCCGGCCAGGCATCGCTTGAGAGTCATGTTGGGTAGGGCTGGAAGCTAAGTGGATGGTATGTGGTCATGTAGGGAGGAGGAGGAGTATGTAGGTTATGTTGTGAAGGGAGGAGGAGCCCCCATACCTGAGAGGATATCAATGACGTCCATTAGTTCTCCCCCTACATGGGCAGGAAGTGTTGAGGGGAGCGTGAGAGTCCAGGGTCTTAAGATTGGAGGGGAGAAAGAGGGGAAAGGGAGGTAACAGCTGGCAGTGGGTTTGTGTGTGTGAAAGTAGAGTCATTATTTTTTTTTCTTAAAGAATGACAGTTTTATGTACCCTCCCTGCTTCCAGAGCGCTAAGGATATGTGGGCCATACCTACCACATAGCTATGAGGAGTGACACCACATGACCACATGGGTTACCTCTTCAAAGGTTGAGGCCTAATAGTTGCGAATGTCATCATTAACCTCTACCATAGTCAGTCATGCCCACCCCTCCCCCCTCCATCCACATAGCAGGACATACCACACACCAACACCACCACCACACTGCTGGGAGTGACAGCAATATGGCATACCATACTCTCTCCTGACACAGCTCACACCGGCACATAGCATTGAGTGTGACAATGTTCTTTCTCAAAGGTGAGCCATGAGCGCAACATACAAATTCCAAAATGCAGTCCTGGGAGTTTGACACACATTGATTAACTAGCTATCTGATTATTTATACATCTTCTCTCTCTCTCTCTACATTATATGCGGGATTACATAGTGTGTCAAGAACTACCTACGTGACGCTAAACAATCCAATCACACAAGCCGTCATATGGGCAGTAAAGGCTTGCAGAGACGCATAAAGGAGTCCAGGACTGAACTCCTCAATTCATTTTTAGCTAAAGTTACAATCATGACGAGTTAGTTACAAAATTCAATATAAGTCAACACATCGTCACGGAGACGCGATCTCTACCTACAAATTGTTCTTGTTAACTGTGATCATTGAAATGTATGCATGTTTACTCAATCTCCATCACCTCTTCTTCCTATAGCCATTACTGCTGTGCAAACCTTGTAACACACAACGGCGTTATCATAGCAAGACAATGTCACAGAATGTTCAAGACTCCTGAATGAGTGAAACATCAATCCGTCTCGTTAGGGTCTAATCTTCGTGGTGGTTTGAGGCGTAGTGAGATGGACGAGGTACTGGGATGACCTTACCCTCTCCCCATCAACCCCCACCAAACCCCTACCCCCCTCCCACCCCCCTTCCAAGCCCAAACCATCAAGCATCACTTCACCCTTCCCAGACCGGATGTTCTGTGCAAAGTCTTTAATATTATTTCTGATCATATGTGTAACCTTGTATCGCAACGTGACCAACATGGTATCATCATTCTTTGCTCAAATATAGCATTTTTTTTTTAAGAATATCGAGTCATAAGGTGGTCTTCAATCTTATTATTATAACAAATCATATTTTTTTGTAAACACAACTGCATGGGATACACATTGCAGTCAGTCAGTGGCTACTCTCTCTCTCCTCTCTCTCTCTCTCTCTCTCTCTCTCTCTCTCTCTCTCTCTTTCTCTCTCTCTCTATCTCTCTCTTTCTCTCTCTCTCTCTCTCTCTCTCTCTCTCTCTCTCTCTCTCTCTCTCTCTCTCTCTCTCTCTCTCTCTCTCTCTCTCTCTCTCTCTCTCTCTCTCTCTCTTTCTCTTTCTCTTTCTCTTTCTCTCTTTCTCTCTCTCCAGATCATTTAATAGTTGGGGGAAAAGTAACATCAATTCCTTTCTCCTGCCGCCGCTGTTCACGTATCTTTTTTCATTTCACTTAGACTGACAGCGCACCAGAGGATGGACGACTAATGTCAATTTTCGAGCCCTCATCACTCTCACTCTTATAACCTTGTAAGGAAACACGACCAAAATGATGACAGCGTTCTTTGCCCAAATATCATTTTAAGAGTAACGAGCAACTTTCTGTCCGATGTCTGAATAATGAAATGTAAACCATGTTTAGCCATTACATCCAAACACATTAAAAGATTACCACAAGCTTGTTTAGTTCTTGTATCACATAACGTAACGTAACGTTTATTCAACAACTGGTAGACATAACATAATGTAGCTTCATATTCACTGTGGTAAAACAAACAAACATACACATCACGGTCAGTTCTCGCTATAGCTCAAACGCGTCGTTCATTCTCACTCCCTTAGGTGAGCAATGTTCCACACATACAAATTCCAAGCAAAGTAAACATATATAAGACAATGTGGAAAAACATAGTCTTGATACTATTATTAAATTGACTTGTTCATTATCCCCGAGTTCAAGGCTGTCTCTTAAGACCTACATCATCCAAATGTAAACACCAATCGATGAGAATAAGACCGGATGAGTCGATAGTGAAATAGCTCTGGGCTATGTCTATTTTCAGTTCTTGTAACACAGTCAATGTAGCGTAATGGGGAAAACAGACTTTCTACTGCCTACATAAATAGCATTTGAAAATGTATGCAAGTCTAGACAATCTCCTATTAGCCCTTACATTCTAAACACAAATAAAATATTAGCACATGCTTGTATCGCATTATATCGATATATCATCATTAAGTAACGTGGAAAACTTCTTTCTGTCTGATGATCAAATAGCATTTTTTAATAAATAACCTCAGCTTGGTCTTATGCCATTAGGACTGTATTACACTGTGCGCAACAGTAGACTTGTAATATCATAGCAAGACAATGTCGCAGAATGTTCAACGTTCAATACTGAAGATGTGAGCGAGACACTTAGTAACGTAACGTGGAGATCAACTTTCTGGCTGTTGTCCGAATATCATTATTGAAATGTGAACCCCATTTAGCCAAACACAATATCTCCATTACATCTCATACCATATAAATATTACGGTCTGCAAGTTTTAGCTCTCTGTAACACAATGTAACGTAATGTAACGTAACGCAAATCAACTTTTTGCAGTCCAAAATGTCATTTTGAAATGAAAAGTGAGGCTTAGTCCATCTCCATTACATCTCTTAATTACCATATAAATATTGGTGTCTACCAGTTTTAGCCCCTGTAACACATTGTAACGTAACGTGGAAATCATCAAATTTCTACAGACCAAATAACATTTTTAAATGAAAGTATGACTTAGCCCATCTCCTTTACATCTCATACCATATGAATAGACCATCTCCATTACATCTCCTACCATATGAATATTACGGTCTAGCAGTTTTAGCCTCTGTAACACATTGTAACGTAACGCGGAAATCAATTTTCTACAGACTAAAATAACATTTTTAAATGAAAGTATGACTTACTCCATCTCCAACCATATAAATATTACGGTCTACCAGTTTTAGCCCTCTGTAACACTTGTAACGTAACATGAAAATCAACTTTCTATCTGATGACCAAATAACATTATTGAAAATGTAAATCATGTTTAGCCATTACATCCAAACACAAATAAAATATTACCGCAGGCCTGTTTAGTTCTTGTAACACATTATATCGTTACGTAACGCAACGTGGAAATCGTCTTTCTGTCTGATGACCAAATATCATTTTTTTGTAAATGTGAAGCTTTGTAGATTTAATTTTAAACAAAGGTGGGTTGCTAGTCCACAAACTAAGAGTGGTGAGTCAGGAAGAATGACTTTGTGAAATATGCAAAGAAGAGTTTGGGGAGACGTGATCACTGCCTGCAAATTCTAATATTTTTTGTTAACTGTATGATCACAACATATACCTCTTGGTCTCTTGTTCTGCCTCTCACTAGTCAATAAACACAATTTTGTATCATTTCTCGACTAAAATAGCACTCTGAAACATCTATGCACTTTATTTCTTCATTGACACGTGCACAGTCATCAAAGGGAATCTCACTACTGTATGGATGTCTTGTGTGTTAAATATACTAACCTTACCTAGCTTATCATTTTCTTTGAGAAACTTATATGTGGTGATCATATCTCCCGAGTCCACACAAATAACCCACATCCATATTGAGAAAGAGAGAGAGAAGGCAAACATAGCTTGGTTATTGCATCTAGTTTTAAAAAGGGGTAAGAATAAGAAGAGTCATGTTCCATAAAAATACTTTACAGCATCCATTATTTATGAGCAGTAAGAGGGAAACGGGATCCGCACATACAATTTCCAAGCATTACAACGCTATCGAGGTAAACATAACATAAAAAGACAATAATGTAGTAGTAGTATGCTATTAATCAGCTAGTCAAAACTTAACATAACAGATATGATTTCACAGTTTTAACCTTTGCAAGTTTTTCAATGTTTTCTCTTCACTTGTGCTAAGTGAGTCAGACAAAATGTGACATTTCATTATTAGCCAGGCAATAGGCTATTAGCTAGATAGTCAAAACATATAACAAGCATTATTTCACAGGAATTTTTTCTAGCAAATATGCTTCCATTAAGCAGTTCAACACATCAAACACCAGCAGTCCGCGAAATTCCCTTTAGTCAATAATCATCCTTTACAGTATTTCTTGACTAAAATAGCACTCCAAAACATAAGTGGTCATTTTTATTCTCACTGACGCACTATAGTCAATAAGTTGTTTCGCAGAGTGACAAGTTATGCATAGTGACGAGATTTCACGGTGAGCATAGTTTAAGAGTGTTCACACTGTGTTAATTACGGTCATGGATATGTTATGTTTTGTTTATGAAGATCATTACTTCTTATTTTTAACATTTTTCTAGCCCTCCAGCTTTTCAGTCTTCTCATATTCTTTTCAAATAAAGTTTGCTTACTGATTTCCAGTAAATTGGCTTCACATTACATATATTAATCAATTTTGATTAATATTAATATTTGAAACTGATTTGAAAGATTAATATTTGAAACTGATTTTTTGTTCTCTCCACCAAACTTGTGTATCCTCCATGGCTATCTAGTGACCTTTATTCTACCTCTAATTGTTTCAATTCTTTTGTTTACTTGCATTTATTGTTGTGTTTTGCCATAATTATTCTCTAATTTTAGCAGACTCAATACTTTGTAAGCACTTATTGTATTGTTATATTATTATATTGCTGTGTTTTGCTATAATTACTTTCTATTTTACAGCAGATTTAGTTTTCATCTGTTCCTGAAATTGCTTATCTTATTGTATCGTGACATTATCTTATCTATATGCTTACTGATATTGATCCAGATCGAAATCTTCTGTCCCATACCCACACAAATCAGCACATTGATCATCATTATTGCAGGTATTACACAGCAAATCACTCTGAAGCTTCATTATCAATACAATACAATACAATACAATTTTATTTAGATAAGGTACATACATACAATAAATTTATACAAGGATTGGTTGACTTATAGGTAGAGCTAGTACATACAATGCCTAAAGCCACTATTACGCAAAGCGTTTCGGGCATGATAAACTTAAATGACAAGCTTAATACTAATTGAGCATAATGAGTAGAATAAAAACAAGAAATGAAAACATAGATGAAAAAGCAGCACAAATACAATTATGTCGACAAACAGCGCTCTTTAAAGAAAAAACAGACATTGGTTGACAATAGAAGGGTAAGGTAGGTTACAGGGAATTTATTAGGTATAGCTTCGCTTTTAACTTTTTAAACTGGTTGAGAGAGGTACAGTCTTTAACATGGTTGGGAAGGTCATTCCACATTCTGGGCCCCTTGATTTGTAGAGCATTTCTAGTTTGATTAAGTCGTACTCTAGGAATATCAAAACTGTATTTATTTCTAGTGTGGTGCTCATGGGTTCTATTACAACCTTCTATGAAGCTTTTGAGATCAGGATTGGCATTATAGTTTAGCGTTTTATATATGTATAATACACATGAGAGAATGTGCAGTGACTTAATGTCTAACATATTCAGAGATTTGAGTAGGGGTACCGTGTGATGTCTGGGGCCAGAATTGGATATTGTTCTAATAGCAGCTTTGTGTTGAGTAATTAGAGGACGGAAGTGATTTTGGGTAGTAGAGCCCCAAGCACAAATACCATAGTTGAGATATGGATAGATAAGGGAGTAATAGAGAGTCACCAGGGCAGGGCGTGGTACATAATATATGATCTTAGAAAGAATGCCCACAGTTTTTGAAACTTTTTTTGATATGTTTAGAATGTGTCCCTGGAAATTCAGCTTGTGGTCAATGAGAATGCCAAGGAATTTGCCATCTAATTTGTTACAAATTTGGGTATTGTTTATTTTGAGATTTATTTGATTAGAGGATTTATTGCCAAACAGAATATAGAAGGTTTTGTCAATGTTAAGGGTGAGTTTGTTGGCAGTTAGCCACAGATGGACTTTATGTAGCTCAGTATTTACTGTGGCATTTAGAGCAAGGGGATCAGGACTGGAGTAAATGAAGGTTGTGTCGTCAGCAAATAGAATTTGTTTGAGGTGTTGGGAGGCATTTGGAAGGTCATTAATGTAGATGAGAAAGAGGAGAGGGCCAAGTATGCTGCCCTGGGGAACACCAATGTTGATGGGTTGGGTGGGAGAAATTGTATTATTCACAGAAACATATTGGAGCCTGTCAGTAAGGTAGGATTTGAGGTATTGTAGGGAGTGTCCTCTGACTCCATAATGATGTAATTTAAGAAGAAGGTTTTGGTGGTTGACAGTATCAAAAGCTTTACACAGGTCCACAAACAACCCAACAGGGAACTCATTTTTATCAAGAGCTGTATGAATCGAGTTAAGCATACTAATAAGTGCATCGTTAGTGCTTTTTTTGGGTCTGAAGCCATACTGGCAAGGGCTAAGTATATTGAGTTTGGCTAGATATGAGTAAAGCTGCTTATAGATTAGTTTTTCAAAAATTTTTGACAAGTTTGGCAGGACTGGTCCGACTGGTCCGACTGCTCTCGGATTATAGACTTTTGGTCATCATGTATTTGAGTCAATAATCTGAGCCATGGATTATCAGCGAGACGCTTAAAGTCAGAACATGGGGAGGCAGCTCGTTTAAGTTGCTCCATATGGTTACATAACTGTTGTAAGGCTCGAGTCAGTGACGATGCTTCAATCAGCTGGGAAGGTTTGTTATTGTTGACGCTGGGAGGGTCGGTACTCCCCCCGGTAGCCACTAAGGGGGAGACAGCCGCATTATTCCTGTTGCTAGCTTGGCTGGTTGGGTTCATCCAGATAGGTGTGCTATCATTCTTTACGGCCTTGCCGAGCTTAGAATTGTTTGGCATGGTAGCAGCAGAGATGTATGCAGCAGATGGGGTAGACTCGTTGATATGGCAGCAGCAAACGTCAGGTTAGCTTCCTCCAGGGAGCAACACTAATGAGGTCGAGATGAGCTAGTAGGTTAGGTTTTGTCGAATATTTCGGTCACATTTAGGTCACTGGGTACTTAGCTGCCTTCTGGGGTTGTTACATCATGTTAGGGATGTTGTGGGCTCAAGGAGCAGCTGATAAAGTTGGAGGGGCAGCAGGGTCGTCAGGAGCGGATGTATTTCGAGCGTGTCCAAATATGGGAGAGCTAAAAGGCCCGGCCCCCAAAATAAACTATCCACAGTAATAATACTTGCTACTAGACCATGTCAGACTAAGGGTTGATCAATACACTCCCACACAGGAAGAAGGGATACTCTGTTCTAATTTACTTATTTATTAACCCCTTAACAACCCCCCATATACACTCACACCAATAACAATAATAATAATTACTTTACCACACTATCTTACGTTAAAAGCCTTGGTCCACATAAGCAGGATACAAGGTTTACACTAAGAACAAGCTAGGGTAAAGTACTACGGGATAAACACTGAAGCTGGATGCAGCTTAGGGTAGTGAGACCACGTGGTACCCTAATACAAAACACAACACTTAGGGGTACCCAAAACACTGGCAAATACTACCCCCAGGTCTCACCAATCGTTACTACCAGAGTAGGCACACTTAAAACACCATACTTAACTTAATGGTACAGGAACTTAAGGTAAGGGAAATAAGTAAGAGGAGAAGGGAGGGGAGCAGGGGTGCAGCCACAGAGTAGGTCTCGTCCCCACGAACGCCAGCCAGAAGAAGAACGCTCCTAGCGACCAGCTTAGGCCTCCCGCATGTTGTGGTGCCGGGAGGAGCCTAATTGATCGTGCAGCTAAGCACATTAAAAATCTTCCCCTATGCAACGTATTGTTACTTTACAAATGATTAAAGTATTAGTAAACATAGTTGGTGCCTATGTTATTATTTAATAATCAACCGCAGCTCAATCTTTAAATGCTCTTTGAGAAACAAGAATAGTCTTACGTCTGGCAGGGAAGATACAAACAATTTCAGCTCGTGATGCGTTCAACTATACTATAGGAAAGTTTAATAGCTCAATTTTGACCTCTGGTTTCCACTGAGGAACCCAGGGCCGTAACAATCAGTAAGCATATAGATAAAATAATGTCACGATACAATAAGATAAGCAATTACAGGAACAGATAAATACTAAATCTGCTGTAAAATAGAAAGTAATTACTGAATAGCAAAACACAACAATACAATAATATAACAATACAATAAAAGCTTACAAAGTATTAAGTCTGCTAAAATTAGAGAATAATTATGGCAAAACACAACAATAAATGCAAGTAAACAAAAGAATTGAAACAATTAGAGGTAGAATAAAGGTCACTAGATAGCCATGGAGGATACACAAGTTTGGTGGAGAGAACAAAAAATCAGTAGAGACTGTCAAGATGAATATATAAAAAATTTGACAAATGATAATTGTAAAGTAAAATAATCTTAAAGATAATAAATTTTATTTAGCTTAGTTTTTAACCTATAATTAGTATGAGCTTAATTAAGAGAACAAAATGAGATCAATAATTGATTTCAATAAATGATATAAATCAATACAATTAAATTTAAAAATTAAATGGAATAGGGTATGATTAGATTTAAGAGTAAAATTTTACAATGAAACTGAGGTAGATGCTTGCATAAGTGCATAGAGACTTGACGGATTATTTAGGAAATTATATGAATGAGAGAACATTAGGTAAATGGTAAGGCAGAGACAGCACCTTAGACAAAGTTAGATTAAGTTAGGTTAGGCTCAGGCACTGAAAGAGTTATTTTAAGTACTGGCATTGGTCGGGTTCAGGTTTTCAGATATACCACAATCACTAAAGAAGGCCAGTACTTGTTGGTCACACTTTATTTCATATCTTTTTCCTGCACTTTCCTTCTTCGCAATAATCGTTCCATTCCTAGTGTAGCACTGCTTGATAAGACCAGGGTTTAGTTTGCGAATTTGACGCAGCCTGAAGAGGAATCCACACTGCTTTGTACGACACTCATTTATATAGAGATTGGTTTTATACTTAGCAGCTGATTGTATGAGGTCAAACTTCACAGAGGGATTTGCAAGTTTGATGAGCATTCTCCTGCAGCTACGGGGACTGTTTTTATCTATCCTGATAGCTGATTTGATATCAACATTGACTTTGATCTTTGAATTAATTAGGGTGTGGGCTATGTTACAACAATTCTCACCTTGTTGTTCATCAGGTAGATCAGTAGAGCTAATTATCAGGGAGTCATGAAGTTGTTGTTGCTCTTGGTCATCTTCGGAAGCCGCCTGGTGAATCTGAAGGAGATTGATCTGTTTTTCCAGCTTTTGAAGGAGGTCACTTTGAGCTGAGAGGGTTTCCTCGGCCTGAATCTTATGTATTTGATCCATTGCATCATTTGCAACAGTTTGCAAGTTGAGAATTTCTTGGTTGTTGTTCGTCGACGATTCAAGGAGGCGGTCTATGGTTTGTTGTTGTCGGGTGACTGTGGCTTGGAGGGCCGAAATAGCTTCAGATTGCATTAGCATAAGGTTGTGCAGTTTCTGCAGCCATGGGTTACTTCTGAGAGGTTTGAAGTTTAGACAGGGAGCCATAGATTGGATGAATTCTAGAGCTTGAGATTCGAGTTGAGTTGAAGGGGGGGAGTGAGGAGGGGGAGCGGATGCTGTGTTTACCAACATAATATCTGATTTTGGAGAGTATACCAACTGTTTTAGAGACTTTCTTAGTTATGTGTTGTATGTGGGTACTGAAGTTGAGTCTCTCGTCTAGGAATAGGCCAAGAAACTTTCCATCATTTTTATAGCTAATGTATACATTGTCTATCTGAAGCTGAATTGCATTTGTAGATTTGCTTCCAAATAAGATGTAGTAGGTCTTTTCTATGTTAAGTGTTAGTTTGGTGGTTGACATCCATAAGTGGACTTTTAAGTGGTTGGTTGACAGTCCATAAGTGGACTGCTCTAATCGACAGAGCAACTCTCTCTCAGAACTATGCTTATTTGACATAAATTCGTTAATATTAAGAAAGATAGAAATATAAACATCAAACATCAGCCACTACCTTGGACCACATATTGACAAACATAACAGCTCCACTTAATTGTATCTGGTATAATCTACGACAGAACAACTGACCACTATCCTACCTTTCTCGTAGCGAACATGGACATAACACCACCAAAAAGCAAGAAATGGCCTCTGATTTGAAATTCAAATCGGAGATGTTTCTGAAGAGGGGGACAAAGAAACAGTTGCGCAGTGCGCGGGAAGTCTGGGGCCATATAAATTCCGGGGCAGAGAGGGGCTTGCTCTCTCTCCAACCGACTGTCGCAGTACCCGAAACTCCCACCCGCCTCCCCTTCATGCAAGTGGCAGTTCCCAGTCATACTTTGTGCCAGTGTCCCTCTGTCTTCCCCACCGCAAGTGGGGAGGGGGGTGCAGCGCCAGTCCCCAAGTGTCCCGCTGTCTGCAGCTAATCCTTTGCCCAGTCTAGGTGCTAGTAAGAGCCAGGAAACCCTTCTCCTTATTCCTTGGCGGCCGGCCTCACGCCCTGGGAAAACTCCCATTTGTCATATCAGTTTTCCCCAGTCACTAGGTATTTTCTGCCCGCCTGTTAATTCTAGGATTTCCCATTATGTCTTGGTCGGGCTCCGTTAAGTGTTGTGTCTATACACTTTATTTCCCCTTTGTGTCCTGACTGTTATACCTAGTTCTAATTACATTTCTTCTGCCATTAGGTTTCTGCAGAACGTGTTTGCCATGTCACTAGGCTCTGCTTACTACTACGGGGATACATTTTAAGTTAATTTAGTCCTCAGACATGGACATGTTACATTTGTTAATTCCTACTTATATTATTTACATGTTCTGCAGAATTTAATTTACTAATAAAATTTAAGCCCCAATCGGCCTGTGTCTTTTTCCCCCTGGTCAGAAAACTTTCATTTAGGCTACACAGTGAATCAGCTTTAGGCAATCTTACAGATGCACTTCACAATATTAACTGGGATTCTGAATTCAATAATACCCAGGATATAAATTCATTAGCTAACCTCTTCCTCTCCAAAACTCTAAGCCTCTACAACCTTCATTGTCGCCTTCTTACCAAGCAAGTAACTGACAAAAAATTAAACAATCCATGGCTCACAAGTGGCATTCTCAACTCAATCAACAAGAAACATGAATATGAAAAGAAACTTAGGATTGGCCTAGTTTCAAAGGAAGTAGCTAAAAGGTACTCATCAATGCTTACCAGTATCATAAGAAAGGCAAAACCTGCATATTATGTGAATAGATTCAATGAAGCAAAAGGCAACATGAAAAGCACTTGGAAAACAATCTCTAGCATCCTAGGAACTAAACAACGCTCACATAACCAAATAAAACTCTATAAGGATGGGATATACCGTCAACTGATTTAGAAATGGCAAATGAATTTAATAGTTTCTTTTCATCGGTTGGTGCTAATCTTGCCAGTAAAATCCCACAGACTCAGACACATATTAACACATATCTCTCAGGCAGCTATCCAAACTCTCTTCTCCTTTCACCAATCAGCCCGGCAGATGTTGTGTCCATCATACACTCTCTAAAAACCAAGGCAGGGAACACCAGTGAAATTCCGTCCATTGTATACAAGAGAGCCTCCCATGCCCTTGCCCCACCCATAGCACTACTGTTCAACAAATCTATAGACTGTCACACCTTCCCTGATATCCTCAAAAAAGCAAGAATAACGCCAGTCCATAAAGGAGGCAATCCAGCGGACATAAACAATTATAGACCAATATCAAATCTACCCATTCTATCAAAAATATTTGAAAAAATTATTTACAAACAGCTCTATTCCTACCTCGTAAAATTCGACATACTCAGCCCCTGCCAGTTTGGCTTCCGAACCAAAAGAGCACCAACGATGCAATCATTAGTCTCCTTGACGTTATCTACTCAGCCCTTGACAAAAATGAGTTTCCGATTGGACTCTTCACTGACCTAAGAAAAGCCTTTGATACTGTTAATCACAACTACCTCTTACTTAAACTCCAGCATTATGGAATCCGAGGCTTTGCCCTTGACTACATCCGATCCTATCTTAGTGACAGACACCAATATGTAACCATCAATGATACAACTTCTTCCACTCTACCAATTACCGTTGGAGTGCCACAGGGCAGTATCTTAGGACCTCTTCTATTTCTTATATATATAAACGATCTGCCTAATGTCTCTAATATTCTCAAACCTATATTGTTTGCTGACGATACTACCCTTATCTATTCAGACCTCAACTCACATACACTAAATAATGTTGTGAATAATGAATTAAAAAAAAGTCCACTTATGGATGTCAACTAACAAACTAACATTAAACATCGAAAAGACTTATTACATCTTATTTGGAAGCAAATCATCAAATGCAATTCAGCTACAGATAGACAACATTAACATCAGTAATAAAAATGATGGCAAGTTTCTTGGCCTATTCCTAGACAAGAGACTCAACTTCAGCACCCACATTCAACACATAACTAAGAAAGTCTCTAAGACAGTTGGTATACTCTCCAAAATCAGATATTATGTTCCTAACTCTGCTCTCCTCTCACTATATTATGCACTAATCTACCCATATCTTAATTATGGTATCTGTGCATGGGGGTCTACCACTGCAAACCACCTTAAGAACATCATCACGCAGCAAAAATCTGCTATCAGAATAATAACTAACTCTGCCTTCAGACAACACTCAGCTCCCTTGTTTAAATCAATAAACTTGCTAAATATTAACTCCTCCACACATTCTCTTGAAACAATATACAAAACCCTGTTCTTAAATGCAAACCATGCTCTGAAACTCTCCCTGGACAGATGTAGTAGGACCCATTATCACCACACCCGAAATAAATATCTCTTTGATATCCCCAGGGTCAAACTTAATCTGTGTAAACACTCTATGCAAATTAAGGGACCTAGTCTATGGAACTCACTCCCTAGTAAATTGACAAACTGTAAAACTTTTGCCTTATTTAAAAGTAAAACCAAAAAGTACCTAATTTCATCTTCTTAGTTTCCTACATTGAGCTTTAAATTTGCTCTGTACCTAGTGTTACCCAATCTCCTAATTTTTATGTAGTATCAAACAACCTTATCATTGTGTTCATTGCCGTCTTCTTTTATGTGCTAGCCATATGCTGTGTTGTGACTACCAATTTTTGTCAACTACCATTCAAGCTGTCATTGCAATCAATCTTATATTGTTTCTGCTGTATTGTGCCTACCAATTTTTGTCAACTACCATTCAAGCTGTCATTGCAATCAATCTTAGCTACCTATGTTCTTTAATATACTGTACCTACAATTTTCTCTCATCTTCTTTTTTTCATTCCATGTAACTGTTGTCATTTTTTTTGTCTATAAATTTTGCAAGTATTTACCTACTTAAAATTTTCTTAGATTAAGGACCTGCCCGAAACGCTGCGCGTACTAGTGGCTTTACAAGAATGTAATTTCTATACTATGTATCCTCACATTCCCAATGTACCTTCTTGTATATGCATAAATAAATAAATAAATAAATAAATAAATAAATAAATAAATAAATAAATAAGCTTCATTTTAAATACTTTACCCATAGACATACAGAAAGCTCAAGTGAAGATACGTATGTTTTTATAGTGGCATTCAGTAGCTTGTCGGTCATGGAGTGCCAGCCTACGCACTTGCCAATATAGTGTGTAATTAACAAAGATACGCTAATAAAGCCAAAAATATTATATGCTTTCAGAAAGACCGAGATATAATCGTTATTGTGAGTGCACCAAAGGAAATATATCATGTTGGAGGACAATGATATACAAATTTTAAATTAAGTTTCGACACTCGCCTGGGCGAGAGTGACGCGACTCTCTCCCGTTAAACAGTAGCCATAAGATACAGCTTACAGTATTGCCCCACACTCTTCGTTTTTGCACGTGGTAATACAGGATATTGTGAATCTGTTCTCGATTGTTGACAGCGTCGAAGAAATGGCTGAGGCGGTATGCCTAAGTGGTAGTGAGGAGGACAGACAAGATGATAACAGACCGTTTGAAGTAGTTGAAATTGAAATTGAAATAAGTTCATTGAGGAATAAGTGACATTCATACACACAAAGGGATGAGGTAGCTCAAGCTATTCTCACCCCATTCAGTGCAACGTGTTAATATATACATAGACACACATCACAAATAAACATATTACCAAACATTCTGAGAGGTAAACATATACATTTCCTCCTTGTTACGGACCCGAATCCAGCGTCAGAGCACGGAGCAGTGACGACCGCGCCATCTGTGGGTCAGCTCCCGAAACCCCCTCCAAATGGACGACGACACCTGGTGAGGACGAAGTGTACTGGCCACAAGGGCCAGTTTCCAGTACTGTTCAGCTCACAACACAGCCGCTGCTGACCTCTGGTGAGGTGGAGCTCAGACAACAACGCCATCTATGGAGTGGATAGGTGGGCGTTTGGGTCTGAGCCTGTAAGTGAGGTGCTTTAGTGTGTCCCTGTTATTGATGACGTGTCTGCTTACAGAGTCGACCTGGGACTGCTGTAAGGGAAGTTGAGTCAGTCTACCCAAGGCAGCCGTCCCCATACCAAGTGCTTTGCTGCAGCAGCTGTGAGTCGCCTCCCGGAGGAACACTGTGGTGTTACCCTGCCAGTGAAGTGGCAGTTGAAGGATTGTCATACCCGGGACCGACTGCTGGAGACGATTGACCACTGGGGTATTGAGGACAGGAGAGTGATCAGTGGTATCACACGAGGCTCCTGACTAGGGCGCTACCCTAGTATCGCTCGTGGAGTGGCCTGAACAGCGTTGCTGATTCGGAACCTGCCAGTTGTCTGCTGGACTTGTGGTTGACGGCCTCCACGGCGGTGCCCCCAGTGGAACTGTGTTTTGGCTGGCCTGTGGCCAGGGGTAGACTCAGCTTTTCGAAGGATTCGTCGAGAGGCCACGAGAGCACCGAGAACTTGGCACCAAGAAGATCCAGGGTCTTCAATAGAAGACTACAGTGTAAATAATTCCCCTGTGCAGTGTTAATACCCCTCCCCCTGTGTAACCTTTTATATATTATTTATTGGTGGCGGTCATTATATTATATCAAGTTTTTGCCTTTCTTTCCCTTCCCCTTTCAGTTTACTTGCGTTACTGATCACATCCCTTGAAAGCCACTACTGGCTTGGGGCCGGATACCCTTCCCTCTAACAACATCAGAGTAAGAACCCAGTTACGATCCGAGAGGGCCTTAACACTCCTTCACAAGTAGTATGTTATCAGACGTACACACAAATACTTTTATGGCCTAGGTATACTGTATAGACAATTTGCAAGACACCTGCAGATAATTCAACAAAATATTACAATCTTGGTGCAAAATTCTTATATCTCTCAAGAATATCATCAACCTTTCCGTTGTGACACATCCAGGCTATTTGTTCAGGAACAGTCCTTATCTCAGTGTTTCTATATACATTAATCAACGGACAATCAAGAACATAATGGGCCAGGGTGTGAGACCTTAACATACCGTTTGAAGTAGTAGTGAACAGAAAGAAATGGAGAAATAATAACAGACAGCGAGACAGTGAGAGTGAGGATGAAATTACAAAGAGACCAAAGAATGAGACCCTACTCAGCAAGACTCAAGACAAGCAATTTAATAGAAGGAAGAGGCTGTTGTTCCCTACAACATGCCAATTGAATTTCCACCAAAAGCTAGAGTGGACGGTACGTCTAGCTAAAGAATGTTTGGAATACGAACCACTCTTCAAGGAGGGTCTTCATCGGCCCTACATAACAGTTGGGACTGAACAGGCCGTGGAACGCCTCACGACGGTTGGTTTTGAAAATATAGTGATGGTTCCTCCAGAAGAAGGTATGTTGCACACAAAGATCATAGTTTTCAAGTTTCCAACTTATTTAGATCCTGACTGTCTTCTTCTTAACAATGATAATGTTGTCTGGGCAAAGAGGAACAGTGTTCGTGGTGACAAACAAAGCCAGGTTGTTGCCTTGGTAAAGGGTGAGGCGCCGGAGAAAATTTTTGTGCAAGGATTAGGCTATAGGAACGTTGCAAAATACGTTGAGGAGCCCATACTGTGCATGAAGTGTTCACGTTGGGGACATATGGCATGGAAATGCCAGTTTGACCCCAGGTGTCGGTATTGTGGGAAAAAACACGACTCGCGAGAGTGTAGAGTCAAGATTGAAAGAAGTAAAAAAATCGTCCCATTTTGTTGCAACTGTCGAGGCAGCCACAATGCTGGTTCCTCTCTATGCCCCATGAAGCCTCATCTGAAAGAGACTAGGACGGGTCCTACAAGCAGGATAGATGTATCCTCGCAGCAAGGAAAGATTGTGCAAGAGGAACATGGAGGAAACAGCTGGAAGCCAACGACAGCCCCTATGATCAATGTGTGGGAGAAAGGGACGGAGAAAATAGAGGCGAGCCTAGGGAAAGTACATCATGCAGTGGGAAAACTGAAACCTTGTGAGGACAAGGTTCAGGACAATATGGTCACCTCTGAGGTTGGTAATCAAATTTTGGAGTATCTAAAAAAAACTAGATAAGAGGATTGAGGCATTGGAATAATTGGCTATGGAAGGTAGACGGGGTGAAGATGGTGGTGAAACAAGACGAGTACTTGAAAGTGAAATGGAAAGTGAAACGTGCGTAGAAGAAAGTAATGATGTGCATGAGGTAACGATGATAGAGGATAGTCAGGAGAATACACTTTCTAGTAGTGTTAGCGGTGTTAAACCTCCTGTTGTGACAAATGTTGAAAGAACGGTTAAAGTAAAAGGGTTACAGAAATATCAAAGAAAATAGATATGAATAATATTACCTTCGATGTTAGTAGTAGTTGTGAAAGTGAGGAGAAAGAAAAAATGTTACGGTGTTGGAAGGAAGTTTCTAAGGTACTCTCGTATCTCATGGAATGTGACGGACAGGGCGAAGGTAGTTTTATTATTAATCATGGATGAAAGTAAATTGAGAATATTATCTTGGAACGTTAATGGATTAAAAACTAGAGCGGTGGATGTACACTATTATACTCTTAGAGAGGATATTGACATAGTAGCACTCCAGGAAACTGGGGATTGGGATGGTAGCATTCTGAGGCTAAATGGCTATAGAGGTTTTCACTTATATGCTGATGGAGGAACTAGGGGGATCTCATGTTATGTCAAAAGTACCATACCTGCCGAGATAACTGGAATCCCTCAGAGATATAGAGGTATTGAAAGTATTAGCTAGCGGATACAATTAAAGGACCGAGAGTTAAATTTCATTAATCTATACATCTCTGATAGCTCCCTTGATTTAAGATACTTGCCGAGTTCAAAAGACCTCACACCTGACATTTTATTATTTTATTTTATTTATTTTATTTATATATATACAAGAAGGTACATTGGGTTTGAGAGAATACATTGGATAGTACAGTATTTACATTCTTGTAAAGACACTAGTACGCGCAGTGTTTCGGGCAGGTCCTTAATCTAGCAGATAATTTTAAGTAGGTAATTTCAATCAGAATTGATAAATGAAAGATACATTACAAGAGAAAAATGAGATGAGAGAGATAAGTAAGTATATTAAAGCACATTGTTATATTAAAGCTCTGATTGATTACATTGACAGCTTAATTAGTAATTTAAACAAGATTAATAGACACCATACAGCAGATTGACAGCACATATAAGACAGCAATGATCACAATGGTAAAGATGTTCAGAATGGGTACATAAAGATTGGGAGACTGGGTAGCAAAACATACAGATAACAAGATTTATAAACACCATACAACAGATTGGCTGCACATATAAGAAAACAGCAATGATCTCAATGGTAAAGATGTTCAAATTGGGAACATAAAGGTTGGGAGATTGGGTAGCAATAGATACAGTGCAATTTTAAGGCAAAAAGTGAAAAACTATGAAGATGAAATTAGGTACTTTTTAGTATTGATTTTGAATGATGTAAAAGTTGGACAGCTTTTCAATTCAGTAGGGAGTGAGTTCCATAAACGGGGTCCCTTTATTTGCATAGTGTTTACACAGATTAAGTTTAACTCTGGGGATATCGAAGAGATATTTATTTCTGGTGTGGTGATAATGGGTCCTATTACATTTGCCAAGGAAGAGTTTCAGACAAGGATTTGCATTTAAGAACAGGGTTTTGTAAATGTAGTTGACACAGGAGAATTTGTGGAGTGAGATTATGTTTAGCATGTTTAGGGAGTTAAACAAGGGGGCTGTGTGTTGTCTGAAAGCAGAATTTGATATTATTCTGATAGCAGATTTTTGCTGGGTGATGATGGACTTGAGGTGGTTTGCAGTGGTTGAACCCCATGCACAGATACCATAGTTGAGATAGGGATAGATTAGTGCTTAGATTAGATTAGTGATTAGAGAGATGAGAGCAGAGTTAGGAACATAATATCTAATTTTGGAGAGTATACCAACTGTTTTAGAGACTTTCTTAGTTATGTGTTGTATGTGGGCACTGAAGTTGAGTCTCTTGTCTAGGAATATGCCAAGAAACTTTCCATCATTTTTATTGCTAATGTTTACATTGTCAATCTGAAGCTGAATTGCATTTGTAGATTTGCTTCCAAATAGGATGTAGTAGGTCTTTTCTATGTTAAGTGTTAGTTTGTTGGTTGACATCCATAAGTGGACTTTTTTTAGTTCATTATTAAAACATCATTTAGTGTATGTGGGTTGGGGTTGGAGTAAATGAGGGTAGTATCATCAGCAAACAAAATAGGTTTCAGAATGTTAGAGACATTAGGCAGATCATTAATGTATATAAGAAATAGTAGGGGTCCCATGATGCTGCCCTGTGGCACTCCAACGGTTATTGGTAGAATGGGAGAGATTATATTATTGATGGCTACACATTGGTGTCTATCACTAAGATAGGATTGGATATAGTCCAGTGCATGGCCTTGGATTCCATAATGATAGAGTTTACATAAGAGGTAATCGTGATTAACAGTATCAAAGGCCTTTCTCAGGTCAATGAAGAGTCCAATTGGAAACTCTTTTTTGTCAAGGGCTGAGTAAATTATATCAAGGAGACTAATAATTGCATCGTTGGTACTCTTTTGAGAGCGGAAGCCAAACTGACAGGGGCTAAGAATGTCGAATTTTACGAGATAGGAGTAGAGCTGTTTGTAGATAATTTTTTCAAATATTTTTGATAGTATGGGTAGGTTCGATATTGGTCTGTAGTTGTTTATGTCTGCCGGATTACCTCCTTTATGAACTGGAGTTACTCCTGCGTTTTTAAGGATATCAGGGAAGGTATGACACTCAAGGGATTTGTTGAACAACAGAGCTATAGGTGGTGCAAGGGCATGGGAGGCGCTCTTGTATACAATGGATGGGATTTCACTGATGTTCCCAGCTTTGGTTTTTAGTGAGTGTATGATGGACACAACATCTGACGGGCTGACTGGTGAGAGGAGAAGAGAGTTTGGATAGCTGCCTGAGAGATATGTGTTGATATGTGTCTGAGTCTGTGGGATTTTACTTGCAAGGTTAGCACCAACCGATGAAAAGAAGCTATTAAATTCATTCGCCATTTCAAAGTCAGATGACAGTGTAAAGCCATCCTTAGAGAGTGTTATCTAGTTGTGGGAGTGTTGTTTAGTTCCCAGGATGTTAGAGATGGTATTCCATGTGCTTTTCATGTTGCCTTTTGCTTTTTTGAATCTAGTACCATAATATGAAAGTTTTGTTTTTCTTATGATACTGGTAAGCACTGATGAGTACCTTTTAACTACTTCCATTGAAACCAGGCCACTCCTAAATTTCTTTTCGTATTCATGTTTTTTGTTGATTGATTTAATTATGCCACTTGTGAGCCACGGGTTATTTTTTCTTTTATCAGTTACTTGTTTGGTAAGGAGGGGACAGTGAGTGTTGTAGAGGCTTAGAGTTTTGGAGAGAAAGTGGTTAGTTGATGAGTTTATATCCTGTGAATTATTAAATTCAGATTCCCAGTTAATATTGTGAAGTGCATTAGAGAGATTGCCTAAAGCTGATTCACTATGTAGCCTGAATGAAAGTTTTTTGGTTTCTGGTGGTGATGTGTCAATGTTTGCTATGAGGAAGGTAGGATAGTGGTCAGTTGTTCTGTCATAAATTACCCCAGATGTAAGGGGAGCTGTTATATTAGTCCATAGGTGATCCAGGGTAGTGGCAGATGTTTGAGTGACTCGGGTGGGCTTGGTGATTGTGGGGATTAGCATACAGGAGTGCATGCTGTTACGGAAATAGTCAACTTGAGGGTTGTTTTGAAGACCCAGGTCAATATTGAAATCACCTCCCAGAATGATGTGATTTTTGTTGAGATTGTTATTTATGATAAGATTCCTTACATTGTCTGAGAATAAAGCTATGTTGGTATTAGGAAATCTATAGATGGCACCGATTATCAGGGAGGATTTAAGGGATTTACTGGAGAACTTGGCAAAGGTATATTCACAATAGTCGTCTCTATCACTAATGACACTATTGCAAATGAAGGTATCTCTGTAATATATTGCTGTACCGCCACCTTTTTTATTAGGCCTGCAGTTATGAATGGCTTTATAACCAGCTAATTGTAGAGTTGGGTATAGTCATTACTTAGCCAAGTTTCTGTTAAAATGATGAAAGATAATTTAGTACCTAGTGCTGTAAGTAGTGCATTTGTATCATCAAAATGTTTACCAAGTGACCTAACATTTTGGTTGTAAACTGATAAGCAGGTGCTGTTTAGGAGTTTGTTTTTTGCAAGATTTGCTGTGTAGTACCTGCAATAATGATGATCAATGTGCTGATTAGTGTGGATATGGGACAGAAGATTTCGATCAGGATCAATATCAGTAAGCATATAGATAAGAATGTCACGATACAATAAGATAAGCAATTACAGGAACAGATGAAAACTAAATCTGCTGAAAAATAGAAAGTAATTATAGCAAAACACAGCAATATAATAATATAACAATACAATAAGTGCTTACAAAGTATTGAGTCTGCTAAAATTAGAGAATAATTATGGCAAAACACAACAATAAATGCAAGTAAACAAAAGAATTGAAACAATTAGAGGTAGAATTAAGGTCACTAGATAGCCATGGAGGATACACAAGTTTGGTGGAGAGAACAAAAAATCAGTAGAGACTGTCAAGATGAATATATAAAAAAAAATTTGACAAAGATAATTGTAAAGTAAAATAATCTTAAAGATAATAAATTTTATTTAGCTTAGTTTTAACCTATAATTAGTATGAACTTAATTAAAAGAACAAAAATGAGATCAATAATTGATTTCAGTAAATGACATAGATCAATACAATTAAATTTAAAATTTAAATGGAATAGGGTAAGATTAGATTTAAGAGTAAAATTTTACAATGAAACTGAGGTAGATGCTTGCATAAGTGCATGGAGACTTGATGGATTATTTAGGAAATTATATGAATGAGAGAACATTAGGTAAATGGTAAGGCAGAGACAGCACCTTAGACAAAGTTAGATTAAGTTAGGTTAGGCTCAGACACTGAAAGAGTTATTTTAAGTACTGGCATTGGTTGGGTTCAGGTTTTCAGATATACCACAATCACTTAAGAAGGCCAGTAGTTGTTGGTCACATTTTATTTCATATCTTTTTCCTGTAGCTTCTTTCTTCGCAAAAATCGTACCATTCCTAGTGTAGCACTGCTTGATAAGACCAGGGTTTTGTTTGCGAATTTGACGCAGCCTGTAGAGGAGGGATCCACGCTGCTTTGTAAGACACTCATTTATATAGAGATTGGTTTTTTGCTTAGCAGCTGATTGTATGAGGTCAAACTTCGCAGAGGGATTTGCAAGTTTGATGAGCATTCTCCTACTGTTACGGGGACTGTTTTTATCTATCCTAATAGCTGATTTGATTTCAACACTGACTCTGATCTTTGAATTAATTAGGGTGTGGGCTATGTTACAACAATTCTCACCTTGTTGTTCATCAGGTAGATCAGTAGAGCTAATTATCAGGGAGCCATGAAGTTGTTGTTGCTCTTGGTCATCTTCGGAAGCCGCCTGGTGAATCTGAAGGAGATTGATCTGTTTTTCCAGCTTTTGAAGGAGGTCACTTTGAGCTGAGAGGGTTTCCTCAGCCTGAAGAAATACAAGACATACAACCTTGATACCACACCTGAGCCTTCCTTTCGTAAAGATAATCCCCTATCCAGCGCAATAATCTCCCTTTAACACCAAGACCAGCTAATTCATATAAAATAACCTCTTTGTTGGCTTTATCAAAAGCTCCTTGTAAATCAATAAAAATTATATAATAATCATTTTCATTAGCTAGACATTTAATAATACAATCAGAGGTACTTTTTCCTTTGAGGAACCCGAACAAATTACTAGACAGCTGATCACCTATTATATATAAAAGTCTATTTAAAATGGTCCTCTCCATCATTTTACAAAAAACACGAGGTTAAATACACAGGTCTGTACTCTCCATTGGCTTTAGGGATAGGGATGATCATAGCTTTTTTTCATTTACTAGGAATACTGCCCTCTTTATAACTAATATTAAAGAGGTCTAAAAGTGGGCTTTTCGTCATAATGGCAAGTTCATTAAGTATTTCATAAGTTACTCCATCCTCCCAAGGGGCGGTAGATTTCCCAACTTTAATCGCCGTTATTAGTTCTTCTCTGGTAATACCAGAGCAAGTGACATCACCACTGTTACCTGTTATAAGTATAAAATCCTTTCTTAGATCTTTCCAAGAATCTAATGACTCTCTCGTTACAGCGGGTAATGAACTAAGTTTGGCAGCTTCCGCCCATTTATTTACGAGACCATTTGCAATTCCTTTAGGGTCATAATGTGCAACAAAATTATGTTTTTTACCCCTTATTTTATTTACGTCTTGCCAGATTTCCTTCAAGTTTCTGTTACTCCCAACTTTCTCTGCAAATTCCTGCCAATACTTGCTCCTAATTTCCTTTCTCTTCTCCCCACACAGCCTAGCAACTGCCAGTAAAGCATTCTTCCCTTCCTCAGTCCTACCATTCCTATTCCAATCCCTGTGAGCTCTCCTCATTGTTAATGTCCACCCCTTAAGCATCTTGTCATGTGTATAATTTTCTTTTCTGGGGGGATGCATTTTTATACTAGATGGTTTCCGGTTCAATGTTGCATTAAATACATCTACCTCCTTAATTAAATCTTCATCAAATGCTTCTGCTGAAACTGGCTTATAAGTATCATACCAAGACTTAATATGGCCAACAAGACCCCTTATTTCTCCCTCATTAAACTTTAACCTTTTCCTCTGAAGGCAGGCATGCTTTTTATCTAGTTTAAGCTGTATTTGTAATGCAAAATGATCACTTAGCATTTCATCCACAGTAAGACAATTCCCCTCTATGCCCTCAGCATTTATTAAACAAGCATAATCTAATCTCCCTCCCCTTAAATGAGTAGGAGAGGGCTCGCCCAGCAGTTGAGTATCTTCATGTTCCTGCAAAAACTGGTACCATCTGCAACCATTCCTATTTGCTTTACCCCTTGATCCTAAAGCTGGATGTCTGGCATTAAAATCCCCTACCCCAAGTGTATCTTCAGAAAAGAAGGAATCTGGCAAGTATCTTAAATCAAGGAAGCTATCAGAGATGTATAGATTAATGAAATTTAACTCTCGGTCCTTTAATTGTATCCGCAAACTAATACTTTCAACACCTCTATATCTCTGAGGGATTCCAGTTATCTCGGCAGGTATGGTACTCTTGACATAACATGAGACCCCCCTAGTTCCTCCATCAGCATATAAGTGAAAGCCTCTATAGCCATTTAGCCTCAGAATGCTACCATCCCTATCCCCAGTTTCCTGGAGTGCTACTATGTCAATATTCTCTCTAAGAGTATAATAGTGTACATCCACCGCTCTAGTTTTTAATCCATTAATGTTCCAAGATAATATTCTCAATTTACATTCATCCATGATTAATAATAAAACTACCTTTGCCCTGTCCGTCACATTCCATGAGATACGAGAGTACCTTAGAAACTTCCTTCCAACACCGTAACATTTTTTTTTTCTCCTCACTTTCACAATTACTACTAACATCGAAGGTAATATTTTTCGTATCTATTTTCTTTGTTATTTCTGTAACCCGTTTTACTTTAACCGTTCTTTCACCATTTGTCACAACAGGAGGTTTAACACCGCTAACACTACTAGAAAGTGTATTCTCCTGACTATCCTCTATCATCGTTACCTCATGCATATCATTACTTTCTTCTACGCACGTTTCACTTTCCATTTCACGTCCCGTTTTACTTTCAGTTACACGTCCTGTTTCACCACCATCTTCACCCCGTCTACCTTCCATAGCCAATTTTTCCAATGCCTCAATCCTCTTATCTAGTTTTTTTAGATACTCCAAAATTTGATTACCAACTTCAGAGGTGACCATATTGTCCTGAACCTTGTCGTCACAAGGTTTCAGTTTTTCCACTGCATGATGTACTTTCCCTAAGCTCGCCTTTACTTTCTCCGTCCCTTTCTCCCACACATTGATCATAGGGGCTGTCGTTGGCTTCCAAGTGTTTCCTCCACGTTCCTCTTGCGCAATCTTTCCTTGCTGCGAGGATACATCTATCCTGCTTGTAGGACCCGTTCTAGTCTCTTTCAGATGAGGCTTCTTGGGGGCATAGAGAGGAACCAGCATTGTGGCTGCCTCGTCAGTTGCAACAAAATGGGATGATCTTTTCACTTCTTTCAATCTTGACTCTACACTCTCGCGAGTCGTGTTTTTTCCCACAATACCGACACCTGGGGTCAAACTGGCATTTCCATGCCATATGTCCCCAACGTGAACACTTCATGCACAGTATGGGCTCCTCAACGTATTTTGCAACGTTCCTATAGCCTAGTCCTTGCACAAAAAATTTCTCCGGCGCCTCACCCTTTACCAAGGCAACAACCTGGCTTTGTTTGTCACCACGGACACTGTTCCTCTTTGCCCAGACAACATTATCATTGTTAAGAAGAAGACAGTCAGGATCCAAGTAAGTTGGAAACTTGAAAACTATGATCTTTGTGTGCAACATACCTTCTTCTGGAGGAACCATCACTACATTTTCAAAATCAACCGTCGTGAGGCGTTCCACGGCCTGTTCAGTCTCAACTGTTATGTAGGGCCGGTGAAAACCCTCCTTGAAAAGTGGTTCGTATTCCAAACATTGTTTAGGTAGACGTACCGTCCACTCTAGCTTTTGGTGGAAATTCAATTGGCATGTTGTAGGGAACAACAGCCTCTTCCTTCTTGTCTTGTCTTGCTTGTCTTGAGTCTTGCTGAGTAGGGTCTCATTCTTTGGTCTCTTTGTAATCTCACCGTCACTCTCACTGTCTCGCTGTCTGTTATTATTTCTCCGTTTCTTTCTGTTCACTACTACTTCAAACGGTCTGTTATCATCTTGTCTGTCCTCCTCACTACCACTTAGGCATGCCGCCTCAGCCATTTCTTCGAGGCTGTCAATAATCGAGAACAAATGCACAATATCCTGTATCACCACGTGCAAAAACGAAGAGTGTGGGGCAATACTCCACCTCCCACCAATCAGCGGACGCCAAGAGCGCCAACCTTGCGACCGCACACAACCGTGGTCTGGTTACAACTCTTGAGTTGATTGATTGATAAAGATTAAGCCACCCAAGAGGTGGCACGGGCATGAATAGCCCGTAAGTGGTACAATTTTTTTTTTCTCAGTATTCTGAGGTTGCATTTAACCATCAAGCTGTTATCGCGGGGGAGGATACTGCTTCACAGTCTTTATGAGGGTGTCCAGCTGCTGGACACCTTTGTTGACCAGGAGAGTGGCTGTGTTGATGGCTTCAGGGTGGCCACTGCATGATTCAGGAACTCTTAAAGCTCTTCTAAGGTCATTGGTTGCTTCACATTCCAGAAGATAGTGAAGTAATGGCTCTTCTGTGACAGTTTGGCAGAAGATGCACTCTCTCTGTCGGGGTTCACCAATCTCCCAGTTGCATCTGTGCTGCTGCTTGCTGAAGATTAAGCCACCCAAAAGATGGCACGGGCATGAATAGCCCGTAAGTGGTGGCCCTTTTGAGCCATTACCAGTATCAATAGATGATACTGGAAATCTGTGGAGATGCGACTGCCTCCTTGCGTGACGGGAGATGTCTCCCGTGAGTTGCATCTGTAACCTAGACGTAGTCTATATAGCCTAACTGCTATTTCCCTGTGGATTCCTTTTGGGATATTTAACCTTTCTAATTTGGTTGCCTGAAGATACCATGTTGCAGATGGCGAACCTTCAGCTATTCTCTGGTGCAGGTAGGCTTTGTTGAGATGTGAGAGTTTTTTGGTGATGATGTTTTTTATGTTCTCTAGGCTGGGTTGAATTGTTTTATGTATCACTGGATGACGAGTTGCCAATTTAGCAATTTCATCAGCTTTTTCATTTAACGGGATTCCAATATGGGATGGGATCCAGTTTAAGGTTATGTTGAGTCCTTTGCCTTTAGCGACTGCTCCAAGATGCAAAGTGGTGGTAATTATTTCCACATTATCTTTCCACTGTTTTTGTCCTAGTATTTGAAGTGCAGCTTTTGAGTCTGTGTGTATGATTGCATTTTGAGTGTTTTGTGCAATCACATATGCGAATGCCTGTTGTATGGCAAACAGCTCAGTTTGGGTTGAAGATACTAGTCCTCCCAGTCTCCAATATGCCTGTACGCTGGTCGTGCAAAGAGCAGCGCCAGCACTCTCATTTTCTGTGTCCACCGATCCGTCTGTGAAGATGTGGGTGGCTCCTGCTCAACAAAGCCTACTGCTATGCTATACATTTGTTCTTCTATTATGCGCCTTATGATTGTCGGATCATAGGCAGTTTTTTTCATTGGGAGACTTTCTATTACTATTTTGAAAGTAGGCTCTTCCCACGGCGTGGAAAGAGTGTAATTTGGGTGTGGATAATCACCCTCTCTATCAAGAATCATGTTTTTTAAATGTAGTCTGTTTAGGACTTTTCCTGCTCTTGCAACCCAAGAGTTTCCATTGTTTTGGCCTAGTCCAACCACCAAGGCCTGCCGTACTGGGATTGGATCAGAAGAAATAATTATCTTACTGATAATTGTAGCTGTCCTTTGTGATATTCTTTCTTGTAGAGAGGGCAAACCCGTCTCCAGTCTAAGAGTTTCAAGCCTGATCCACATGGGGGCTCCCAGTGCAGCTCTCATAGCATTGTTTTGGGCAACTTCAAGCTTTTTCCACTGTTGGTGTGATAGATTTGTGAGTGCAGGTGCGGCATAATCGATCACTGATCTGACTGCCTGTACATAGTATGTGCGAAGGACTTGCAGATTGGCTCCTCCAAAAAGGGAGGTTACCGACCTGAGGATTGCCGTCCGGGCCGCAGTTCGCTCTCTCAAGTAAGTGACCTCAGCATTAAAATTCATGTGTGTCCAGGATGATTCCTAGATACTGATAGGTGTCGACCCATTCTATTGGTTGACCCTGTACTGTGAGTTGGATGTTGGGCTTCGCTATTTTTATGGGCATGGCCTTTGACTTTGAGGGGTTCAGTTTGATCCCAATCTGTTTTGCCTCTTTACTGATGCAGTCTAAGCATTTGGGTGCAAGGCGCGCCGCATCCCTTCCTTTTATGATGATGACAAAGTCGTCCGCGTAGTTTAGCAGCCTGCAGTGATGTGGGAGTTTCAACCTCATTATTCTTTCCATTAAACAGTTGAAGAGAAGAGGGCTGAGAATACCTCCTTGCGGTGTACCATTTTCATGTCTTTTGTACTCAGAGACTGTGCCATGAAGTTTTACTCTTGCTTCTCTGTTTATGAGACAGTTTTTGGTCCAGGAGAGCAGGTTGCCTCTGACCTCTTTGTCAATGAGGCAGCAGAGAATAGCTGGGGCGCTAGCCAGTTCAAAGGCTTTTTCGAGATCCAGGAATATCAGCATTCCTGGTCTGTCATTCAAGTGGGCTAACAGAGTTGTAATACATTCCACTGTGCCAACCCCTCTTCTATAGGCATACATATCATGGTGCAGTTTAGGCATTTTCCACTCCAGTCTGTTGAGTGCCATTCTGTCAGCCGTCTTGGCTGCACAGCTTTGGAGAGAGATGGGCCTGGGATTAGCTGGATCTTTGGGTTTTGGGATCGGCACTATGTCTGCTCTATTCCAAGCAGAAGGTCTAGTTTGAGAAGTCCAGGCTAAATTAATTAACCTTAGGTATGCAGCGTCTCCCTCTGGGCCGAGGTTTCTAATAATTTTATAGGTTATTTTGTCGGCTCCAGGGGATGTATCCTTGGAGTTTTTCTTAGCCCGATTGAGCTCATCCAGTGTGAAGTGGGCATTAGTGTCAGAGACTTCTTCACATGCTGTAATGATTCTGTGCCACCTTTCTTCCTCTAGTCCGGTCTGTACTGCTAATACATCTGGTGGAAGTTGATTGCTGGCTGCTCTCTCTGCAAACCTGTTTGCCAGTGCTTCGGCTTCCTATTGAGGATCTTTGGGGTGTGGAGCTTTAGGTGTTTTATTCCCTTTGGCCCGGTGAATTTGCTGCCACATCTCTCCGAGAGAGGTGTGTTCATTCAAGTGTGAACACCGTTCCAGCCACTTTTGTTCTTTTATTTGTCTGGTCTCTCGATGAACATGTTCCTTGACCTCACAAAGTAAGATCCTGTTGCGGTCACTTGGCTGCTTTTTGTATAGCTTTCTTGTTCTATTGAGTCTATGGTTGAGTTCTTTGACACGTTCGCAATAGTACCAATGATCTTTATGGTGTCCGGTGGACTGTTTTTTCAGTGGGATTGAGTGGTTGGCTGCACTTTGAATTGCTTTGACAAATTCTTGTTCTGCCTGATTAATGTCTTCGGGAAGATCATAGTTTCTTTACCACTCTGAAATGAGGTTTTGAAATCGGTCCCAGTTTGCTAAAGCAAAGTTCCAGGCTTCAGATGGAGGCGGAGGTGGGGTGGGTAGGTCTAACTGAAGATCAATTTGGACCCTATAGTGGTCGCTTGTCAGTGTGGGCTCAATTGACCATGTTGCTGCATCTCTTAGGGAGGCTGAAACGAAGGTTAGGTCTAATCTGCCTCCTTGGATGTGGGTAGGTTCATTCTTGTTTAGGATTTGTATTTCTGGAAGCTGGTCCAGTAGATGTGTAATGTGTATACCGGCTTCATTTGTTTTGTTCGAGCCCAGTGCCAATCGATGATGGGCATTAAAATCTCCACAAATGATTGTGTTTGTTGTTGTCGCGTGTCCAAATAACACAGAGAGATCCATTTCGGCTTGTGGAGACCTGTACACATTGAACACTTCAAGTTTGTCGTGTCTTAGCTCAATGGTGACTCCCATTACCTCTGTCCCTGCTCCACAATTGGGTGGGCTGGTTATGGATTTGGAGATCAGGTCACATTTTACATAGATTGCACATCCCCTGGATTGCCCATTGATCCATGGAAGGAAGAAGCCTCGATAGCCTGAGATTTTAGGTTCTAATCCGGCTCGAAGCAAGCTCTCCTGTAGTATCAGGATGTCTATGCCCTTGGTTGCTGCTATGCATTGCAAGTGTTGCAATTTAGTGCGCAGTCCTTGCGCATTCCATTGCAGGTTCTTTAGAATTCTAGGTTCTTGGAATTTGCTGATAATTCCGTGGTATCCATGGAGTCTGATGAACACGCCATGGAAGTTGCAATTGGTGTATAGGTTCTTAGTGGACCTGAAATTGACTCATCAATGTCGCTTTCCGACGAGCTGGACTCTATCTGCTTTTTATGGGGGTGTCTCCTGCCCTGCTGTCTTGACGGTGTGGATATTACATCTTCGAATTTTTTGAGCTTGTGCTGAATTGTCTTCCGAGTCTCTGTGGTTTGCTTGATTCCATGTGAAGACAGCAGACTTTCGATCAACTCAGTGACCAAAGTTTTGAGCATTGGCCAGAGAGCGTCCAGTTCAGTGGGAGCACTATTTAATGTTGTGCAGGTTAGGGGCCTAGTGACTTTTAGACCCTTCTCGGTGGTAACTTTGGCACTGGAATTGCTACTCCTATTGGCCCCAGTGTGCTTGCTGGATGAAATGGGAGGCCGACTGCTTTGAACATGATTCTTGTGTCCTCCATCTTTCTTTTTGTCCTGTACTGTCTTCTCACCCTTCACCATGGCCGATGGTGAAGGGCCGTGTGCCCCCTCTTCCTGAATGGGTAGACCCCACGCGGTTTTAGTGGGCATGGGAGTTGGTATTCGTTTTGGTGGGGGTTTCGGCTCCGCTGTAGGCGTGGTGGGGTTCGTTTGAAGCCTTTTGAGCCTTTCAGGGCATTTCAAGTTCCAGGCATAATGTGCCTTGGAACAATTTGGGCATTTTGCCTGAACAGGGTGGTTTGCCTTGAATTTATCAATACATGTTTTTGTATCATGGGGCTGGCTGCAGACTCCGCACCTCACTGGGCGTTGGCAGCCATCTTTGTGATGCCCAAATCTCTGACATCTAAAGCATCTTAGGGGCTCTGGGGTGTAAGGCCTGTGTTGGAACACCCCCCAGATTCCAAGGTCAAGTTTCTCCGGGATCCGTCCTCTTACTGTGAGAAGGACTTGTCGAGTTTCCTGTTTTGTGGTTCGTACTTGGCATCTCTCTGCTGACACCACATAGTTCAGCTTTTCGAGATGGCCAAGGGCCATATGCAAGGGATAGTGGAGGACAATGATTTTACTTATTTTATCCTCTGGTTTCAGTTCCTCACATTTTGCGTAATTTTTTAGAATCGTAGCGGCCGACTCGTCTTTAGGCCTCAGAATGTATTCTCCTTTGAGATTAGGTTTTGCTCTGACCTGGAGCTGGGGGTACTCTTTTTCCAGGTCCACTACAGTAGCGTAGGAAGACTTACCTTCCGTGTGCTGCACTTTGAAGATTGGAAGCGTAGATCTAGTCTGAGGCGCTGGGAGAGCTGGAGAAGCTGGAGAGATTAATGGGCGATGGGTCGTCATGGAGTGGCTTGTCCTGTTTGCCTTATTCACGTGATGCCACTCGCCGTCACTTTCAGAACTAGTATCCAGTATCGATGGTATTTTCCTACACTGAGCAGCATTGCTGGATCGATTATAAGTCAAGTTGGAATTCCATGATGAAATTCAAATGATCACTTGTGGAGTGGTCTGGTGAGTGAAGGTGATGCTCTGTGCTACTGGAGACAAAGTCAGCGTGCAGTTGGCTCACTGGGTGAACTCGTGTGACTTGTGTGGATGAACTCTTGAGTACTGTAAGATCTCTTATTGATTATGCTGCACCTGTCATTTCTTGTTTTGGTAAAGGTAGGATGGGCAAGTTGGAGAAGGTACAAAATGAAGCCATGAGAATTATCTTAGGATGCTCAAGAAATGCTATGATTGATATAATGAGGATGGAGTTGAATCTGCAGAGTATTGGGGGATAGAATTGAAGAGATAAATGTAGCCTCTGCCATTAGATTAATGAGAGGTTGGGGAGCTAATGAATTAATCCTCTTGGTTCAAAAGGTGGGAAGTAGTGAACAGTGTATGATGAAGAAGAGAGTATATATGAATAAATTATGTTATAATGTTATAAAGTATGATGTTATTACAGAGTGTATTGCTGTGCCCAAGAGAAAATTCACACCACCATGGGAGGATTGTAATGTAGATGTAGTAATAACTCCCTTGCAAAAGAAAAAAAGTATGTATGAAATAGGAGAGCTGAGGGCAACATATGTTTGTATAATTAGAAAACTGCCTACAGAAAACACTCTACATGTATATTGTGATGGGTCAGTAGCTAGGGATGGGAAGGCAGGATGTGGAGTCTTGATCAGGGAGAACACTGACATCGGCACTGTAGATACTGTTATTGGACGCCGCTTAACTGACAATGTCTCTTCATTGCAGGCTGAACTCCAAGGTGTATTAGCAGGATTACAGGAAGTAGTCAAATGTGGTAAAAATGCTTGCTTCTTTATTGACAGCAGAGGAGCGTTAGAGTCTTTAAATAGCAGACGCCCAGTATACCAGAATATTGTGATAGAGTGTAGAGAGAATGTTAAGAAATTAGAAAAAACTGGGTATAAAGTAAGATTCATGTGGATCCCTTCACATGTGGGAATACTGTTGAATGAGGTAGTTGATGACATAGCGAAGAGAGCCACTGAAAAAACTCTTGTTGATGTTGTATGTCAGTTAACCTTGAAACAAATAAAAACAAGAATCAAGATGATCCAAGAGGGTGAAGAAATGATAAAGAGAATGGCAATGGTGGACAGTAGTAACACACTTAAGAATTATTCAATAATAAATACAAATTCGTCCTTCACTTATGGTAAAGGAAAGTCTACTTGGAAGGATTCAATTTACATGAGATTAAGATTAGGATACAAATATATTTGGCAATACGGTGTTGATGTCAGTGAAAAAGATAAGGAGTGTAAATTATGTAGTATGCCGCACGCCCACACCTTAGAACATTATGTATTAGAGTGTCAACTTATTGAAAACTATAGAAATAAGGAAATAAATAGTGTACCACATCAATTTGTTTGGATGTGTGATAATTGTCGGAAAATCCGACACCATTTAATATATCATACAGACAGATAATATTTGCTGCTGTATTACCAACAAGTTACCCATAGAAAACGTAACTTGTAGTGGAATTACCATCTATAGAAAACGGGATATCATCACCACATACTATTATAATTCACCAGCTATTCTGCTGGGAATTATTCTTAAATACATTAGTCTTTGGACTTTACCATCATAAAAACATCTTATATAAATTAACTTAATTATCAATATTAAAGTAGAGTAAATGTGACCCTTCTATCACTTTCTGAAATCTGGACAAAGTAGGCCAGGCGTCAGAGTGGGGAAGGAGGGCAGCCATTGTTTATACTAGACCAGAGGCTCACACGGGAGCAAATTCGGCTCCTGTTAAATTTACTTGGACGTAGTGTTATGGAAACTAAAAGTGTACCATTATCAACACGCTGTCTACAAATTCAAGTTAAGTGTCTATCCGAAACCCATTATCTATCATTAGTGGCCATTAATGTCATTGGGTAGGGTTATCCGGTTAGATCACATGGAAGCCTCAAACTAAAGGTAATTAAGCCAGGTCCTCATGTTCCATGTACTGTTTTCTCTGATATACTTGTCATATATAGGATTCTGGCTTCACAGCTAGCGCACTTTTGACAGGTCAAGACGAGGATGCAAGATTATGTGCACCAGTTACTGGGTGATAGAAGCTACCTCAAAGAGGATAATTTGGTGTCTACACTCTAGTTATACCTGGTGGACTAACCTGCTGTACTATAAGAGAAGGAACCTCATCAATGTATGTAGCTATTACTGTAATTTGATTGGCTGCATATGTGTAATATAAACCCCCCCTAATGTGTAGAGGATCGATTTGTGAGATTAAGAGATTATTGCAGAAATACAGTCCACTTATCATTATACAAATTGCTATCGAAGTATATAAATTAACGTAAATATAAATTCATATAAATTAAATAAATATAAATCTCACAGGTCGGTTCCCACATTATTTGGTCATCTTCGAACCGGATGACGGATTATTTGATCCTTTGAACCCACATTTGGTCATCTTAGTACCGGATGAACCAGTGAACCAAACCAGTGGATTCATTAAATATACTAGTGCAGTGTTATTTAAACAAAGCCAGTCAAGACAGCGGCGTTGCCTCGTGGGAGCTCAGGAGCCTCCCTCAGCCCAGATCAGCCTTAGTCAGCGGTTTCATGCACACCCACAGAAATTTGGTGGCGTGTTATTTCGTGAAATGACAGCGCTAATATAGAATCCAGCCAAATTAGTGACTGTGTCTTCGCGAGATTGTTCACGGATTTCGTGGTGTTACATTTCGCGAGAGATTATCCACGAATTTTGTGGACTTTATTTCGCGAGGTCACTAATAACATTTAATACTTCTAGATAATATTAGAAGTTTCATAGAGGCTAATTAAGAGGCTATTATCAATAATTGTGTATATTATTTCTCCAAAATAGAGAATTATTTAATATATATTGCACTAGTGATCACAGTATAATATTTACTAATTGCCAACCCACAACAGGGTAGGATAAAACCATTGACTAGTTGAACTATTATCGTTCATCCTAGTCCCATTATTACCATAGTGAATGGTCCAGACCCTATTTTGGGTGTAATTTTTATCAACTCGAGTTGAGTTGTATATATAATAAATTACTTATGATCATTACACCTTTGAGTGATTAATTAGTGTCTCTACCATCCTAGGGTGATATAGAAGAGCTAACCTAAAGGTACTTCCAGTGACACTAGTTTATCACTCAAATCATTAGTGTGTATGATTGTATATATATAATGTGTATTAATTTTAAGTGCTAACCTCTAGTAGAGGTAGGATTATTGCCTAGTGAGTGCAGAATTTAACCCTAGGCTACCATCAGTGCTTGTTCAGTATTATGAGCAGCCCAAATACAAGCCCCACAAGGCTTCACCAACTAGCCAGGATGGATAATGCAGGGAGAATGAAAAGAACCCTTGCAGGTCTTAAAGGCCACTTAACAAGACAGATCAAGAAATGTGAAGATTTGTCACAACAATCAACAGTTGATTATGCTGACCTGGAAAGCTATTATCAAGCAGCTGCAGGTAAATTTGAGCAAATCAAATGTCAAATAGCAACATATGTGGCTGAACTTGCCAACACTAATTTATCAGAAACAGAAATAGACGACATTATGGTTGATCTTGCGAATTATGAAGATCACACTCAGGCCACGTTACAGCCTTATGTCAAATTAATTGCCCAGAACAAGGCAACAGCAACAACAACAACAGTTGCATCTAATAGGAGTCAAGCGGAAGCTCGACTCCCTCCAATTAATTTACCCACTTTCTCAGGGAAAGATGAGGAAGATTGGGACGAATTTTGGAACAAATTCGTTGACCTTGTAGACTCAAAACAATCTTTACCAAAGAGTAGTAAATTCTCTTATTTGCAAGGCCAATTATCAGGTGAGGCTAAAACAGTAGTATCCCATCTGAGATTAACTAATGACGGCTATGATCTGGCAGTAAAACTCCTCAAGGATAATTATGCTGATCCAGAAGTAAGAACATCACATTTAGTTCATGAGCTGTTGCATTTACCCCCACCGGAGGCTTCAGCTGATTCACTCCAAGTCTTCAAGCTGGAGGTAGAATCATTGATCAATGCCCTCAGCCTGACAGCAGATACAAACGGGGCTGAGTGGGTCTTGAAAATAATTGTCCAGGAGAAAATACCTAGGGACATATTGAGACAAATGAGTGCTCATTACAATAAAAGTATCTTATCCATGAATGAAATATCTGAAGGTTTAAAGTCAGTAGTTCATCAATTACGAACACATGACAAATTAAAACCACCAAGTAAACCCTCAGAAACCAATAATAGTAAACCTCAGAGTACCAAAGGTACTCCAAATCAATCTAGACAATATAATTCAACACCAAAGTGGAACAGTGGCAGTGTGGGCGTATATGCAGTGGGACCCTCCAAGCCTATAGTTACTGTGTCATCCAAGAACGTGACACCAAAGGGTACTGGAAGCTATGGAACATGTTTGTTCTGCAATGAAAAACATTCAATGTACCACTGCCCTAATTTTCCTGATAGTGACGCCCGTGTTGAGCGACTCAAAGATTTGCAACATTGCACGAGGTGCCTCAGGAAACATAACATCAACGACTGTGATACCCAATTACACACCTGTAATAGGTGTAACAAAGGTCAGCACCATGCAGCATTGTGCAGAGACACCAAAACAACGTCTCCAAACCCCAAGGTGGAAGATAGCATTCCCACCACAGTACAGTACTGCAAGGTGCAACCAACAAAGAGTGTCCACTCGGCAAAGTCTAAAGGTAATACGACTTTGCCTACTGCCCAAATTACCATCCTGAATAAGAGGGCCAAGGTCCATACCCGTGGGTTGTTTGACCAAGGATCCCAGAGAACATATATCACTAAAAAGTTGGCAGATGAACTACAATTAAGGCCTGTAGCCCAGATGTCATTCAACATCTCAGGGTTTGTAACAGATGCAGGACCTCAAGTCTACCAGGTGGTACAACCATCAGTACGTTTAGGCAGGTACGTCTGTAGAGTACAAGCCATTGTGGTGGACAAAATACCAGTAGACCTACAAGTTCAAGGTCTGAAAGCAACAGCCAAATTCCTGAGAAATAGAGGAATAAAATTGGCAGATAATATTAAGTCTGATCACCTCAACGACTTCGGTCTCCTTGTTGGGACAGACTATTGCCATCGATTCATCGGTAGCCCTACTAAATATCAGGGTATAACCATGTTAAACTCTGCAGGAGGTAAATTACTCTCAGGCCCAGTATCAAGCCTGAGGAGACCTATGCCTGCAGATAAACAATACCAATAGAAATCTAAATTTGTCAGCTGATTATATTTCTCCAGTAGCATTATACTAAGGAGATTACAGCTGACTATACCAACAGAGGTTGATGTTAGTATCATCATTTAAAGCTGAAGATGAGTTCATGAGGCTTCAGTGGCAAATCAGTGAACAGTAGCCTAAAACAGCTACAAGTCACTGCGACCAATGTCACTGAACCCACTGCAGTCTCAGAACCATATTTTACTTTAATGATGAGCTATTCAATCTTCTGAATCAATTAACTAAATTAAACCCCAATAAATCTGATGACTGATTTGATACATTTATTATTTAATCAAGATGAATTCCATGGGCCTCAGTGTTTATATATCAGTGACCAGTTACCTGAAGAAACTTCAAGTTATATCTAATGTCACTGATCTCACTGCAGTCCCTGAATCATACTTGACTGTAGTACTTGATCACATCCAGTCTTCTGGGTTAAATAATATGTAATAAGGCTTGAATATTAGCCTTTCAAGAGTTGACAGGGAAATGAAATCGCATTAGACTTCTAACCCTTGCAACTCTAGTACGGGACATCCGTCCTGTACGAACAGACGCACAAATGTGTGATTACTAACTACTAACATCAAATTAATCTAATAATTCGAAGGAGGAGTATCGGTGTTCGTCTGTTCTAATTAGGACTTCGACCCGTGAGCAGCCCCCTGGGGAATTATGTCGGAAAATCCGACACCATTTAATATATCATACAGACAGATAATATTTGCTGCTGTATTACCAACAAGTTACCCATAGAAAACGTAACTTGTAGTGGAATTACCATCTATAGAAAACGGGATATCATCACCACATACTATTATAATTCACCAGCTATTCTGCTGGGAATTATTCTTAAATACATTAGTCTTTGGACTTTACCATCATAAAAACATCTTATATAAATTAACTTAATTATCAATATTAAAGTAGAGTAAATGTGACCCTTCTATCACTTTCTGAAATCTGGACAAAGTAGGCCAGGCGTCAGAGTGGGGAAGGAGGGCAGCCATTGTTTATACTAGACCAGAGGCTCACACGGGAGCAAATTCGGCTCCTGTTAAATTTACTTGGACGTAGTGTTATGGAAACTAAAAGTGTACCATTATCAACACGCTGTCTACAAATTCAAGTTAAGTGTCTATCCGAAACCCATTATCTATCATTAGTGGCCATTAATGTCATTGGGTAGGGTTATCCGGTTAGATCACATGGAAGCCTCAAACTAAAGGTAATTAAGCCAGGTCCTCATGTTCCATGTACTGTTTTCTCTGATATACTTGTCATATATAGGATTCTGGCTTCACAGCTAGCGCACTTTTGACAGGTCAAGACGAGGATGCAAGATTATGTGCACCAGTTACTGGGTGATAGAAGCTACCTCAAAGAGGATAATTTGGTGTCTACACTCTAGTTATACCTGGTGGACTAACCTGCTGTACTATAAGAGAAGGAACCTCATCAATGTATGTAGCTATTACTGTAATTTGATTGGCTGCATATGTGTAATATAAACCCCCCCTAATGTGTAGAGGATCGATTTGTGAGATTAAGAGATTATTGCAGAAATACAGTCCACTTATCATTATACAAATTGCTATCGAAGTATATAAATTAACGTAAATATAAATTCATATAAATTAAATAAATATAAATCTCACAGGTCGGTTCCCACAATAATGGTATGATAGAGAGTATACTTAGGAGCTACAAGAATTTTGCCCCAAGAGTGTAACAATTATATGCTGTACTTACTATATTAACCTGCAATGTTAAATGGGATTCTTGTAATGTTATTTGTCTATTTCTACTCACTGCATTTGTGCGCCCCTTGAGGGACTTGAAGTAGAGGGGGGTAGAAATAGCCTAAGCTACTCTATCCCTTTGAGATGTATTTCTTTATTATCTCAATAAACATACTTGAACTTGAACTTGTGTAACGTGCCTCTCCCTTGATCTTCTCCGATAGGGTTCACGTGTGGCTGGGACAACTGGGCAGGTGTACAAATCAGACCTGGGAAAAGACAAACAACAACATGGCGGAAGCATGGATATAACTCTGGGTTTGTTGGCAGTTGGAAACCCCAGAGCAAGGTAAAGTCTGCTATCTGAGTTAAGTACAGCTAAGAAATCCACATCATTGTTGCCTCTACAGGAAAATCTAATGAATTCTAAATTATACTAAGTAAGGGAGTTACTTTAACCTTTACTGTAGAGTGCGAGATCTTGTTACCATAGGGTGACGAGAGTGCACTTGACTACTGACGAGAGATGACAGAGGGTCTTTCTCCCCATCTGACTAGTAACTTGAGTCATTAGTCAGCTCTGATGGGTCAGGAACTAGACTTGCTGAAGGCAATTCCAGTTCCTCTCTAGCATGATAAATCTTCAACTTATTAATGTGGACAGTTCTTTCCACCTGATCCTCAAATACCCCCATTATGACAACATTGACAGGTCCGGCTTTCTTGGTCACTCTGTACGGCCCCCGCCATCTAGGAGCTAGTTTCCTACTCTGATTGGTGGGTGCTGCTTCATTGATTCTCAAGACAAGGCTGCCCTCCTTCAATTCCAGAGGTCGTACATTCCTGTCATAATAGTGAGCATATCTACCCCGTGCTTTTCTTGAAGCCTCCGCTGCAACTCTCCAAGCATTCCTCATTTTATTGAGAACTTCTGAAGGATAATCCTCTCCATATGCAACATTGTGTCTGTTAAGCAGACCTGATGGGAAACTGCATGATTGACCAGTGAACAAAAGAAGGGGGGTTGGGTATTAATAGACTGGCGGGTAGCAGTATTCAGAGCCAGCTGAACATAGGGTAGGTGTTCGTCCCATGAGTTTGCATCGCGTTCAGCAAGGATTGCAAGCATATCCTTAACTGAACGGTTGGTACGTTCTGTCATCCCGTTTGCCTGAGGGTGGTTAGCTGTTGTAAAGGTTGAGGTTGTCTCCAATGTCTTACAAACTTCCCTAAATATGTGCCCATTAAATTCTTGACCTCGGTCCGAAACTAAAACTTTAGGAGGTCCAAATACAGTTGCAAACCTATTCAAAAATACTCGGGCAACAGTATGAGAATCCTTTTGAGGGATGGCTATCAAGGTGGACAGATGGTCCACTAACACCGATTGCCTGAATGGCTGCAATGGAGATCAATCAAATCAGCCCCACTCGGTCTAGCAGTTCTGAAATCTCCGGAAATTCCTGTAGCGGGGCTTGTACCTTAAGGGCATCTTTTTTCCTCTGACAATTGGGGCAAGTCTTGACGTACTTAATTACTTCTGACAACATACCCGGGAAATAAAAGAGAGACTTTGCTTTCAAGTGAATTTTAAAGATACCTGGGTGACCTGCAACCTTAGATGCATGTGCCAGCTTTAATGCTGCCGATCTTAATTCGTCTGGAATAACTAGCTGGAATACTGCTCGGTCTGCCTGACTATTTACATAATATAGTACTCCATTCTTTAACTCGAATTCATGCATTGGAAATTTACGATTTTTGGACGGATAATTTCCCCTTCCAAATATTTAATAATACCTTTCCATCTAGGTTCATTCATTTGGAATTCTCTCATTTTCTCAGATGAAATGTTTTCAATATTCTGGTTAACGTTAATAGTAGCGATGTTCCTACTTAAAGTATCCGGCACTACATGTGACGGTCCAGGCTTGTGAAGGATCTGGAATGAGTGTGCAGACAATTCGTGAGACCAGCGTGACATCCGCGGGCATTTCGTGCGTTTCTTAAAAATGTGTGTTAATGCTCTGTGATCAGTGTAGATTACAAAATGACGTTGAAAAAGATAAGGTTCGAAATATCTAACTGACTCTACCACTGCGAGCGCCTCCCGATCCGTGGCCGAATAAGGAACCTCTGGTCCTTTGACCTTCCTACTGAAATAGGCCACTGGATGGGGAAATTTTCACTGTCTCGTTGCATCAAGCATCCACCAGACATGTGGTGGAGGTGAGGTCCCTTGATTGTTTCAAGCGTGGGTTGGACATGTATATGAGTGGGATTGGGTGGTTATAGATAGTAGCTGCCTCGTATGGGCCAATAGGCCTTCTGCAGTTACCTTTGTTCTTATGTGCTTATGTAATAGTTATACCACTGGCGTCTGTATATACTTCCCACTCTTTATCAAAATCAGGCACTGCCAATACTGGTGTTGTATTGAGTTGACTTTTATTTTGACATACGCTTCATCATGTTCTGGCTTCCAAATAAACTTTACATTTTTCCTTGTTAAATCGGTGAGGGGTGCAGATGTTCTTGCAAAACCTTCAATGTGACGACGAAAGTATCCGGCTGCTCCCAGAAACCTGCGCACGTCCTTTGCTGTTCTTGGAGTTGGCATTTCGGCAATGGCACGGCATGAGTCAAGGTCGGGCCTGATACCGTCTGTGCTCACCTGGAATCCCAGAAATTTTATTTCCTGAGCTGCCAGAGTGCATTTCTATACACTTAATTTAAAATCAGCTCGATCAACAAGGTCAAAGTCTCAGTCAAGTCTCGTAAGTGCTCATCAAACGTCCTGGAGTAGATTAAAACATCATTCAGGTACGCTAACGAATGCCTTCCCAAAACTGGGCTGAGGATAAAGTTAATGGCCCTCTGAAATGACGAAGGGGCTGTCTTAAGGCCAAAAGGCGTCCTGCAAAATTGATAAGTGTGTCTGCCATCAGAGAATGCTGTTTTCTCCCTGTCTTTCTCAGTCACCGGTATTGCCCAATATGCCGACTTAGCATCGAGAGTAGAAAAATACTTAGCAGCTCCAAATTGATCTATTATCTCCTGAATTTGGGGCAAGGGATACACATCACCCTCAGTTACTTCATTTGTCTTCCGGTAGTCCACACAAAAGCGATAACTACCATCTGGCTTACGAACTAACACAACAGGAGACAGCCACGGTGACGTACTAGGTTCTATCACGTCTTGCCTCAACACTTTCTGGCACTCACCTCCTGATAGTTTTCTTAGCCTGTTCCGGCAGCCTCCACTGCCTCGTATAAACAGGCACGTGATGACCAGTTGGAATGGTGTGCTCAATCCTATCAAGGAGACCAATCTGGTCATCCTCGATTGCAATCAATTTTGGGAGGCGATGAGTCACAATAACGTGGCTAAAGTATGTTGACCAGACCACACACTTGAAGGTGAAGGGACGACGACATTTCGGTCCGTCCTGGACCATTCTCAAGTCGATTGTGACCATTCTCAGAGTCGAAAATTTAAGATCTCACAGGCTATGTATGGAGTTAGCCTCCACCACATCACTGCCTAATGCATTTCATCTGTTAACTACTCTGACACTGAAAAAGTTCTTTCTAACGTCCCAGTGGCTCATTTGGGTTTTAAGTTTCCACCGTGTCCTCTTGTTCGCGTACCTCCCGTGTTAAACAATTTATCTTTAGGTACCCTATCAATTGCTCTGAGAATTTTGTAGGTAATGATCACGTCTTCTCTTACTCTTCTGTCTTCCAGTGTCGTGAGGTGCATTTCTCGCAGCCTGTTCTTGTAACTCATGTCTCTTAAAAAAAAAATAGAGTTTGGTGTGATATCAACTCCTAGATCTTTCTCTCTGTCCGTTTCATTAAGTACTTCATCTCCTTTTCTGTATCCTGTGTCTGGCCTCCTGTTTCCACTGCCTAGTTTCATTACTTTGCATTTACTCGGGTTGAACTTCAATAGCCATATGTTGGACCATTCACTCAGTCTGTCTAGGTCATCTTGTAGCCTCCTACTATCATCCTCTGTTTCAATCCTCCTCATAATTTTTGCATCATCGGCAAACATTGAGAGAAACGATTCTATACCCTCTGGGAGATCATTTACATATATCGGAAACAGTATAGGTCCAAGGACTGACCCCTGCGGGACTCCACTCGTAACGTCTCGCCAATCTGAGACCTCACCCCTCACATTGACTCGTTGTCTCCTGTTGCTTAGGTACTCCTTTATCCAATGGAGTACCTTCCCTTTCACTTCAGCCTGCATCTCCAGCTTTTTCACTAGCCTCTTGTATGGCACTGTATCAAAGGCTTTCTGACAATCCAAGAATATGCAGTCTGCCCACCCTTCTCTGTCTTGCCTTATTTTTGTTGTCTGGTCGTAGAATTCAAGTAACCCTGTGAGGCAGGACCTGCCATCCCTGAACCCATGTTGATGCTGTGTTACAAAGTTCTTTCGGTCTAGATGCTCCACTAGCTTTCTACGCACAATCTTCTCCATCAGCTTGCATGGTATGCAGGTTAGGGACACTGGCCTGTAGTTCAGTGCCTCCTGTCTGTCCCCTTTCTTGTATATCGGGACTACGTTAGCTGCTTTACAAATTTCTGGCAGTTCCCCTGTTGCCAGTGATTTGTTATACACTATGGAGAGTGGTAGGCACAGTTCTTCTGTTCCTTCCTTTAGTATCCAAGGGAAGATTCCATCTGGGCCTATAGCCTTTGTCACATCCAACTCTAGTAAACACTTCCTTACTTCCCTGCTGGTAATCTCAAACTCTTCCAGTGGCTCCTGGTTAACTATTCCCTCTCTTATCTCTGGAATTTCTCCTTGCTCTAAGGTGAAGACCTCCTGGAATTTCTTATTCAGTTCCTCACACACTTCCTTGTCATTTGTAGTGAATCCTTCTGCCCCTATCCTTAATTTCATAACTTGTTCCATTACTGTTGTTTTTCTCCTGATGTTGCTATGCAGCAATTTAGGCTGAGTCTTTGCCTTGCTTGCGATGTCATTTTCGTATTGTCTTTCTGCCTCTCTTCTCATCCTGACATATTCATTCCTGGCATTCTGGTATCTTTCTCTGCTCTCCAGTGTCCTGTTATTTCTATAGTTTCTCCATGCCCTTTTACTTTGCTGTTTAGCTTGCCTACATCTCTGATTAAACCATGGGTTTCTCATCTTCATTTCACTGTTTTCCTTTTGGACTGGGACAAATTTGTTTGCTGCGTCCTTGCACTTCTGCGTGATGTAGTCCATCATATCTTAGCTCGTCTTTCCCCTGAGCTCTGTGACCGATGCTATATCTGTTAGGAGTTTTCTTATCTCCTCATAGTTTCCCTTTCGGTATGCTAACCTTTTGGTTTCGGTATGCCTCCTCGAGTTCAATAACCCTTCTTCAATCAGGTACTCAAACACCAGTACACTGTGGTCGCTCATTCCTACTGGGTCCTCAAAACCGATTTCTCTTATGTCGGAGTTGTTCAGAGGCGATGGTCCAGTCTTGCTGCTTCGTCATTTCCTCTCATCCTTGTGGGTTCTCTGACATGCTGGGTTAAAAAGTTTCTAGTCACCACCTCCAATAGTTTGGCTCTCCACGTATCCTCGCTCCAATGCGGTTCTTTGTTCTCCCAGTCAATCCTTCCGTGATTGAAGTCCCCCATGATGAGCAGGTGGGATCTATTTCTACAGGCAGCAGAGGTTGCCCTCTCAATTATAGTGTTTACTGCCATGTTGTTGTTTTCATACTCTTGACTGGGTCTTCTATCATTTGGCAGAGGGTTGTATATTACTGGTACTACTATTCTTGGTCCTCCCATTATCATGGTGCCTGCTATGTAGTCTCTGAACCCCTCACAGCCCGGGATAGCGATCTCCTTCAAACTCCATTCCTTCCTCATGAGTAGGGCCACTCCGCCTCCTCCCCTACCTGTACTTACCTATTTGTGCTTGCGGGGTTTGAGCTTTGGCTCTTTGGTCTCGCCTCTCAACTAGAGGTATGCTGGGCCGTGTGTGTGTGTGTAGGGAGGCTGGGCCGTGTGTGTGTGTGTAGGGAGGCTGGGCCGTGTGTGTGTGTGTGTGTGTAGGGAGGCTAGGCCGTGTGTGTGTGTGTGTAGGGAGGCTGGGCCGTGTGTTTACTAGTTGTGTTTTTGCGGGGGTTGAGCTTTGCTCTTTCGGCCCGCCTCTCAACTGTCAATCACCTGTTTACTAACTACTTTTTTTTTTTCCACACCACACACACCAGGAAGCAGCCCGTGACAGCTGACTAACTCCCAGGTACCTATTTACTGCTAGGTAACAGGGGCACTTAGGGTGAAAGAAACTTTGCCCATTTGTTTCTGCCTCGTGCGGGAATCGAACCCGCGCCACAGAATTACGAGTCCTGCGCGCTATCCACCAGGCTACGAGGCCCCATAATGTGTGTGTGTGTAGGGAGGCTAGGCCGTGTGTGTGTGTGTAGGGAGGCTGGGCCGTGTGTGTGTGTGTGTGTGTGTAGGGAGGCTGGGCCGTGTGTGTGTGTGTGTGTGTGTGTAGGGAGGCTGGGCCGTGTGTGTGTGTGTAGGGAGGCTGGGCCGTGTGTGTGTGTGTGTGTGTGTAGGGAGGCTAGGCCGTGTGTGTGTGTGTGTAGGGAGGCTGGGCCGTGTGTGTGTGTGTGTGTGTAGGGAGGCTGGGCAGACGTGTGTGTGTGTAGGGAGGCTGGGCAGACGTGTGTGTGTGTAGGGAGGCTGGGCCGTGTGTGTGTGTGTGTGTGTGTAGGGAGGCTAGGCCGTGTGTGTGTGTGTGTGTGTAGGGAGGCTGGGCAGACGTGTGTGTGTGTAGGGAGGCTGGGCCGTGTGTGTGTGTGTGTGTGTGTGTAGGGAGGCTGGACCGTGTGTGTGTGTGTGTGTGTGTGTGTGTGTGTGTAGGGAGGCTAGGCCGTGTGTGTGTGTGTGTGTGTAGGGAGGCTGGGCAGACGTGTGTGTGTGTAGGGAGGCTGGGCCGTGTGTGTGTGTGTGTGTGTGTGTAGGGAGGCTGGGCCGTGTGTGTGTGTGTGTGTGTGTAGGGAGGCTGGGCCGTGTGTGTGTGTGTGTGTGTGTAGGGAGGCTGGACCGTGTGTGTGTGTGTGTGTGTGTGTGTGTGTGTAGGGAGGCTGGGCCGTGTGTGTGTGTGTGTGTGTAGGGAGGCTGGGCCGTGTGTGTGTGTGTGTGTGTGTAGGGAGGCTAGGCCGTGTGTGTGTGTGTGTAGGGAGGCCGGGCAGACGTGTGTGTGTGTAGGGAGGCTGGGCCGTGTGTGTGTGTGTGTAGGGAGGCTGGGCCGTGTGTGTGTGTAGGGAGGCTGGGCCGTGTGTGTGTGTGTGTGTAGGGAGGCTAGGCCGTGTGTGTGTGTGTAGGGAGGCCGGGCAGACGTGTGTGTGTGTAGGGAGGCTGGGCCGTGTGTGTGTGTGTGTAGGGAGGCTGGGCCGTGTGTGTGTGTGTGTAGGGAGGCTGGGCCGTGTGTGTGTGTAGGGAGGCTGGGCCGTGTGTGTGTGTGTGTGTGTGTAGGGAGGCTGGGCCGTGTGTGTGTGTAGGGAGGCTGGGCCGTGTGTGTGTGTAGGGAGGCTGGGCCGTGTGTGTGTGTAGGGAGGCTGGGCCGTGTGTGTGTGTAGGGAGGCTGGGCCGTGTGTGTTTGTGTGTGTGTGTGTGTGTGTGTGTGTGTGTGTGTGTGTGTGTGTGTGTGTGTGTGTGTGTGTGTGTGTGTGTGTGTGTGTGTGTGTGTGTGTGTAGGGAGACTGGGCAGTGTGTGTGTGTGTAGGGAGACTGGGCCGTGTGTGTGTGTGTGTGTGTGTGTAGGGAGGCTGGGCCGTGTGTGTGTGTGTGTGTAGGGAGGCTGGGCCGTGTGTGTGTGTGTGTGTAGGGAGGCTGGGCCGTGTGTGTGTGTAGGGAGGCTGGGCCGTGTGTGTGTGTGTGTGTGTAGGGAGGCTGGGCCGTGTGTGTGTAGGGAGGCTGGGCCGTGTGTGTGTGTAGGGAGGCTGGGCCGTGTGTGTGTGTGTAGGGAGGCTGGGCCGTGTGTGTGTGTGTACTCACCTAATTGTACTCACCTAATTGTGCTTGCGGGGGTTGAGCTCTGGCTCTTTGGTCCCGCCTCTCAACCGTCAATCAACTGGTGTACAGATTCCTCAGCCTATTTGGCTCTATCATATCTACATTTGAAACTGTGTATGGAGTCAGCCTCCACCACATCACTTCCTAATGCATTCCATTTACTAACTACTCTGACACTGAAAAAGTTCTTTCTAACGTCTCTGTGGCTCATTTGGGTACTCAGCTTCCACCTGTGTCCCCTTGTTCGCGTCCCACCAGTGTTGAATAGTTCATCCTTGTTTACCCGGTCGATTTCCCTGAGGATTTTGTAGGTTGTGATCATGTCCCCCCTTACTCTTACCCTTAGAGTAACTTTAGAGTAACTTAACTTCCTAACATCTCTGTGACTCATCTGAGTTTCCAACTTCCATCTATGTCCCCTCGTTCTGTTACTATTCCGTGTGAACATTTCGTCTATGTCCACTCTGTCAATCCCTCTGAGTATTTTATACGTTCCTATCATGTCCCCCCTCTCCCTTCTTCTTTCTAGTGTCGTAAGGCACAATTCCCTCAGGCGCTTCTCATACCCCATCCCTCGTAGCTCTGGGACGAGTCTCGTTGCAAACCTCTGAACCTTTCCCAGTTTCATTATATGCTTCTTCAGATGGGGACTCCATGATGAGGCGGCATACTCTAAGACTGTGTGTGTGTGTGTGTGTGTGTGTGTGTGTGTGTGTGTGTGTGTAGGGAGGCTGGGCCGTGTGTGTGTGTGTGTGTGTGTTAGGGAGGCTGGGCCGTGTGTGTGTGTGTGTGTAGGGAGGCTGGGCAAAGGTCAACAAACTGATCGAAACTGTGAACGCCAAGAAATCCGGACTCCACCTGCCAAAGATCATTGGGGAATATAAACCTGGATATGCGTATGGAAATGTCAAGACACACAAGCCTGGAAACCCACTTCGGCCAATCATTAGCCAGATACCCACACCCACGTACAGACTGGCGAAGCGACTCAACGGCCTGCTGACTCCTTATGTTCCCTGCGCCTTCAGCCTGAAGTCTCCAAAGGAATTTGTTGACTTACTGCGGGGCACACGGGCCACAGGGATAAGAGCCTCGTTGCACGTAGAATCGCTGTTTACCAACGTACCTGTGGACGAGACAATCGGGATGATAGCCGACAGAGTGTATCGTGATCCAGCCTGTACTCCTCTTGACATACCAGAAAATATTCTGAGGAAACTACTCCAAGCTTGTACTAAAGAGGCACCCTTCTTGAGCCCGGATGGGCACATGTATAAGCAAGTAGATGGGGTCGCCATGGGTTCTCCCTTAGGTGTCCTGTTTGCAAACTTCTACATGGGTACCATCGAGCGAAAAGTCTTAGTCGACATGAACTTGAAACCGGCCATATACTGCAGGTATGTTGACGACATTTTTACACAGGTACCTGATGTCAGACATCTGCAGGAGCTGAAGGAGGCATTTGAGCAGAGTTCCGTGCTGCGTTTCACTTACGAGATGGAAAAGGATGGGAAGCTGCCCTTTCTAGATGTAACAGTCATGGAAAAGAGCGGAGGTTTCCACACTGCAGTCTACACTAAGGAAACGAACATAGGAATGTGCCTAAATGCCAACAGCGACTGCCCAGACAGGTACAAGAGGAGTGTTGTTAACGCATATGTCGACCGTGCTCTCAGCCACAGCTCAGAATGGAAGCAAGTCGACGAAGAACTCTGTAGGGTAAGGCAGATCCTAGTCAACAACAGCTTCTCCAATGGTTTCGTCGAAGACATCATAAGAAGGAAAGTGAAACGCCATACTACCTCTGAAGAGACAACTAACACAACACCTATACCCCCTATTAGACTATTTTACAGGAACTTCTTTTCCACAGCTCATAAAACGGAGGAAAGGGTCCTGAAAGATATTGTTAATAGAAACGTTATCCCTACAGACAAAAATCAGAGGATACAACTAACGATTTACTATAAAACCAGAAAAACGGCCAGCCTACTCATGAGAAACTCTCCAGACACAAAACAGAACGCTTTAAAAGAGACTAACGTCGTCTATGCCTTCAAATGCCCTCTTGGGGACTGTAAGCTCCAAAAAACCCAGTATATAGGCAAGACAACAACATCTCTTTCTAGGCGTTTAACGATGCATAAGCAACAGGGCTCCATTGAGGAACATATAATCTCTTCCCACAACCAAACCATCGCCAGAGAAATCCTAGTAAACAACACAGAAATCATCGATAGATACAGCGATAGCAGGCGGCTTGACGTTTGCGAGGCATTACACATCAAGAAGTCAACACCAGCAATCAACAGCCAATTAATGCACAACTATATTCTACCCACCTCAAGACTCCGCTCCAATATAGAAGCATCAAGAAATATGGACCAATAGGCTTTCTACAAACACTTCTATTCAATACCCATTGTTTCGTGTTCTGTCTTGTGTTGATGAAATTAATACCCTATTAATGCCACCTTTTGTTCTGTCTTGTGTTGATGAAATTAATACCCTATTAATGCCACCTCACCCCATCCACCTCACTAAAATGTAGATATAAAATCGGAGATGCGTAAGTTCTATTCAGTTGTGTATTTGTAAACGAAAGTCTTTGAAAATGTAATGAGTTTTACGAAACGCGCTCGTGTCGCGTCAGTCTAGAAATAAAAATGAATTTTGGAGAATTGATTTTTGATTTACCTCTAACAGTGAAAAGAAATGTACGAAAGATTGAGAAAATTCGTGTTAGAATTATTAATCTTACTTTTTCGGTCATATTTAATAATATATGTCTACAAGAAAGAAAATATAATATCATATAATATAATATATATATATATATATATATATATATATATATATATATATATATATATATATATATATATATATATATATATATATATATATATATATATATATATATATATATATGACAATGTCAGACCACGGAGGAAAAATGAAACAGGAATTTCCTTAAGTACTTTCGTATATTAATACATCTTCAGAAGGAGTCAATATAATATACGAAAGTACTTAAGGAAATTCCTGTTTCATTTTTCCTCCGTGGTATGACATTGTCACGTTTTTAATCACGTGTTTATTTTCGTGATATACACACACACACACATATATATATATATATATATATATATATATATATATATATATATATATATATATATATATATATATATATATATATATATATATATATATATATATATATGTGTGTATATCACGAAAATAAACACGTGATTAAGAATGTGACAATGTCAGACCACGAAGGAAAAATGAAACAGGAAATTTCCTTAAGTACTTTCGTATATTAAATACATCTTCAGAAGGTCATCTTCGACCTTCTGAAGATGTATTTAATATACGAAAGTACTTAAGGAAATTTCCTGTTTCATTTTTCCTTCGTGGTCTGACATTGTCATATATATATATATATGTATATATACGTATTCATATATACATACACATACATATTTATAATCACCCACACAAATACACACATCAATAATCTCTGTGTCACTTATTTTATACATATGTTCTTGTAGAACATTCTATTGCGAACACATTGGGCGCTGCCCAATAAACTCGCCCCTCGGGGCAAAATTAAATTTTTTTTTTTTTAATCTTGGTGGAACATAAAATAGCCGCCTGTGTTTATGCTGTCGTCAGATGGCGCTGTGACGTCACAGGTGAGGGAAGCACGTACTGCGCATTAATGCCTCGATCCCTCGTTATTTATTTATTTATATATATACAAGAACGTACATTGAGGGTTAAAAGAGACAACATAGAGCTTAAGTTGGAATTACAATCTTGTAAAACCACTAGCTTGCATATAGCGTTTCGGGCAAGTCCTTAAACTAATCTTTGAGCAAATTCTTAAACAAACAAAGTTTTAGAGAAATAATTAGGTGTAAAATTGATAAAAAGTGTTTAACAGGTACATTACAGCTTTACTTTACAAGTACAGATGATTTTAAGTAGGATAATTACAGTAAAATTGTCAAAAAATTGTTTACAGGTACGATGCAAGAATTTTCGACACAAAAGCAGATCAGAACAATACACAATAATGAACAAGGAATCCTAAGTACAATTAGGAAAACATCTCAGGGTTATACATTGGATTACTGAAGCACAATATGAGGATCATTACATATAGTAATGCAGTAGAATATGCACTCACATTCTATTATTAAGTTAATATTAAGTTCCTTCCTCATGTTAAGTATCTTTGTGGTACTAGGGACATCCAAGGATTATCTTAAAGGCTTCGTTCTGCAAGTTTTCAAGCCCTTTAAGCTTTCTTTCAGTCATCAAGGCAAGCAGAGATGCAGCATAATCCACTAAAGATCTGATGTATGCAAGGTACATCATTTTGACAATTGTGACATTGGCACCATAGCCTGAGTGATAACCTGCAACATCTCCAAGAGGGCTTATGGAGCGTCTCTTTATACTGACGACAGAGTTTGAATACAACAGGACAATACAAGACCAAGGTATTTGAATCTGTTAACATAGTCAAGCTGGGAGCCATCATACAGTTGCATCTTGCGAACAGCTCCTCCCTGCCTGGGTGGACACCCGTTTAGTATCTTTGTTTCCTCTGCTGAGATATGACTAAACCTAAGTCCTGACATAAGACTAATACAGAGTTAAGAGTGTTCTGAATGTTAGCATAACAAGTAGTGTGTATCATTATATCATCAGCATACCTAGTAGTGGGTATCATTATATCATCATGTATGATGATTCATGATACAAGGGGGTCTAAATTGATCTATCGAACGATCTAAATTGGGTACTGAAATATGGTCAAAAGATTGGCAGAGGCCGTTTAATTCTGACAAATGTAAGGTTTAGAGGATAGGTAATGACAACAGAGTTAGAAGCAAAAGGCAACATGAAAAGCAAATGGAATACCATGACATATCTATTATCCTAGGAACTAAACAACACTCCTACAACCAGATACCACTCTCTAAGGATGGCTTTACACCGTCAACTGACTTAGAAATGGCGAATGAATTTAATAGCTTCTTTTCATCGGTTGGTGCTAACCTTGCCAGTAAAATCCCACAGACTCAGACATATATCAACACATATATCTCTCAGGCAGCTATCCAAACTCTCTTCTCCTTTCACCAGTCAGTCCGACAGATGTTATGTCCACCGTTCACTCACTAAAAACCAAAGCTGGGAACATCAGTGAAATCCCATCCATTGTATACAAGAGCGCCTCCCATGCCCTTGCACCACCTATAGCTCTGCTGTTCAACAAATCCCTTGAGTGTCATACCTTTCCTGACATCCTTAAAAAAGCAAGAGTAACGCCAGTTCATAAAGGAGGTAATCCGGCAGACATAAACAATTATAGACCAATATCAAACCTACCCATACTATCAAAAATATTTGAAAAAATTATCTACAAACAGCTCTACTCCTATCTCGTAAAAATCGACATTCTTAGCCCCTGTCAGCTTGGCTTCCGCTCCCAAAAGAGTACCAACGATGCAGTTATTAGTCTCCTTGATATAATTTACTCAGCCCTTGACAAAAATGAGTTTCCAATTGGACTTTTCATTGACCTGAGAAAGGCCTTTGATACTGTTAATCACAACTACCTCTTACGTAAACTTCATCATTATGGAATCCGAGGCCATGCACTGGACTATATCCATTAATCCTATCATAGTGATAGACACCAATGTGTAACCATCAATAATATATATCCTCTCCCACTCTACCAATAACCGTTGGAGTGCCACAGGGCAGCATCTTAATTGGGACCTCCCCTATTTCTTATATACATCAATGATCTGCCTAATGTCTCTAACATTCTGAAACCTATTTTGTTTGCTGATGATACTACCCTCATCTACTCTAACCCCAACCCACATACACTAAATGGTGTTGTTAATAATGAACTAAAAAAAGTCCACTTATGGATGTCAACCAACAAACTAACGCTTAACATAGAAAAGACCTACTATACATCTTATTTGGAAGCAAATCTACAAATGCAATTCAGCTTCAGATAGATAATGTAAACATTACATTAAGATCTGTCTGCCAGAGTCGGCCACCTCGAACAGGAATTAAGCTCTCTTCAGATCTCGGTTACTAACTTTAAACCAGCAGAAACCTCTAAGAAGCAAGAAGAGATGCTACAAAAGTTAGAGAACCATTTTAACTCCCTACAACAGCAACACACTGCAACCCAAGACGAAACAGACCAACTTAAGTTCCTTGATTCTGTCATCATCTCATCACATGATTTTCCCCATGAAACTGACAGAGAAGACTGTACTGCCATCGTGATCCAGGAATTGCGTACTAAGTTGAATTATTCAATCGAAGCAAGAGACATTAAGTCAGCTTATAGAGTGGGTACCAAATCATCTGGTACAAACAACAGAAAGATAAGGGTGAAGTTAGATAGCTGCTCCCGCAAGTCAGAACTTATCACTACTGCAGTCGCTAGGAAATCCAATGTTTATGTGAACGAATGTCTTACCAGATTCAGACAAAATCTCTTCTTTAAACTACGTGGAATCTGCAATAGATCCACTGCTATTAAACATTGTTTTGTGCGCGATGGTAAAATAATAGCTAGGAAGACTGACCCTGGAAAAACTTATGTCATAACCACTGAAGTTAGTTTAGTTCATTTATTATGCACCCCATACCCATCTTGTGGGCGGTAGTGGAAAGGGTTACAGAGGCACATAATGGGCTCAGGGACTGAACCCCACAATTCATTTAGCTAAGCAAGTTACAATCTTGATGAGCTAGTTACAAAATTCAATATAAGTCATCACATCAACAATGGGTTCGAGATCGACCTCAAGTACAGGTTCTAAATTAAGCAACTGACATATGTGGAGAGCTAGTGTCAAAATTTATATGTTTGTCCTGCACACCGTCCCCCATCCAGTGGGCAGCGGTGGATAGGTTACAATCACTTAGTTACTACCTACAGTTAGCAAACTGGGGATATTTGGCTAAAATTTCTGGTAGCAGATCATTTTGAATGAAATATTGACACATCGCTGGAACATTGGTTATAGAATTGTCTCTAAATTCACGTATCTTTTCGCACTCCATCACATAGTGACGGAGGGTGTGCGAATAACTTTGTTGACACAGTTTACATTTGGTCAGGTCTACATCAGCAGATAATGAGAATTCCCAGAGATACTTGTAACCGAGTCTAAGCCGAGCAGTAGTAACATCTAGAAGTCTGCTGATTTTATTGGATGATCCATAGATGTGTGGCTCCTCTTGCATGATAGTATGATGATAGATGGAATTACTGGTGTCAATTTCACTTTGCCTCAGATCTACAAGATCTTGTTGAAGTTCTCGGTGTACTGCTGCTCTCAGATTGCTCATTGACAATCCAAGGTTACACTCGACGGCTCCTTTAAAGGCAGATTCTTTGGCTAACTTATCAGCTCTATCATGCATTCGGAGGCCAACATGAGATGGAGACCACATGAAATGGACTCTGTTACCATCCTTAATAATTTTGTTGTATTTGTGTCTAGCTTCGGACACGAGCATGTTACAGTTATGTCTTAAAGAGTTGAGAGCATTTAAGGATGATAAGGAGTCACTTACAATTAATGTATCAAGTTTTGAGACTTGTACACATTTCAGTGCAAGGATCAAGGCAAATAGTTCAGTCTGAAGGGTAGAGGCCCAGTTGTTTATACGGACTCCCCACTCAAAGTATAGGCCATCGCCCATTGTCAGGACAACTGCACTTCCAGCTGCACCCGTGGTGCGGTGTAGGGAACCATCAGTGTATATAATTTGAGAGAGAGAATGCTCTGTGGACAGAGCATCAATATGGCTTAAGGCGTTGAGCTTTGCCTCAAGACGAAGCTTGGGCTGATCTCTAATTTGCTTCTTGGGTGGAAAGGGAGGGATTAAAACTGGAAAGGGTGTAACCTCCCACGGTGCAGGAAAGTGCCGTTGTTGTTTCTCTTGGTACAAATCATGAACCCCATACATTCTGAGTTGAGTTCCAGTTTTTGTTTTCCATTTGGAACAATGCTGATCTTCAATAAAGAAATTCTGGAGGGCTTCTGTGCAAGGATTAGGATGAGTTAGCCTAAGCATTTTTATACCAATTTGACAGTTAATTTCAGTAACACGATCAACAACGCTCAGAATATTAAGTTCCTTTCTCATATTAAGTATCTTTGTGGTACGAGGGCACCCAAGGATTATCCTCAAGGCTTCGTTCTGCAATTTTTCAAGCCCTCCAAGCTTTCTTTCAGGCATCAAAACAAGCAGAGGTGCAGCAAAATCCACTAAAGATCTGATGTATGCAAAGTACATCATTTTGACAATTCTGACATTGGCACCATAGCCTGAGTGATAATCTGCAACAGCCTTGAGAGCTCGGAGCCTCTCTTTAAACTGACGACAGAGTCTGAATACAACAGGACCATACAGTGGCACCTCAAGGCCAAGGTGTTTGAATCTGTTTACATAGTCAAGCTGGGAGCCATCAGACAGTTGCATCTTGCGAACAGCTCCTCCCTGCCTGGGTGGGCGCCGATTTAGTATCTTTGTTTTCTCTGCTGAGATAATTAAACCTAGGTCCTGACATGAGTCTAATACAGAGTTAAGAGTGTTCTGCGTGTTAGCATACCCAGTGGTGTGTATCATTATATCATCAGCATAGCTAATGATGTGGACGTTTGGTTTGCTCGGTATAGAGTTTAACAGCGTGTTTATTAAGATATTAAATAAGGTAGGACTGAGGACACCACCCTGCGGGGTACCTAGTTCAAAGTCTCTTGTTACACTTCTATGCCCCTGGAAAAATACAGATGACTTCCTGTTGGATAAGTAACCCCTGATCCAACAAAGAAGCCGACCACCAATATTCATTCTTGCAAGCTCACTCAAGATAACATGTCTATTTGCAATATCAAAGGCAGACTTAAGATCTAGGAAGGTGGTATATGACTTTTCAGTGTGCAGGGTAAGAAAGGTGGTGATGCAATGATGCACACTCCTTCCATGCATGAAGTCATATATCTGGGGGGATAGCATGGTTCTTATTCTATGGAGGAGACGGTTTAGGACCATTCTCTCGAATGTTTTGCAAATGCAGCTAGTAAGGGAAATTGGGCGGAAAGCATTCTCTTGATTTGGCTTGGGAATTGGAATGATTATACTGTTGGTCCAAGAGTTAGGAAGCTCCCCAGTAACATAGCTCATATTATACAGCTCAAGCAGGGGATTCCCTGGTACTAAAGGGAGCAGACGCAATATGTCATAAGTGATACCATCTTCACCGGGGGATGTGGCTTTGCCTTTGTTTAGGGCCGAGAGTAATTCAAACTCAGTAAATGGCACGTTGCATTCATCTTCCTTGTGGAGCATGAAGTCAACGAGCCTTTCTCGATCTCCGTAACCAGCATTTAATCTGAACTGTATGTCTGGGGGAAGATTATTGAAGCTAGAGGTGGTTGCCCAAGCATCGACTAACTCGTTTGCTCTGTGTAGAGGATGAGGGTGTGCTACTTGGCCGATCTTATCGCCTTTAATTCTTTTAATATCCTTCCATGCCTGGCTGACGGGGGTGTGAGAGTTGAGACTGTTAACAAAAGTTTCCCAGTTATCTTGCCTGAGCTATGTCATGCGCTCCCTCGCCTTGGCTAGGGCTTTCTGAAAGAGCTTGAGCATTGCTGGCGTACGTGTTTCCCTATATGCAAGCCCAACTCGTCTGGCAGTGCGTTTCAAAGTACGCAGTTTGGGGTCATTGTAATAGGCATGGCGTTTATTACCTTTCATATCGTTGCGACTATTGGATGGTGCAGGGGGCCGACCTAAAGGGTCAGCAAACATCTGAATGCTCTGTACTAGACCGTCGTTAAATGTCTGGACTGTGGAGGGATCATAAGTGCTGTACCACTCTGACACATGAGCAACAAAGTCTTCACGTCGAGCAGGAGGAACACTGAGCCGTTTGCGTTTGAAAGTCCCACCGGGCAGGATGGTATTTCCTATACATAGAGTTGTCAATCTAGGGTGATGATCTGACAACAAATCTGTTACAATAGATGATGTGCACCAGACGTGAGAGACGTTGAAACCAACACAGAGGTCTAGAATGCCTCCACAAATATGCGTGGGTTCAAGGTCACCCACAATCTGCACATCTTGGTGACTATTTAGTAGCGACAGCAGTTGATTCCCGTTACCGTTACTAAAGCGAGAGCCACCAATGTCCTTGTGTCTAGCATTGTAGTCACCAAGAACGATGGTTGGCTCTGCTTGAGCGCAGGCCGGAAGATCAATATAATTTAACTTTCCTGCTGGAGCATATAGATTAAATACATTGAGAACAGAGTTGCCCACATAGATCCTCACTCCATGATACTGTTGACCGGCAGTTTGTTTTTCTGGCAGAAGTTGATGGGGTAGGGATTGTTTGATGTATATAATGCAAGAGTTACTGGATCTGAGGTTGTAAGAAACAAATGAGGGCAATTTCAGGGGTGAGGATCTTGCGGGAACTCTGCACTCCTGGAGACATACAATATCGATGTGTTCAGTTGTTACTTTGTGATGTAAATCTGAGAACCTTTTTTTGAGGGACGCAATGTTCCAGCTTAGGACGGATAACTTAGTTAATTGTGCATTTAAAGTCAGCATTATATATTGATATTATTAGTTCACTTAATATTTATTATCTATATACATATTATCTATTGCACTACTGTATAAGTCCAGGAACATTTCTTAGTTTATTACCAATGTCACACATTTGCATCCAATGATCTAGTACAATTTGTCTGTCATTTCCAGCTATAGAGTCGTTTTGAACATAGTTTAGCACAACTTTGGCAGTTAACTTGCGTGGAAGGGTTCCACTACACAAGGATTCAAGATCACTAGAAGTTTCCCCTGATAGGCAAGCGAACACATGTTTGGAGGGTTCAGGGGTGGAAGGGGGAGTTTGGCAATTATTGCTTACAAGTCCCCTCATACGCGTGAGCATCATCGAAATATCGCTGGTGGATTTTTTCTCATGTTGGAGTTGCTCTCGCAGCCGCTCCGTTTGCTGCTGTGACTGCTGCTGGTGTTCCTGCAACCGGTCACGAAGGGCAACCACTGCTTGAACAGTGGAGCGACCCAAGGGCGAGGTGGTAGGGAGGCTGAGGTTGCGATGTGTCTCATTTTGATCCAGTTCCTTATCCCCCACTTCCAGTTGACTGTGGGGTCCAGCTGTGGATGGTGGTCTCACAGTAGGTGACATTATCCCAGAACCAGGATATGGCCACTCTACATCAGGGGAAGGCCCACCACTGGCAGAAGATGCAACACCTGGTTCTTGTTGGGGAGCTGGGATGATGGCACGAGTCTTCGGTCTGGCACCGGTCCCCTTGTGCACTTCGTAATTTAAAGGTGGTGAGTTTGGCAGCCAGCTGGAGCGAACATCACCTCCAGATGGCTCTGAACAGCGAGTGGGACTGATGGCAGCATTTGGCAACTGCTCTTCATGGTGGTGTGAAGGGTATGGCGAGTGTTGTGTCAACACCTCCGGGAGGCAGGTTCCTGACACCTGACGGGCAGGCGCAGGTTGAACAGACACCTGTCGTCTGGTCCCGTGATGCACTTGGTGCTTGGCAGATGGTGAAGTATTTGGTATCCAGCTGCTACGAACACTACGTCCAGGTGGCTCTGCACAGGAATTAGAGCCAGCAGCTGTACCTGGCAACCGTCCTCCCGGGTGGGTGGGGCCTGAAGCACACCTCACTTCTTTCCTGGATGACTGTGGGATATCAGCTGAATAACCAGAACATAATTTGTAGTCTCACATACAACCAAAGTGTACTTAAGCTCTGCCTTTCCTTTCCAAAGGTGTTTATTTTTATTTTTATTTTATTTTTGTTTGTTTGCCATCTTTGCCTGTTTTATACTCTTAATTATTTGTTCTTAGTTAATCCCCTTGTCACTAAACCTAGGGCTTTTTATTACCCTGTTAATTAACCATTACTAAGCTAATTATCTTCAAGATCATTTTTTTATGATTATTATTTTTCTTATTATTTTTTATTTTACATTTATATTGTCAGTCTCTACTGATTTTTTGTTTTTCATTTTATGTAACTTCTGTGTCCTCCCTGGCTATCTATATGATCTTTATTTTACTTCTAAATTGTTACTATTTTATTGTATTTGCTTTTATTCTTGTGTTTTGCTTTATCGTGTATCTTGTATCGTGATCCCTCTGCATCCTATGCACACTGATATTGATCCTGATCAAAATCTTCTGTCTCATATCTACACCAACCAGCACATTGATCATCATTATTGCAAGTATTTCACAGCACACCAGGCTAAAAACAAACTTCAAAATGGCACCTGTCTATCAGTTTATAACCAAAATGTTAGATCACTTGGTAAACATTTTGACGATTTAAATGCATTACTCACAGCAATAGGTACTAACCTATCGTTCATTATTTTAACAGAAACTTGGCTAAATAAAGACTATACCCAACTCTACAACTTAGCTGGTTATAAAGCCATTCATAACTGTAGGCCTAATAAAAAAGGTGGTGGCACAGCTATATATTACCGAGATACATTTATCTGCAACAGTGTTATTAGTGACAGAGATGACTACTGTGAATATACTTTTGCTCAGTTTACAATTAAATCCCTTAAATCCTCCTTGACTATTGGAGCCATCTATAGATTTCCCAATACTAACATAGCTTCTTTCTCAGACAACCTAAGGAATCTTATTATAAACAACAATCTCAACAAAAACCACATCATTCTGGGAGGAGATTTTAATATTGACCTGGGTCAACAAAATTGCTCTCAAGTTGACTATTTCCTTAACAGCATGAACTCCTGTATGCTAATCCCCACAATCACCAAACCTACCCGAGTCACTCAAACATCAGCCACTACCTTGGACCACATATGGACAAACATAACAGCTCCCCTTGTATCTGGTATAATATACGACAGAACAACTGACCACTATCCTACCTTTCTCATAGCGAACATGGACATAACACACCCAAAAAGCAAGAAACTTACATTTAGGCTACACAGTGAATGAGCATTAGACAATCTTACAGAGGCACTTTACAATATTAACTGGGATTCTGAATTCAATAATACCCATGATATAAATTCATTAGCTAACCTCTTCCTCTCCAAAACTCTAAGCCTCTACAACCTTCATTGTCCCCTTCTTACCAAGCAAGTAACTGACAAAAGATTAAACAATCCATGGCTCACAAGTGGCATTCTCAACTCAATCAACAAGAAACATGAATATGAAAAGAAAGTTAGGATTGGCCTAGTTTCAAAGGAAGTAGCTAAAAGGTACTCATCAATGCTTACCAGTATCATAAGAAAGGCAAAACATGCATATTATGTGAATAGATTCAATGAAGCAAAAGGCAACATGAAAAGCACTTGGAAAACTATCTCTAGTATCCTAGGAACTAAACAACACTCACATAACCAAATAAAACTCTACAAAGATGGGGATATACCGTCAACTGATTTAGAAATGGCAAATAAATTTAATAGTTTCTTTTCATCGGTTGGTGCTATTCTTGCCAGTAAAATCCCACAGACTCAGACTCATATTAACACATATCTCTCAGGGAGCTATCCAAACTCTCTTCTCCTTTCACCAATCAGCCCGGCAGATGTTGTGTCCATCATACATTCTCTAAAAACCAAGGCAGGGAACACCAGTGAAATTCCGTCCATTGTGTACAAGAGAGCCTCCCATGCCCTTGCCCCACCCATAGCACTACTGTTCAACAAATCTATAGAGTATCACACCTTCCCTGATATCCTCAAAAAAGCAAGAGTAACGCCAGTCCATAAAGGAGGCAATCCGGCGAACATAAACAATTATAGACCAATATCAAATCTACCCATTCTATCAAAAATATTTGAAAAAATTATTTACAAACAGCTCTATTCCTACCTCGTAAAATTCGACATACTCAGCCCCTGCCAATTTGGCTTCCGTTCCCAAAAGAGCACCAATGATGCAATCATTAGTCTCCTTGACATTATCTACTCAGCCCTTGACAAAAATGAGCTTCCGATTGGACTCTTCATTGACCTAAGAAAAGCCTTTGATACTGTTAATCACAACTACCTCTTACTTAAACTCCAGCATTATGGAATCCGAGGCCTTGCCCTTGACTACATCCGATCCTATCTTAGTGACAGACACCAATATGTAACCATCAATGATACAACTTCTTCCACTCTACCAATTACCGTTGGAGTGCCACAGGGCAGCATCTTAGGACCTCTTCTATTTCTTATATGTATAAACGATCTGCCTAATGTCTCTAATATTCTCAAACCTATATTGTTTGCTGACGATACTACCCTTATCTACTCAAACCTCAACCCACATACACTAAATAATGTTGTGAATAATGAATTAAAAAAAGTCCACTTATGGATGTCAACGAACAAACTAACATTAAACATCGAAAAGACTTACTACATCTTATTTGGAAGCAAATCATCAAATGCAATTCAGCTACAGATAGACAACATTAACATTAGTAATAAAAATGATGGCAAGTTTCTTGGCCTATTCCTAGACAAGAGACTCAACTTCAGCACCCACATTCATCACATAACTAAGAAAGTCTCTAAGACAGTTGGTATACTCTCCAAAATCAGATATTATGTTCCTAACTCTGCTCTCCTCTCACTATATTATGCACTAATCTACCCCTATCTTAATTATGGTATCTGTGCATGGGGGTCTACCACTGCAAACCACCTTAAGCCCATCATCACACAGCAAAAATCTGCTATCAGAATAATAACTAACTCTGCTTTCAGACAACACTCAGCTCCCTTGTTTAAATCCATAAACTTGCTAAATATTAACTCCCTCCACACATTCTCTTGTGTCAACTACATTTACAAAACCCTGTTCTTAAATGCAAACCATGCTCTGAAACTCTCCCTGGACAGATGTAATAGGACCCATTATCACCACACCAGAAATAAATATCTCTTTGATATCCCCAGGGTCAAACTTAATCTGTGTAAACACTCTATGCAAATTAAGGGACCTAGTCTATGGAACTCACTCCCTAGTGAATTGAAAAACTGTAAAACTTTTGCCTTATTTAAAAGCAAAACCAAAAAGTACCTAACTTCATCTTCTAGTTTCCTACACTGAGCTTTAAATTTGCTCTGTACCTAGTGTTACCCAATCTCCTAATTTTTATGTCATATCAAACAACCTTATCATTGTGTTCATTGCTGTCTTCTTTTATGTGCTAGCCATATGCTGTATTGTGACTACCCATTTTTGTCAACTACCATTCAAGCTGTCATTGCAATCAATCTTATATTGTTTCTGCTGTATTGTGCCTACCAATTTGTTGTCAACTACCTTTTTAAGCTGTCATTGCAATCAATCTTAGCTACCTATGTGCTTTAATATACTGTACCTACAATTTTCTCTCATGTTCTTTTTTTTTTTTTTTATTTCATGTAATCTGTTATCATTTTTTTGTCTATAAATTTTGCAAGTATTTACCTCCTTAAAATTTTCTTAGATTAAGGACCTGCCCGAAACGCTGCGCGTGCTAGTGGCTTTACAAGACTGTAATTACCATATTTGTATCCTCACATTCCTTATGTACATTCTTGTATATGCATAAATAAATAAATAAATAAACATTAGCAATAAAAATGATGGAAAGTTTCTTGGCCTGTTCCTAGACAAGAGACTCAACTTCAGTACCCACATACAACACATAACTAAGAAAGTCTCTAAAACAGTTGGTATACTCTCCAAAATCAGATATTATGTACCTAACTCTGCTCTCATCTCTCTATATTATGCACTAATCTATCCCTATCTCAACTATGGTATCTGTGCATGGTGTTCAACCACTGCAAACCACCTCAAGTCCATCATCACCCAGCAAAAATCTGCTATCAGAATAATATCAAATTCTGCTTTCAGACAACACACAGCCCCCTTGTTTAACTCCCTAAACATAATCTCACTCCATAAATTCTCTTGTGTCAACTACATTTACAAAACCCTGTTCTTAAATGCAAAACCTTGTCTGAAACTCTTCCTGGACAGATGTATTAGAACCCATTATCACCACACCAGAAATAAATATCTCTTTGATATCCCCAGAGTTAAACTTAATCTGTGTAAACACTCTATGCAAATAAAGGGACCCAGTTTATGGAACTCACTCCCTACTTATTTATTTATTTATTTATTTATGCATATACAAGAATGTACATAAGGAATGTGAGGATACAAATATGGTAATTACAGTCTTGTAAAGCCACTAGCACGCGCAGCGTTTCGGGCAGGTCCTTAATCTAAGAAAATTTTAAGGAGGTAAATACTTGCAAAGTTTATAGACAAAAAAATGAAAACAGATTACATGGAATGAAAAAAAAAGATGAGAGAAAATTATAGGTACAGTATATTAAAGCACATAGGTAGCTATGATTGATTGCAATGACAGCTTAAAATGGTAGTTGACAACAAATTGGTAGGCACAATACAGCAGAAACAATATATGATTGATTGCAATGACAGCTTGAATGGTAGTTGACAAAAATTGGTAGTCACAATACAGCATATGGCTAGCACATAAAAGAAGACAGCAATGAACACAATGATAAGGTTGTTTGATATTACATAAAAATTAGGAGATTGGGTAACACTAGGTACAGAGCAAATTTAAAGCTCAGTGTAGGAAACTAAATAGATGAAGTTAGGTACTTTTTGGTTTTGCTTTTAAATAAGGCAAAAGTTTTACAGTTTTTCAATTCACTAGGGAGTGAGTTCCATAGACTAGGTCCCTTAATTTGCATAGTGTTTACACAGATTAAGTTTGACCCTGGGGATATCAAAGAGATATTTATTTCTGGTGTGGTGATAATGGGTCCTATTACATCTGTCCAGGGAGAGTTTCAGAGCATGGTTTGCATTTAAGAACAGGGTTTTGTAAATGTAGTTGACACAAGAGAATGTGTGGAGGGAGTTAATATTTAGCAAGTTTATGGATTTAAACAAGGGAGCTGAGTGTTGTCTGAAAGCAGAGTTAGTTATTATTCTGATAGCAGATTTTTGCTGTGTGATGATGGGCTTAAGGTGGTTTGCAGTGGTAGACCCCCATGCACAGATACCATAATTAAGATAGGGGTAGATTAGTGCATAATATAGTGAGAGGAGAGCAGAGTTAGGAACATAATATCTGATTTTGGAGAGTATACCAACTGTCTTAGAGACTTTCTTAGTTATGTCTCTAAGTCTCTATGTCTTAGTTATGTGTTGAATGTGGGTGCTGAAGTTGAGTCTCTTGTCTAGGAATAGGCCAAGAAACATGCCATCATTTTTATTACTGATGTTAATGTTGTCTATCTGTAGCTGAATTGCATTTGATGATTTGCTTCCAAATAAGATGTAGTAAGTCTTTTCGATGTTTAATGTTAGTTTGTTCGTTGACATCCATAAGTGGACTTTTTTTAATTCATTATTCACAACATTATTTAGTGTATGTGGGTTGAGGTTTGAGTAGATAAGGGTAGTATCGTCAGCAAACAATATAGGTTTGAGAATATTAGAGACATTAGGCAGATCGTTTATATATATCAGAAATAGAAGAGGTCCTAAGATGCTACCCTGTGGCACTCCAACGGTAATTGGTAGAGTGGAAGAAGTTGTATCATTGATGGTTACATATTGGTGTCTGTCACTAAGATAGGATCGGATGTAGTCAAGGGCAAGGCCTCGGATTCCATAATGCTGGAGTTTAAGTAAGAGGTAGTTGTGATTAACAGTATCAAAGGCTTTTCTTAGGTCAATGAAGAGTCCAATCGGAAACTCATTTTTGTCAAGGGCTGAGTAGATAATGTCAAGGAGACTAATGATTGCATCATTGGTGCTCTTTTGGGACCGGAAGCCAAACTGGCAGGGGCTGAGTATGTCGAATTTTACGAGGTAGGAATAGAGCTGTTTGTAAATAATTTTTTCAAATATTTTTGATAGAATGGGTAGATTTGATATTGGTCTATAATTGTTTATATCCGCCGGATTGCCTCCTTTATGGACTGGCGTTACTCTTGCTTTTTTGAGGATATCAGGGAAGGTGTGGTACTCTATAGATTTGTTGAACAGTAGTGCTATGGGTGGGGCAAGGGCATGGGAGGCTCTCTTGTACACAATGGACGGAATTTCACTGGTGTTCCCTGCCTTGGTTTTTAGAGAATGTATGATGGACACAACATCTGCCGGGCTGATTGGTGAAAGGAGAAGAGAGTTTGGATAGCTGCCTGAGAGATATGTGTTAATATGTGTCTGAGTCTGTGGGATTTTACTGGCAAGATTAGCACCAACCGATGAAAAGAAACTGTTAAATTCATTTGCCATTTCTAAGTCAGTTGACGGTATACCCCCATCCTTGTAGAGTTTTATTTGGTTATGTGAGTGTTGTTTAGTTCCTAGGATACTAGAGATAGTTTTTTAAGTGCTTTTCATGTTGCCTTTTGCTTCATTGAATCTATTCACATAATATGCAAGTTTTGCCTTTCTTATGATACTGGTAAGCATTGATGAGTACCTTTTAGCTACTTCCTTTGAAACTAGGCCAATCCTAACTTTCTTTTCATATTCATGTTTCTTGTTGATTGAGTTGAGAATGCCACTTGTGAGCCATGGATTGTTTAATCTTTTGTCAGTTACTTGCTTGGTAAGGAGGGGACAATGAATGTTGTAGAGGCTTAGAGTTTTGGAGATGAAAAGATTAGCTAATGAATTTATGTCATGGGTATTATTGAATTCAGAATCCCAGTTAATATTGTAAAGTGCCTCTGTAAGATTGTCTAAAGCTGATTCACTGTGTAGCCTAAATGAAAGTTTCTTGCTTTTTGGTGGTGTTATGTCCATGTTCGCTATGAGAAAGGTAGGATAGTGGTCAGTTGTTCTGTCGTAGATTATACCAGATACAAGGGGAGCTGTTATGTTTGTCCATATGTGGTCCAAGGTAGTGGCTGATGTTTGAGTGACTCGGGTAGGTTTGGTGATTGTGGGGATTAGCATACAGGAGTTCATGCTGTTAAGGAAATAGTTAACTTGAGAGCAATTTTGTTGACCCAGGTCAATATTAAAGTCTCCTCCTAGAATGATGTGGTTTTTGTTGAGATTGTTGTTTATAATAAGATTCCTTAGGTTGTCTGAGAAAGAAGCTATGTTAGTATTGGGAAATCTATAGATGGCTCCAATAGTCAAAGAAGATTTAAGGGATTTAATTGAAAACTGAGCAAAAGTATATTCACAGTAGTCATCTCTGTCACTAATAACACTGTTGCAGATAAATGTATCTCGGTAATATATAGCTGTGCCACCACCTTTTTTATTAGGCCTACAGTTATGAATGGCTTTATAACCAGCTAAGTTGTAGAGTTGGGTATAGTCTTTATTTAGCCAAGTTTCTGTTAAAATAATGAACGATAGGTTAGTACCTATTGCTGTGAGTAATGCATTTAAATCGTCAAAATGTTTACCAAGTGATCTAACATTTTGGTTATAAACTGATAGACAGGTGCTATTTTGAAGTTTGTTTTTAGCCTGGTGTGCTGTGAAATACTTGCAATAATGATGATCAATGTGCTGGTTGGTGTAGATATGAGACAGAAGATTTTGATCAGGATCAATATCAGTGTGCATAGGATGCAGAGGGATCACGATACAAGATACACGATAAAGCAAAACACAAGAATAAAAGCAAATACAATTAAATAGTAACAATTTAGAAGTAAATTGAAATACTGAATTGAAAAGCTGTCCAACTTTTACATCATTCAAAATCAATACTAAAAAGTACCTAATTTCATCCTCATAGTTTTTCACTTTTTGCCTTAAAATTGCATTGTATCTATTGCTACCCAATCTCCCAACCTTTATGTTCCCAAGTTGAACATCTTTACCATTGTGATCATTGCTGTCTTCTTATATGTGCTGCCAATCTGCTGTATGGTGTTTATAAATCTTGTTTATCTGTATCTTTTGCTACCCAGTCTCCCAATCTTTATGTACCCAATCTGAACATCTTCACCATTGTGATCATTGCTGTCTTATATGTGCTGTCAATCTGCTGTATGGTGTCTATTAATCTTGTTTAAATTACTAATCAAGCTGTCAATGTAATCAATCAGAGCTTTAATATAACAATGTGCTTTAATATACTTACTAAGCTCTCTCATCTCATTTTTCTCTTGCAATGTATCTTTATCATTTATCAATTTTGATAGAAATTACCTATTTAAATTATCTGCTAGATTAAGGACCTGCCCAAAACGCTGCGCGTACTAGTGGCTTAACAAGAATGTAAATACTGTACTATCCAATGTATTCTCACAAACCCAATGTACCTTCTTGTATATATGTAAATAAATAAATAAATAAATAAATAATAAATAAATATATAAATAAATAAAAGTGAATATGAAAAACTTGTTGGTCAACTCTGCGCATGTAGTGCATCAATTGTGGGAGAGCTATTTCCTTCAAAAAGTATAATCGTGTGGCTTTATGTTTAAAGAAACAATTTCAGGTACATTCTTTGATTGAAAAACATGAATATAAATACAAGTGTTAATTGTAAGTGACCAGTTATAAACAAAAATAAGAAGTAGGAAAAATGATATATGGAACCAGACAAAAACATTGGAACGCTCAGGTGATGAGAGGGTAAACAACCGCCACCATTTTAGCAGCTCCCGCCGGTGATGTCCAGCACGAGCATTAAGGGAAAACCTTGACACAAACTGTACCTATCATAAAGTAAAAGCACCACCATTGACCACCAAGTGCTCACATCAAGTCTAACTCTAAGAAACAACACTCAAGCCTTGACGCTTCTTCCAACATCCGGGGGAGAAAACCTTCACACAAACTGCACCTGTCATAAAGAAGATGAAGACTCACCAGTGTCCACAGTGTCCGAAGGTATTCACCCGTCGTGGAAGTGTGAAGACTCACATGTTAGTGCATTCAGGTGACAAACCTCATGAGTGTCCAGAGTGTGGGAAGAGATTCAGTCATCGTGGAAGTATGAAGCGTCACAGGATGGTGCATGCGGATGAGAGACCTTTTCAATGTGCCGAGTGTGGCAAAAAATTTAGAGAACGTGGAAAAATAATAAAGCACATGTTAGTGCATTCAGGTGACAAATCTCATGAATGTCCAGAGTGTGGGAAGAGATTCAGTCAACGTGGAAGTATGGCGACTCACATGTTAGTGCATTCAGGTGACAAACCTCATGAGTGTCCAGAGTGTGGGAAGAAATTCAGTCAACGTGGAAGTATGACGACTCACATGTTAGTGCATTCAGGTGACAAACCTCATGAGTGTCCAGAATGTGGGAAGAAATTCAGTCAACGTGGAAGTATGACGACTCACATGTTAGTGCATTCAGGTGACAAACCACATGAGTGTCCAGAGTGTGGGAAGAGATTCAGTCGTCTTGGAAGTATGACGACTCACATGTTAGTGCATTCAGGTGACAAACCACATGAGTGTCCAGAGTGTGGGAAGAGATTCAGTATTCTTGGAAGTATGAAGACTCACATGTTAGTGCATTCAGGTGACAAACCTCATGAATGTCCAGAGTGTGGGAAGAGATTCAGTCGTCTTGGAAGTATGAAGATTCACATGTTTGTGCATTCAGGTGATAAAATTCACGAGTGTCCAGAGTGTGGGAAGAGATTCAGTCAGCATGGACATATGAAGACTCACAGGATGGTGCATGCAGATGAGAGACCTTTTCAATGTGCTGAGTGTGGCAAAAAATTTAGAGAACGTGGAAATATAATACAGCACTTGTTAGTGCATTCAGGTGACAAGCCTCACGAGTGTCCAGAGTGTGGGAAGAGATTCAGTCGTCTTGGTAATATGAAGAGGCACAAAATGATACATGCAGATAATAGGCTAAACACTTAGAGTGTGGAAGGTAATTAAAAGAATGTTGAAGGATAATGAGGCACATACAGGTATAGTAACTTAACTTTAATCTAACAGTGTGCTATCACAATGTCAGTTGGATGTTCTTCAAAGGTAATTCTATTTTGTTTGAGAAATACACTTCACCATGAAAGGTAAACATCAAGATATTTTATTATATTGTTCTTTTATGAAAGTTAGATGACCAAGCAAGAACTAGAGAAGCTGTCACTATAGGAAAATTCAAAATTGCTTATATGTATAGAAATATCTCTTTAGTTTAGCAAAGATAAATCAAAGCTTTAAATGTTTTTCTTCATATTTATGTAAATAATAATGTGCTTTTTGTTTTTGTTCTCTGTGAAAATATATTTAAAATGTAATATGCTCTGTAGCTAAGTTATGGACATTATTGTTGTAATATTATTTAGCATTGGTGCTGGCGAAGAAGACAGTCTGAGACGTACTTAAGATGAGACCATTTGATTGATAGGGAAATGTAGGTTAATCAGGGAATTTTCTCATCAGATTCATATGCAAACTGATGTCTATTTTATATTTTTTGTTTAGGCATATTTATGAATAATACTCTTGATTATAAATATTTCACCGAAGAGTTTATTGAAGGCAGATTGGCATTTTTAACTGTCAGTCAAGTTAATATGAAATTTAAATTAATATTACTCTAGAAAATTACATCACTCTAAATTTACCAGAAATTTATATTACTCTGGCCTAACTTTATCACTTATGCTGTAATTATCTTGGAATAATATTTTACCCGATTTACCTGAGGGCCACTAACCCTAGTGGCCTCGATAAAAACGGGAAGCTGGCAGCTTGTTGAAGGTTCCCTTCCCCCACCTTCACCCCCCATTTTGCTTGATTTTTTCCAGGTATATTTTGAAATTCAGCACATTTTGGCAGTTATGGCGTTGGCGGGTAGTCAGTTCCATTGATCAATAACCCTGTGGGTGAAAAAGCCTGATTCAAAGTTATATTAGCTTGATTAGCAATAATATTATCCTGATTCGTATAATCCTCTGTCAATTATATTATCCAAACTGGCAATTATATTAATTAAAATGGTTGTGAATTACATAAACCTTACTGGCAATTATATTAGCATGACTGTCAATTTATATCAAACAGATATTTATTTATGTTGTGGTGCTCGTGGGTTCTATTACATCTATCAATTGAGAGTTTCAGATCAGGATTAGCATTTAGGAACAAGGTTTTGTACATGTAAATAGCACAAGAGAATGTGTAGAGCGAGTGTATATTTAGCATGTTCAGGGATTTAAACAGAGAGGCTGTGTGTTGTTTGAAGACAATTTTATTGTTCTGATAGCAGATTTTTATTGGGTGGTGATGAGCATCAGGTAATTTGCAGTGGATGAATGAACCCCATGCACAGATACCATATGTTCACATACCAACCCTAATTTTCAAAGAAACCTCTACATTTTTAGCTCCAGCCATTTCATTGTCCTACAACAAATCATTTGAACTCCAAACCTTTCCTGATATTCTAAGGGGAAAAAAAGCAAGAGTAACCTTAGTCCATTAAAGTGTCAATCTCATTGAAGTCAACAATTATAGACCAATATCAACTCTGCAGATTTTGTCTAAAATATTTTATAGAGTTAAATTACAAGCAGCCTTAATGCTATTTAGCAAAACAAAATTTACTTAGTTTTTGCCATAATGGTTTCAGGCCCAAAAAAGGACCAATCATGCACCGATTAGTATGATTAACTTTATATATGCAGCTCTTGGAAGAAATGAATACACTTGTTCATATATTTGTTGACCTACATTAAGACTTTTTTACACTGTTAACACATTAACTTTCTTAAATTACAACATTACGGAGTAAGAGGTTAGTCCCTCCAATACCTACAGTCTTACCTTGGTGACAGGCTCCAGTATGTCTCTGTGAATGATTTCAATTCACCCACTCTACCTATTAACACTGGTGTTACACTGGGCAGTATTCTTCACCCTCTCGTCTTTCTCATCTCCCCCTCCCTTTCCAGCCCATAGCCATCATGAGGGGGCTTGGTTGGCAGATGCTAGAGTGTGATGCTCCATGGGACAGTGTCCTCTGTCCTTTTGAAGCCTAATGCTCTTGTTGCCATCTTCGCTAATTGTGCTGAATGCTTTTTCCTATTAAGTTTAATTTTTCCTTCCCAATTCTCCTGTTTAATTGCTATTTCCTTGTGACTTTTGCAATTCTTGATTATTCTTTCAGATGTTGTCTTCTGTTTAGACACCGGGTTTTTTGGGAGGTACACCCTCTCACCCGTAAAACTGTGGTACTCGACTTTGTCGAGCTAGAGGACACCTTTATTGTCAATCTTTTCCTTCATTGCTGAGCCCAATTATATCGTGCTGAGCTTCCATTATATCTTGACGGACTGATGATTCCTATGGTTGCGATTGTAGGGCATATATCTACAGTGCACCGACCGGGGAAGCCGGTCGGCCGAGCGGACAGCACGCTGGACTTGTGGTCCTGTGGTCCTGGGTTCGATCCCAGGCGCTGGCGAGAAACAATGGGCAGAGTTTCTTTCACCCTATGCCCCTGTTACCTAGCAGTAAAATAGGTACCTGGGTGTTAGTCAGCTTTCACGGGCTGCGGGGTGGAGGCCTGGTCGAGGACCGGGCCGCGGGGACACTAAAAGCCCCGAAATCATCTCAAGATAACCCCTGGGGGGGGGGGCCTTTGCTTGTTGGTTGTCCTATCCTCTAATTGTGGCTCCATGGTGGGTATGGGGCCTTGTTTGTTGATGAAATGTTTACTCGTTCATTTACATGCTGATATCTGACCCCCTTTTTAACTTGTAAGACGTGAGGGGTGGGAGACCTGGCCCCCAAGTCGGACTGTGATGGAAAGCTGGGCTCTGTACCCCACACTACATTGGTCCCAGATCAGGCAGCTCCTGACTCTCCTTGCTTGATGGGGTTTTGGGAGCTCTTCTACTACCTGACTTGTGAGTGCTTGGTCCACCAGGTCCCAACTACCCTATCTGCTCCCCCTCCCCTCTGTGGCTGGGTTGAGCCCCAAGCTCCCAATGATGACCACCTCATCACATGGAGTGGCTCTCATTGTAACAACTGGGTCTCTTTGTCCCCCCCCCCCCCCCCCTCTTACTGGGGGTGCTCGGTGCTGTTCCCTCCACAGTCACACTCACACGATTCCTTCCAGTTCTAATACGTTCCAAGCTTTATTTGGTTCTGCTACATGGACTAAGTATTTTGATCTTAGTCATGTTGATTCTACTCGTCCTGATGATTTATTCATCCATAAACACCTAGTTGATTTGGTGGATACCTTTGTCATTTTTATCCCCACGCCTACTGATACATGTTTCTTTGCTGCTCCTTCTCGGGAAGCAGCTGTCTGCTTAGCCTCGTTGTCCTGCATTGGGAAACCCCGGTTCGGATCTCCAAAAATGCCTAGTTAAATGCTAGGATTTACACTGCTATTCTCCCGCACCATGTAGCGACTGGTGATAGCTGTCAATGCTATCAATCGGAGCTATGGATGTGCTTAATATACCTAGTAAATTCTCATTTTTTTTTTTACCAAGTATCTGTCAACTTTTTATAAATTTTACTACAATTTACCTACTTAAATATATCCGTTAGATTAAGGACCTTCTCGAAACGCTGCATGTACTAGTAGCTTTACAAGAATGTAGTACCCCTAACAAACCCAATGTTCCTTGTGTGTGTGTGTATATATATATATATATGTCATACCTAGTAGCCAGAACGCACTTCTCATCCTACTATGCAAGGCCCAATTTGCCTAATAAGCCAAGTTTTCATGATTTAATTGTTTTTCGACTACCAAACCTACTTAACCTAACCTAACCTAACTTTTTCGGCTACCTAACCTAACCTAACCTATAAAGATAGGTTAGGTTAGGTTAGGTAGGGTTGGTTAGGTTTGGTCATATATCTACGTTAATTTTAACTCCAATAAAAAAAAATTGACCTCATACATAATGAAATGGGTAGCATTATCATTTCATAAGAAAAAAATTAGAGAAAATATATTAATTCAGGAAAACTTGGCTTATTAGGCAAATCGGGCCTTGCATAGCAGGCCGAGTACGACGTTCTGGCTACTAGGTACAACATATATATATATTAAACTCACTAAACTGAGTTTAAACAGCTTTCATTTTATACCTGCATTTGGGTGAGGTGATATGTTACAACAGTTTTGGATGAGGTGAAAATAAACTTTCAACACAAGACAGAACACGAAACAATGGGTATAATATTGGGTAAGTTAAAGGAAAGAATGGAAGTAACTGCAAAAGCCTATTGGCCCATATTTTTTTATGCTTCTATATTGGTGCAGAGTCTTGAAGTGGATTAAGGCGTCTTGTACATACCAGTTGCGTTGCTCCTGGGAGTATGGGTTCGAGTCACTTCTGGGGTGTGAGTTTTCAGTTGCATATTGTCCTGGCGACCATTCAGGCTTGTTCGCATTTGTGTTCCTCACGTGTGCCCCAAAGAATGAGGTGATTTGGTAAAATGCTATGCCCAAGATTACTATCCGAGTGCCGGCGGTGGGGTGGTTCAAATAGCCTCGGCTATCACCTCATTTTGTCCGGTCGTGATGGTCAAGTGGATTAAGGCGTCTTGTACATACCAGTTGCGTTGCTCCTGGGAGTATGGGTTCGAGTCACTTCTGGGGTGTGAGTTTTCAGTTGCATATTGTCCTGGGGACCATTCAGGCTTGTTCGCATTTGAGTTCCTCACGTGTGCCCCAAAGAATGAGGTGATTTGGTAAAATGCTATGCTCAAGATTACTATCCGAGTGCCGGCGGTGGGGTGGTTCAAATAGCCTCGGCTATCACCTCATTTTGTCCGGTCGTGATGGTCAAGTGGATTAAGGCGTCTTGTACATACCAGTTGCGTTGCTCCTGGGAGTATGGGTTCGAGTCACTTCTGGGGTGTGAGTTTTCAGTTGCATATTGTCCTGGGGACCATTCAGGCTTGTTCGCATTTGTGTTCCTCACGTGTGCCCCAAAGAATGAGGTGATTTGGTAAAATGCTATGCCCAAGATTACTATCCGAGTGCCGGCGGTGGGATGGTTCAAATAGCCTCGGCTATCACCTCATTTTGTCCGGTCGTGATGGTCAAGTGGATTAAGGCGTCTTGTACATACCAGTTGCGTTGCTCCTGGGAGTATGGGTTCGACTCACTTCTGGGGTGTGAGTTTTCAGTTATATATATATATATATATATATATATATATATATATATATATATATATATATATATATATATATATATATATAATATATATATATAATATATATATATAATATATATATATATATAATATATATATATAATATATATATATATATAATATATATATATATATATATATAATATATATATATATATATATATATATATATAATATATATATATATATATATATATATATATATATATATATATATATATATATATATATATATAATATATATATATATATATATATATATTATATATATATATATATATATATATATATATATATATATATATATAATATTATATATATAAATATATATATATATATATAATATATATATATATATATATATATATATATATATATATATATATATAATATATACAATATATATATATGATATATATATAACTCTATGCCCGAAACGCTTTGCGTAATAGTGGCTTTAGGCATTGTATGTACTAGCCCTATCTTTAAATCCATCACTCTTTGTAAAATCTCTTGTATGTATGTACCTTACCTAAATAAACATTTGATTTGATTTGATTTGATATAATATATATATATATATATATATATATATATATATATATATATATATATATATATATATATTAGTATATTTTGGTAGCAGTCTTTCCTGTAGACATATATTATTAAATATGACCGAAAAAGTAAGATTAATAATTCTAACACGAATTTTCTCAATCTTTCGTACATTACGCTTCACTGTTGGAGGTAAATCAAAAATCACTTCTCCAAAATTCATTTTTATTTCTAGTCTGACGCGACACGGGCGCGTTTCGTAAAACTTATTACATTTTCAAAGACTTCACAAATACACAACTGATTAGAACTTACGTCTCTCTGATATTATATCTACATTTGAGTGAGGTGGGAAGGGTGATGTGGCATTAACACAAGACAGAACAGGAGGGGATATTAATAGGGTATTAAAAGTATCAACACAAGACAGAACAGAAACAATGGGTATTGAATAGAAGTGTTTGTAGAAAGCCTATTGGTCCATATTTCTTGATGCTTCTATATTGGAGCGGAGTCTTGAGGTGGGTAGAATATAGTTGTGCAATAATTGGCTGTTGATTGCTGGTGTTGACTTCTTGATGTGTAGTGCCTCGCAAACGTCAAGCCGCCTGCTATCGCTGTATCTATCGATGATTTCTGTGTTGTTTACTAGGATTTCTCTGGCGATGGTTTGGTTATGGGAAGAGATTATATGTTCCTTAATGGAGCCCTGTTGCTTATGCATCGTTAAACGCCTAGAAAGAGATGTTGTTGTCTTGCCTATATACTGGGTTTTTTGGAGCTTACAGTCCCCAAGTGGGCATTTGAAGGCATAGACGACGTTAGTCTCTTTTAAAGCGTTCTGTTTTGTGTCTGGAGAGTTTCTCATGAGTAGGCTGGCCGTTTTTCTGGTTTTATAGTAAATCGTCAGTTGTATCCTCTGATTTTTGTCTGTAGGGATAACGTTTCTATTAACAATATCTTTCAGGACCCTTTCCTCCGTTTTATGAGCTGTGGAAAAGAAGTTCCTGTAAAATAGTCTAATAGGGGGTATAGGTGTTGTGTTAGTTGTCTCTTCAGAGGTTGCATGGCTTTTCACTTTCCTTCTTATGATGTCTTCGATGAAACCATTGGAGAAGCCGTTATTGACTAGGACCTGCCTTACCCTACAGAGTTCTTCGTCGACTTTCTTCCATTCTGAGCTGTGGCTGAGAGCACGGTCGACGTATGCGTTAACAACACTCCTCTTGTACCTGTCGGGGCAGTCGCTGTTGGCATTTAGGCACATTCCTATGTTTGTTTCCTTAGTGTAGACTGCAGTGTGGAAACCTCCGCCCTTTTCCATGACTGTTACATCTAGAAAAGGCAGCTTCCCATCCTTTTCCGTCTCGTAAGTGAAACGCAGCACGGAACTCTGCTCAAATGCCTCCTTCAGCTCCTGCAGATGTCTGACATCAGGTACCTGTGTAAAAATGTCGTCAACATACCTGCAGTATATGGCCGGTTTCAAGTTCATGTCGACTAAGACTTTTTGCTTGATGGTACCCATGTAGAAGTTTGCAAACAGGACACCTAGGGGAGAACCCATGGCGACCCCATCTACTTGCTTATACATGTGCCCATCCGGGCTCAAGAAGGGTGCCTCTTTAGTACAAGCTTGGAGTAGTTTCCTCAGAATACTTTCTGGCATGTCAAGAGGAGTGCAGGCTGGATCACGATACACTCTGTCGGCTATCATTCCGATTGTCTCGTCCACAGGTACGTTGGTAAACAGCGATTCTACGTCCAACGAGGCTCTTATCCCTGTGGCCCGTGTGCCCCGCAGTAAGTCCACAAATTCCTTTGGAGACTTCAGGCTGAAGGCGCAAGGAACATAAGGAGTCAGCAGGCCGTTGAGTCGCTTCGCCAGTCTGTACGTGGGTGTGGGTATCTGGCTAATGATCAGTTGTGTATTTGTGAAGTCTTTGAAAATGTAATAAGTTTTACAAAACGCGCCCGTGTCGCGTCAGACTAGAAATAAAAATGAATTTTGGAGAAGTGATTTTTGATTTACCTCCAACAGTGAAGCGTAATGTACGAAAGATTGAGAAAATTCGTGTTAGAATTATTAATCTTACTTTTTCGGTCATATTTAATAATATATGTCTACAGGAAAGACTGCTACCAAAATATACTAATATTAAAGTGCACGACCCAGCAGCAAGGAATCAAGCCTTCACGATAAAATATCGCCAGGATCTGATTCGTGATCAGATATACAAGGCAGAGAATGAAATCAAAGACAACAAAACGCAACTACTTCATGCTACAAACGAGTGGAGGAATAGCAACATCGACCATAGTATCCGTACCCGCATTGAACAACACCTCGACATCCTCACAGACCAACATCACCTCAGCACTGAAACAAGGATTATCAAGAAACTAACAACATTATATGGAGGACCTATGGCAATTCCACGACCAAGAGATGGCTTCCTGAACCTTGCAGGAATTAACCTCACTGAGGACCAAGTCACTCCTAAATCTGGGCATAAACTGTCATGTTATGTCCAGACCGAGTGAAATGGCCCGGAAAGTAGAGTTGGAAATTCTGTTGGACGACATATTCGACCTCGAGATACAAAAGAAGGTCACTACCAAAGATACCTTACAAGCAGAACTTATTGCAGAAGGAGGAAAGAATCGAGGCAACTACAGAAGCACCATACTGTCCCCCGAGCTTAAAGCGGCAGCTAAAAGCCTTCGTGAGAACAAGGAGATAGTTGTCAGGAGAGGTGACAAGTCGCCAATATATGTCATTCTTAAAAAAGACGAATATCTGGCGAAAATGAACATCATACTCTCTGACCAAACTAAGTTCCAAAGGGTAACGAAGGACACTACAGCCGAATTAAAAGCAAAGGTCAACAAACTGATCGAAACTGTGAACGCCAAGAAATCCGGACTCCACCTGCCAAAGATCATTGGGGAATATAAACCTGGATATGCGTATGGAAATGTCAAGACGCACAAGCCTGGAAACCCACTTCGGCCAATCATTAGCCAGATACCCACACCCACGTACAGACTGGCGAAGCGACTCAACGGCCTGCTGACTCCTTATGTTCCTTGCGCCTTCAGCCTGAAGTCTCCAAAGGAATTTGTGGACTTACTGCGGGGCACACGGACCACAGGGATAAGAGCCTCGTTGGACGTAGAATCGCTGTTTACCAACGTACCTGTGGACGAGACAATCGGAATGATAGCCGACAGAGTGTATCGTGATCCAGCCTGCACTCCTCTTGACATGCCAGAAAGTATTCTGAGGAAACTACTCCAAGCTTGTACTAAAGAGGCACCCTTCTTGAGCCCGGATGGGCACATGTATAAGCAAGTAGATGGGGTCGCCATGGGTTCTCCCCTAGGTGTCCTGTTTGCAAACTTCTACATGGGTACCATCGAGCAAAAAGTCTTAGTCGACATGAACTTGAAACCGGCCATATACTGCAGGTATGTTGACGACATTTTTACACAGGTACCTGATGTCAGACATCTGCAGGAGCTGAAGGAGGCATTTGAGCAGAGTTCCGTGCTGCGTTTCACTTACGAGACGGAAAAGGATGGGAAGCTGCCTTTTCTAGATGTAACAGTCATGGAAAAGGGCGGAGGTTTCCACACTGCAGTCTACACTAAGGAAACAAACATAGGAATGTGCCTAAATGCCAACAGCGACTGCCCCGACAGGTACAAGAGGAGTGTTGTTAACGCATACGTCGACCGTGCTCTCAGCCACAGCTCAGAATGGAAGCAAGTCGACGAAGAACTCTGTAGGGTAAGGCAGGTCCTAGTCAATAACGGCTTCTCCAATGGTTTCATCGAAGACATCATAAGAAGGAAAGTGAAAAGCCATGCAACCTCTGAAGAGACAACTAACACAACACCTATACCCCCTATTAGACTATTTTACAGGAACTTCTTTTCCACAGCTCATAAAACGGAGGAAAGGGTCCTGAAAGATATTGTTAATAGAAACGTTATCCCTACAGACAAAAATCAGAGGATACAACTGACGATTTACTATAAAACCAGAAAAACGGCCAGCCTACTCATGAGAAACTCTCCAGACACAAAACAGAACGCTTTAAAAGAGACTAACGTCGTCTATGCCTTCAAATGCCCACTTGGGGACTGTAAGCTCCAAAAAACCCAGTATATAGGCAAGACAACAACATCTCTTTCTAGGCGTTTAACGATGCATAAGCAACAGGGCTCCATTAAGGAACATATAATCTCTTCCCATAACCAAACCATCGCCAGAGAAATCCTAGTAAACAACACAGAAATCATCGATAGATACAGCGATAGCAGGCGGCTTGACGTTTGCGAGGCACTACACATCAAGAAGTCAACACCAGCAATCAACAGCCAATTATTGCACAACTATATTCTACCCACCTCAAGACTCCGCTCCAATATAGAAGCATCAAGAAATATGGACCAATAGGCTTTCTACAAACACTTCTATTCAATACCCATTGTTTCTGTTCTGTCTTGTGTTGATACTTTTAATACCCTATTAATATCCCCTCCTGTTCTGTCTTGTGTTAATGCCACATCACCCTTCCCACCTCACTCAAATGTAGATATAATATCAGAGAGACGTAAGTTCTAATCAGTTGTGTATTTGTGAAGTCTTTGAAAATGTAATAAGTTTTACGAAACGCGCCCGTGTCGCGTCAGACTAGAAATAAAAATGAATTTTGGAGAAGTGATTTTTTATTTACCTCCAACAGTGAAGCGTAATGTTCGAAAGATTGAGAAAATTCGTGTTAGAATTATTAATCTTACTTTTTCGGTCATATTTAATAATATATATATATATATATATATATATATATATATATATATATGTATATATATATATATATATATATATATATATATATATATATATATATATATATATATATATATATATATATATATATGCAATTGACGATCACAAAACACTGATCATTTTATGCGGAAAATCCACAGAGAAATATGAAATGAGGTGAACGTTTCGGCTTGTTAAAGCCTTTGTCAACACCAGACAGACCAAAGTCTGTCAGGTCAGTTTGGTGTTGACAAAGGCTTTAACAAGCCGAAACATTCACCTCATTTCATATTTCTCTGTGGATTTTCCGCATATATATATATATATATATATATATATATATATATATATATATATATATATATATATATATATATATATATATAATATGTCGTACCTAGTAGCCAGAACGCACTTCTCAGCTTACTATGCAAGGCCCAAATTGCCTAATAAGCCAAGTTTTCATTAATTAATGTTTTTTCGACTACCTAACCTAACTTTTTCGGCTACCTAACCTAACCTATAAAGATAGGTTAGGTTAGGTTAGGTAGGGTTGGTTAGGTTCGGCCATATATCTACGTTAATTTTAACTCCAATAAAAAAAAATTGACCTCATACATAATGAAATAGGTAGCTTTATCATTTCATAAGAAAAAAAATTGAGAAAATATATTAAGGAAAACTTGGCTTATTAGGCAAATCGGGCCTTGCATAGTAGGCTGAGAAGTGCGTTCTGGCTACTAGGTATGCCATATATATATATATATATATATATATATATATATATATATATATATATATATATATATATATATATATATATATATATGATTTCTCAAGGAATTGGGTTCCAGGCTCATTGACGTCACCAGAGACCCAAGGGCTTCCAGTTTTTTATTTCAGCTTCTCAGTGTGTCGATCCAGAGGGGAAATGCTTGCTGCGTCCTCGGTTCCTGTCCAGAAGCGGAGGAGCTTCAAGAGATCCATAACCTTTAGGCATTTGTCTTGTATGTTTTGTAACCTTTAAATACACAATAAAGGAAAAAAAAAAAAAAGGGAAGGGGGTGGTAGGAGAAAAGCACACAGAAACTGTATTGGAGGGGACCTACATTCCCTCCAATGCGTTATGTGTGGTTTCCTCCGAGGCTATGGGTCCCCCTTCTTCCAGCCAGAGGTGGTTCTTCCTTCCCTATTGATTTATATATATATATATATATATATATATATATATATATATATATATATATATATATATATATATATATATATATATATGTAGATATATAGGGATTGCCCCAATAGATTGCCACAAGGATAGTAATAAATATTCTTGAAACCCAAGGCCATTCAATGCTCCAGATTGATATGTTACTCGACCTCCCTCGTGGTCATCCTGGCCAGTCTCTTTGCGTAATGAAGATCACTTTTGATAGTAGGTCCCTTCCGTCTTCCGTAATTCTTGCTGGTGCCAGATGCTCCTGAAGGAGCATCTGTTCTCCTCCCCTCTGCAATAGGTGCTGAAAATTTGGGCATGGTCGCTTCAAATGCACAAGTGCCGTGTCTCTATTCCCCTTGTGTGGATACTCAGGTCAATATAAGACAGTGCTTTTCTTCCCAAGCTCACTGCATCAATTGCAGTGATGCCCACCCTACCTTCTCCCGCACATGTGTGCAATACAAATTTGAAGAAGCCATCCTCAATTTGAAACATCAGAATCATTTATCTTTTCTTGAGGTGAGACGCCAAGTACGCCATCTTTTCTCTTCCTGTGGCATGGCTTATACTCGTATATTGCGTTCCACTTGTCCCCCTCTCCCACTTTCTCAGTTTTACAACCGTTTCCGGGCCTTGGACCTGGACACCACCGCCACCACCACCACCTCACTTGCTCTATTGAATTCTGGGCCAGAGGGTCTTCCTCCTGGTTCTCTGTCTGGTGCCTCCCTTCCCTCCCTCCCTTCCTTCCTTCCTTCCTTCCTTCCTTCCTTCCTTCCTTCCTTCCTTCCTTCCTTCCTTCCTTCCTTCCTTCCTTCCTTCCTTCCTTCCTTCCTTCCTTCCTTCCTTCCTTCCTTCCTTCCTTCCTTCCTTCCTTCCTTCCTTCCCTCCCTCCCTCCTTCCCAGTGTTCCCTGTCTCCTGTGCCCTCTTTTCCTTCTCGGCCCTCCCCTCTTGTATTTTGGCCCTCCACACCGCCTGTCCATCCAGGTCGTTGTCCCTCCTCCCAGCAATCTTCATATTGACTGCTCCTGTTCTCCTTCTCCTGTTGAGACTGCAACAGCTGTCGCCCAGTACGATGCTGCTGGCACACCTGTCTATATCAGAAACATAAGCCTGGCTCCTCTTCTTCCTCCCCAGCAGGTAAAAAGGCATCAATCTCTTCCTCACCTTCCGACTCCGACTCTATCCCTGAATCCCCCTCCCATTTCGGTGGTTAAGTCCTCTGTCCCAAATATGGAAATTCCCTTGGCCCTCTATTCTCTCTTGGATGCTGCCCTTGATGAGGTGCGCTCCCCTGTTTCTGCCCCTCCTCTCCCTGATTGCCTTGACCGCACCTCTCCAATGCTGCTCTGGACCCTGTCAGTCCCCCTCTGGTTCATCCTACCACTACCTTGACTCCATTATTCTTGCTAGATTTACCTGTTCTTGCTAGATTTATCTATGCCCCATAACCCCAATTTCACTGATCCTGATCTTGCTTAGTATACTGTTTTAATTTGTCTTTGTTTGACCCGTGTTCTCTATTTCTATTCTATCTATTTTTGACAATGTTTATTCTTCATTTGAATATTCGTGTATTTTATGCCAACTTCTATGAATTCCAGCTTCGGATATCACAGTTTTCACTGCTTTGTGTCTGTCTCCAGGAGCCGATGCTTGGCACTTGTCCTGGTCACTTCCGTGGTTACGCCATTCTCTCCCCCCCTCCATTCTTTGCTAGGGCCCATAACACTACTGCTCTTTTGATTCGTACTGATATTACCTTCGCCCCCATACTTTTCCAGTTGCACATTGAGTGTTCTGTGGCCCATATCTTTTGAGTAATTGGTATACAGTCTGTTCCATTTATCTCCCCCCAAATTTCCCACTTTCTCTTACCGGTTGGACTTTTTACCAGAGCCTGTGCTCCTGTTGGGTGATTTTACCTGTCAGCATACTCTCTGGGGCGATGTTCTGCACACGGGGCTGCCTTCCTGAAGGGTTCGTCCTCTGTTCTTCTCTGTCTCTTCTGAATTCTAGTGAACCCACTTATGTTGACACCTGCTCTTGCACCGTCTCCTGGGTAAATGGGCAAGTGCTGCTGGTATGGAGTCCTTACCTGCAGACACGAGAGTCACCATTGAGTCATGGGAAAATATTAGAAATGGAGTAACTTTATGTACCTTAAATACAAGATCTATAACATGCACTGAGATAACTCACGATGAGCTACTGGATGCTATAAAAAGTGGCAGCTCCACTGCTCCGGGAAAAGATGGAGTAACGTATGACATACTTAATTATTTAGCCGGTATGAAACCTAATCCCTTACTTGATTTGTTTAATATGAGTTATAGAGAGGGAAAGTTACCAAGAAAACGGAAAGAGGCTGTCATCATTCCTATCCCTAAGTCAAACGGAGGCTACAGACCTGTCTCCTTAATATCCTGCTTTTGTAAAATGATGGAAAGGATTTTGTTAAATAGGCTACTCTACCTTGTAGGTGATAACATGTCCAGTAATCTCTTTGGTTTTATCAAAGGCAAAAGTACTGCGGATTGTCTCTTAAAGTGTTTGTCTAATGTGGATGACAATTGTAGAGTTTTTGTTGATCTACAAGGAGCATTTGATAAAGCCAATGGGGAAGTAATCTTATACGAATTAGCCAATCTGGGAATAACAGGGAGATTGCTACACTGGATAAGGGATTATCTACAAGGCAGAAAAGGTCAGGTGTATTACCAGGGATACATGTCTGAGGAACGGAGGTTTCAGTTAGGTACCCCACAAGGGGGAGTATTATTAAGTCCCACCTTATTCAATGTATTAATGAACAGATTAGCATCAGAGATGTATCCTCCAGGGGTCACGACGATCATATATGCTGATGACATTCTTATACAAGGCACTTCTGGGAACAAAATTCAAGATGCTCTTAACATACTTGGTACAACCTGTCACAAGTTAGGCTTAGTTATAAATGCAGATAAAACCAAATACGAGTATAGGAAACGAAGAAATATAACACTTACTCTAAATGGTGTGGAACTGAGCCGTGTACAGAAGTACAAGTATCTGGGCATGTATGTTGGATACACATGTGAGAGTAAAAATGCTGAAATAAATCATATCAGCACCTTATGTAAAGCCCGTCTGCATCCTCTAAAAGCACTGGCTTTTTCTGGTAAAGGTGTTGGGGTACCTATCTTGCGGATGTTATACATAAGCACTGTTCGATCCCTGATAGACTACGCAGCACCCGTATTGTCTTACACAGGCCAAGGCAGAATTAAAAAATAGAGCTGATACAGAACGAGGCTATGAGGATTATTCTTGGATGTCAAAGAAATGCAATGATTGAAATAATGAGAATGGAATTAAATTTACAGAGTGTGTGTGATAGAGTCCGTGACATTAACACTAGAGTATCTATTCGTTTCATGCGGAGAAAAGGAGGGGATAAGCTGTTTGAGAGCGTTCAGACCTGCTTGAGTGACGTACACACTTCCAGGAAACTGAGGGAGACACGCTATACGAGAGGATTAGCTCATGACCCCAGGGAATACGACGTACTTGACTGCTGTAAACCCTCTCGACAGTGTAATATGTCTGCTCCTTGGAAAGTACAGAAAATAGACGTCGAAATTGTACCCCTCAAGGTGAAAAAGATTCATCATGAACCGGGACAATTACGGTGTTTGTATGGAAGCATGATATCTCGGTTACCAAGAGGCAACAGTTTGCATGTATATTGCGACGGGTCGGTGGCGGAGGATGGCAGGGCCGGGTGTGGTGTCCTAATAAGGGAATATACGGAGTTTGGGACTGTGGACAGGATAATTGAACTCCGGCTTAGTAATTATATATCATCCACACAAGCTGAACTGCAGGCCATTCTGGCGTGTTTGGAGGAAGTACGTCATGACGACAAAAATGTTTTTGTATTTGTCGATAGCCGAGGAGCACTGGAGTCCTTAAACAGTCGAAACCCAGTCTTCATGTCTATAGTGGAGGACTGTAAGAGAAGAATAACTGAGATACAGCTGAAAGGTTATAGTGTGAAATTCATGTGGATTCCATCTCATGTTGGAATAGTGCTCAACGAGGTGGTGGATGACTTGGCCAAACGTGCCACATCAAAACCACAAGTTGACATTGAATGTGAATTCACAATGAGACAAATAAGAAGCAAAATCAGAAATATTCAGGCACAGGCGGGAGTGGAAAGGAGAGAGATAATGTATGAGAGAAGTCAAACCATGCAACACTACATGTATGTGAGTCAAAACACCCATTTCACTTATGGTAAAAGGAGAAATGCTTGGAGTGACTCTGTGTACATGCGGCTCAGGCTTGGGTACAAATATTACTGGGAATATGGGATAGATGTTCATGATAATGACACGAAGTGTAAACTATGTGGTATGTTAAGGTCTCACACCCTTGCCCATTATATTCTTGATTGTCCGTTGATTAATGTATATAGAAACACTGAGATAAGGACTGTTCCTGAACAAATAGCCTGGATGTGTCACAACGGAAAGGTTGATGATATTCTTGAGAGATATAAGAATTTTGCACCAAGATTGTAATATTTTGTTGAATTATCTGCAGGTGTCTTGCAAATTGTCTATACAGTATACCTAGGTCATAAAAGTATTTGTGTGTACGTCTGATACCATACTACTTGTGAGGGAGGAAATGTATATTTTTACCTCTCAGAATGTTTGGTAATGTGTTTATTTGTGATGTGTGTCTATGTATATATTAACACGTTATACTGAATGGGGTGAGAATAGCTTGAGCTACCTCATCCCTTTGTGTGTATTTTACCTCAATAAACTTATTTCAATTTCAATTTCAATTTCTCTCCTGCCCCTGTTCTCTTTATTTAGATTTCACATGGCGGGTTCTTCGTGACCTCCATAACAGTAACCATTTCCCCATCCTTGTGACCTTTTTCTCTTTTCACCCTTCCGTCTCCGTCCCTAGGGGCCAGTTTGCCAAGGCTAACTGGAATCTATTCATCCTATATGCTACTCTTTCGACCTCTCCGATCTGCCTCTCCCTCAAGCCTTACTCCTTTTTCATCACACCATATTAGACGCTGCCCTCGGCTCTATTCCTCGCTCTACCTCCCAAGGCATGTGGAAGTGCGTTCCCTGGTGGACTGCAGGCTGTGTTTCAGCTGTCTGCTGTAAAAGCGCAGCATAGAAGAAAGACAGATGCAGATTGATGGTTGTTTGTTTTCTTTCGTTTCACAAGGCAAGTGCGGTCCGTACGGCTAAACGTGTAAGTTTGAAATCTTTTGTCTCCACCATTACGACTGATATTCCTTTGCCCCAGATCAGGAAGAAAATCTGTAAGATATCGGGTAAGTTTGTTCCAGATATCTCGCCAGTCCTTCACTTCCGTGGTTCTATTGTGGTGGATCCAGTGTCAGTTGCTACTGAACTGGGTTCCCTGTTTTTCGACTCTTGGCTCCAGTTCTAGTCTTCCTCCATCTTTCCTTATTCGTAAGCACCTTCATGAAACTTGTTCCATAGATTTTCACATGCATCTCCAGCTTCTCTATAATGATCCTTTCTCTCTTTCCAAACTCCAGTCTGCCCGGACTCATTGCGGTTCTATGGCAGCGGGCTCAGATGGCAAAACATCTCATAATGAATGTCATCTCCCTCAATGCACATTTCAGTATATACTGAATCTGTTTAACCATATCTGCGAGTCGTCATCTGTCCCTAATGACTGGCTTGAGGTGTTTGTTTTTCCTATTCGGAAACCAGGGTCTCTAGGGACAGCTCCTAAGGACATCTGCCCTATTGCCCTCACGAGTTGCGTCTCCATACTCTTTGAATGTATGTTCAATGTCGGTATGATGTGATTTTTGGAACACTATCGCCACCTCTCCTGTTCTCAATTTGGCTTTCGCAAGTGTCAAAACATGACTGATGTCTTGATGAACTTGGTGGTCTATATTCATACTGCTTTTGCTGCAAAGATCTCTGTTGTTGCTGTTGTCCTTTTTTGACCTGGAAAAGGCATACGACACCACCTGGAGATGGCATACTGTATTCTGTCCCAATTCTGTTACTTTGGTCTTCGTGGTAATCTCCTTCTCTTCCTACAAAGCTTCCTCTCTAATCGTTCCTTTAGAGTGAGGGTTTGTACCATTCTGCCTCTTTTCGGCAATACGAAGGTGTACCCCACGGTAGTGTTCTGAGCACTTGCTCATTTTCCTGGTTGCCCTCAATAATCTTTACTCCCTTTCCTCTGGCATCTTCTCAGCTCTCTGTCAGCGATCTTACCCTTCGATGTCGAGGTGATGAATTGCCTTTCCTCCAACTTGCGATTGATGCCGTGTCGTCCTGGACAATCAATCATGGCATCAAGTTCTCCACAACTAAAACTTGTGCTCTGACTTTTACTCGGAAGTAGGTCATTCTTCGTCCCCCTTTGTCGCTTTATGGTAATCCCCTTTTGTGCATAGATTCTGCTAAACTTATTTGGTTATTCTTTAACACTCATTTGTCTTGGTCTCCCCATATCTCTTACCTCTGAGTTGAATGTTTTAAGGTCCCTAACTTACTTAAGGTAAGTTATTCTTCCTGGGGAGCTGATACGAGCACGCTCCTTTCTCGTACTGTCTAAACTCAATTATGGTTGTCATGCTTACTTGTCTGCCTCTCATTTACTCTTTGCTGTCTTGATGCTCTGCATCATACTGGGTTATTCTTCAGCCCTGGTGCCTTGCGTTCGTCTCCTACCCTATGCCTGTATGTTGAAACAGGCATCCTGTCTCTACAGGATCGCTGTGATCGCTACTGTCTTCGCTACATTGTGCAGTCCCTACAACACCCTCCTCACTTTCACTTGTGTTGTACTTTCCTTGCACACTTTTCATCACACTCGCGCTCCATTTCGACTTCACAGATGGGTCAAAGTCTTACAGATGGTGTAGGCTACTCTGCTGTTTTTCCTGACCACACCTATGTCAAAATCAAATCAAATCAAAATGTTTATTTAGGTAAGGTACGTACATAAAAAAATTTTTACAAAGAGTGATGGATTTATAGTTAGGGCAAGTACATACAATGCCTAAAGCCACTATTACGCAAAGCGTTTCGGGCATAAAAAACTTAAATGACTAAAGCTTAATACTAGTTGAGCATAAAGAGTAAAATGAAAACATAGCTGAAAAAGCAGCACAAATACAATTCTGTCGACAAACAGCGCTCTTTAAAAAAAACAGACATTGGATGACATTAGAGGGGTAAGGTAGGTTACAGGGAATTTATTAGGTATAGCTTCGTTTTTATCATAAACTGGTTGAGAGAGGTACAGTCTTTAACATGGTTGGGAAGGTCATTGCACAATCTGGGTCCCTTGATTTGTAGAGCATTTCTAGTTTGATTAAGTCGTACTCTAGGAATATCAAAACTGTATTTATTTCTGGTGTGGTGCTCATGGGTTCTGTTACAACCTTCTATGAAGCTTTTGAGGTCAGGATTGACATTACAGTTTAGCATTTTATATATGTATAATACACATGAGAGAATGTGCAGTGTCTTAATGTCTAACATATTCAGAGATTTGAGTAGGGGTACCGAGTGATGTCTGGGGCCAGAGTTGGATATTGTCCTAATAGCAGCTTTGTGTTGAGTAATTAGAGGACGTAAATGATTTTGGGTAGTAGAGCCCCAAGCACAAATACCATAGTTGAGATATGGATAGATAAGGGAGTAATAGAGAGTCACCAGGGCAGGGCGGGGTACATAATATCTGATCTTAGAAAGAATGCCAACAGTTTTTGAAACTTTTTTTGATATATTTAGAATGTGTCCCTGGAAATTCAGCTTGTGGTCAATGAGAATGCCAAGGAATTTGCCATCTAATTTGTTATTAGATGGCAAATTAGATTAGATTAGATATTAACACAATCCTCATGTGTTGCCTGCTTCCAGAGACTAGCATCTTCACAGAAGAACTTCATGTTATTTTGTATGCTCTTCGTCAACTACTTTCTTGCTGTCACTTTTTCTTTGTTGTTGTAGTTAACTCTCACAGTGCCTTTTCATGGCTCTGTAGTCATTTAATCCAGTTCATCCTGTGGTTGTCGAAATTCAACATTGTCTGTTTCTTATCTCCAGCAGATTTAAGACAGTGGAGTTTTGCTGGGTCCCAAGCCATATTGGTGTACTCACCTAATTGTACTCACCTAATTGTGCTTGCGGGGGTTGAGCTTTGGCTCTTTGGTCCCGCCTCTCAACCGTCAATCAACTGGTGTACAGATTCCTGAGCCTACTGGGTTCTATCATATCTACATTTGAAACTGTGTGTGGAGTCAGCCTCCACCACATCACTTCCTAGTGCATTCCATTTACTAACTACTCTGACACTGAAAAAGTTCTTTCTAATGTCTCTGTGGCTCATTTGGGTACTCAGCTTCCACTTGTGTCCCCTTGTTCGCATCCCTCCAGTGTTGAATAGTTCATCCTTGTTTACCCGGTCGATTCCCCTGAGGATTTTGTAGGTTGTGATCATGTCCCCCCTTACTCTTCTGTCTTCCAGTGTCGTAAGGTGCATATTCCGCAGCCTTTCCTCATAACTCATGCCTCTTAGTTCTGGGACTAGTCTAGTAGCATACCTTTGGACTTTTTCCAGCTTCGTCTTGTGCTTGACAAGGTACGGGCTCCATGCTGGGGCCGCATACTCCAGGATTGGTCTTACATATGTGGTGTACAAGATTCTGAATGATTCCTTACACAGGTTCCTGAATGCCGTTCTGATGTTAGCCAGCCTCGCATATGCCGCAGACGTTATTCTCTTTATGTGGGCTTCAGGAGACAGGTTTGGTGTGATATCAACTCCTAGATCTTTCTCTCTGTCTGTCTCATTAAATACTTCATCTCCTATTATGTATCCTGTGTCTGGCCTCCTGTTTCTACTGCCTAGTTTCATTACTTTGCATTTACTCGCCATTTACTCGAGAGTAACGCCTGTCCACAAATGTGGTAATCTCACAGATGTTAACAACTACAGACCTATATCTATCCTGCCAAACTTGTCAAAAATTTTTGAAAAACTAATCTATAAGCAGCTTTACTCATATCTAGCCAAACTCAATATACTTAGCCCTTGCCAATATGGCTTCAGACCCAAAAAAAGCACTAACGATGCACTTATTAGTATGCTTAATTCGATTCATACAGCTCTTGATAAAAATGAGTTCTCTGTTGGGTTGTTTGTGGACCTGCGTAAAGCTTTTGACACTGTCAACCACCAAAACCTTCTTCTTAAATTACATCATTATGGAGTCAGAGGACACTCCCTACAATACCTCAAATCCTACCTTACTGACAGGCTCCAATATGTTTCTGTGAATAATACAATTTCTCCCACCCTACCCATCAACATTGGTGTTCCCCAGGGCAGCATACTTGGCCCTCTCCTCTTTCTCATCTACATTAATGACCTTCCAAATGCCTCCCAACACCTCAAACCAATTCTATTTGCTGACGACACAACCTTCATTTACTCCAGTCCTGATCCCCTTGCTCTAAATGCCACAGTAAATACTGAGCTAAATAAAGTCCATCTGTTGCTAACTGCCAACAAACTCACCCTTAACATTGACAAAACCTTTTATATTCTGTTTGGCAATAAATCCTCTAATCAAATAAATCTCAAAATAAACAATACCCAAATTTGTAACAAATTAGATGGCAAATTCCTTGGCATTCTCATTGACCACATGCTTAATTTCCAGGGACACATTCTAAACATACCAAAAAAAGTTTCAAAAACTGTGGGCATTCTTTCTAAGATCAGATATTATGTACCACGCCCTGCCCTGGTGACTCTCTATTACTCCCTTATCTATCCATATCTCAACTATGGTATTTGTGCTTGGGGCTCTACTACCCAAAATCACTTACGTCCTCTAATTACTCAACACAAAGCTGCTATTAGGACAATATCCAATTCTAGCCCCAGACACCACTCGGTACCCCTACTTAAATCTCTGAATATGTTAGACATTAAGTCACTGCACATTCTCTCATGTGTATTATACATATATAAAACGCTAAACTATAATGCCAATCCTGATCTCAAAAGCTTCATAGAAGGTTGTATCAGAACCCATGAGCATCACACCAGAAATAAATACAGTTTTGATATTCCTAGAGTACGACTTAATCAAACTAGAAATGCTCTACAAATCAAGGGGCCCAGAATGTGGAATGACCTTCCCAACCATGTTAAAGACTGTACCTCTCTCAACCAGTTTAAGTTAAAAGCGAAGCTATACCTAATAAATTCCCTGTAACCTACTTTACCCTTCTATTGTCAACCAATGTCTGTTTTTTTCTTTAAAGAGCGCTGTTTGTCGACATAATTGTATTTGTGTTGCTTTTTCATCTATGTTTTCATTTCTTGTTTTCATTCTACTCATTATGCTCAATTAGTATTAAGCTTGTCATTTAAGTTTATCATGCCCGAAACGCTTTGCGTAATAGTGGCTTTAGGCATTGTATGTACTAGCTATACCTATAAGTTAAACAATCCTTGTAAATATTTATTGTATGTATGTACCTTACCTAAATAAAAATTGTATTGTATTGTATTGTATCTAGGTCATCTTGTAGCCTCCTACTATCATCCTCTGTTTCAATCCTCATAATTTTTGCATCGTCGGCAAACATTGAGAGGAACGAATCTATACCCTCTGGGAGATCATTTACATATACCAGAAACAGTATAGGTCCAAGGACTGACCCCTGCGGGACTCCACTTGTAACGTCTCGCCAATCTGAGACCTCACCCCTCACACAGACTCGTTGTCTCCTGTTGCTTAGGTACTCCTCTATCCACCGGAGTACTTTCCCTTTCACTCCAGCCTGCATCTCCAACTTTTGCACTAGCCTCTTGTGTGGCACTGTATCAAAGGCTTTCTGACAATTTAAAAATATGCAGTCTGCCCACCCTTCTCTTTCTTGCCTTATTTTTGTTGCCTGGTCGTAGAATTCAAGTAACCTTGTGAGGCAGGACCTGCCATCCCTGAACCCATGTTGATGCTGTGTTACAAAGTTCCTTCGCTCCAGATGCTCCACTAGTTTTTTTCGCACAATCTTCTCCATCAGCTTGCATGGTATGCAGGTTAGGGACACTGGCCTGTAGTTCAGTGCCTCCTGTCTATCCCCTTTCTTGTATATTGGGACTACGTTAGCTGCTTTCCAAATATCTGGCAGTTCCCCTGTTGCCAGTGATTTGTTATACACTATGGAGAGTGGTAGGCACAGTTCTCTTGCTCCTTCCTTTAGAACCCAAGGAGAGATTCCATCTGGGCGTATAGCCTTTGTCACATCCAACTCTAGTAAACACTTCCTTACTTCCCCGCTGGTAATCTCAAAGTCTTCCAGTGGTTCCTGGTTAGCTATTCCCCTCTCTTACCTCTGGAATTTCTCCTTGCTCTAAGGTGAAGACCTCCTGGAATTTCTTATTCAACTCCTCACACACTTCCTTGTCATTTGTAGTGAATCCTTCCGCCCCTATCCTTAATTTCATAACCTGTTCCTTTACTGTTGTTTTTCTCCTGATGTGGCTATGCAACAATTTAGGCTGAGTCTTTGCCTTGCTTGCGATGTCATTTTCGTATTGTCTTTCTGCCTCTCTTCTCATCCTGACATATTCATTCCTGGCATTCTGGTATCTTTCTCTGCTCTCCAGTGTCCTGTTATTCCTATAGTTTCTCCATGCCCTTTTACTTTGCTGCTTAGCTAGCCTACATCTCTGATTAAACCATGGGTTTCTCATTTTCATTTCTCTGTTTTCCTTTTGGACTGGGACAAACTTGTTTGCTGCGTCCTTGCACTTCTTGTGATGTAATCCATCATATCTTGGGCCGTCTTTCCCCTGAGCTCTGTTTCCCATGCTATATCTGTTAGGAATTTTCTTATCCTCTCATAGTTTCCCTTTCGGTATGCTAACCTTTTGGTTTCGGTATCCCTCCTCGAGTTCAATAACCCTTCTTCAATCAAGTACTCAAACACCAGTACACTGTGGTCGCTCATTCCTACTGGGTCCTCAAAACCGATTTCTCTTATGTCGGAGTCGTTCAGAGTGAAGACTAGGTCGAGTCTCGCTGGTTCGTCATTGCCTCTCATCCTTGTGGGTTCTCCGACATGCTGGGTTAAAAAGTTTCTTGTCACCACCTCCAATAGTTTGGCTCTCCACGTATCCTCGCCTCCATGCGGTTCCTTGTTCTCCCAGGTGTCCTTAAATGAGTGTGCAGACTTTGTCACTAAGGAGGCTCTCTGCACTTACCCATCTCCCATAAAGGTTTTCCTTATTCTGTCTTCTATCCAGTTATTCATTCTTCAATCCTTGCCCGTTAGCAGGGTTGTTGGTCTTCTGTTACTCGGAACAAACTGCGTTCTCCTAAAGGTAGCATGTCCCCTTGGCCTTCATCCTACCACCGTAACCGGCGGTGAGAATTGGCTCTGACGAGATTACGTATTAGCCATACATGTTTAATTCATAGGCACTTAATGGAGCGCCTCCCTGCTCTTTATTGTTCATATTGCATTGTCCCTCTTATGGTCGTACACATCCTTGTCGAATAACCTGACTAACAGGAGGTGCGTATGTCTTGCTTCCCGACAGTCCCTCACTTGTCCCTCGATAGAATCCTTGATGAATCAGATACCTTTGATATTTTATTTTATTTTATTTTATTTATTTATATACAAGAAGGTACATTGGGTTAGAGAGAATACATAGCACCGTATTTACAATCTTGTAAAGCCACTAGTATGCGCAGCGTTTCGGGCAGGTCCTTAATCTAACAGATAATTTTAAGTAGGTAAATTCTAGCAGAATTAATAAAATGATAACAGATACATTGCAAGAAAAGAAATGAGATGAGAGAGAATAGTAAGTATATTAAAGCACATTGGTATATTAAAGCTCTGGTTGATTACATTGACAACTTGATTGGTAATTTAAACAAGATTAACAGACACCGCGTACAGCAGATTGATAGCACATATAAGAAGACAGTAATGATCACATTGGTAAAGATGTTAGGATTGGGTACATAAAGATTGGGAGATTGGGTAGCAATAGATACAGTGCAATTTTAAAGCAACAAGGAAAAAACTATGCAGATGAGATTAGGTACTTTTTAGTTTTGTTTTTGAATGACGCAAAAGTTGGACAGCTTTTCAATTCATTAGGGAGTGAGTTCCATAGACTGGGTCCCTTTATTTGCATAGAGTGTTTACACAGATTAAGTTTGACTCTGGGGATATCAAAGAGATATTTATTTCTGGTGTGGTGATAATGGGTCCTATTACATCTGTCCAGGGAGAGTTTCAGACCAGGATTTGCGTTTAAGAACAGGGTTTTGTAAATGTAATTGACACAAGAAAATGTGTGGAATGAGATTATGTTTAGCATGTTAAGGGAGTTAAACAAGGGGGCTGAGTGTTGTCTGAAAGCAGAATTTGTTATTATTCTGATAGCAGATTTTTGCTGGGGGATATCATTTGCCTTATGTGCTTTTGTTCTCGAATTGGCATTCTTAGTGATATTTACCATTTTTTTTATATTCCACATAGTTACTGGTGCTTCATATCCTTCCCGGCTTGGTGCCCTCTTTAGATAATTACTTACATACTCTTTCTCATCTGCATAAATGAAATTCCAAATCTGTCTCAATTCCTCACGCCAGTTTTATTTGCTGTTTACACAACCCTCATTTTCTTAAATCAAGAATTGGCAATATCCAGATTGGTAATAGAGTAGATGGCAATTTCCATGAAGTTCTCATTGATAACAAGCTGAATTTCCAGTGCCACATACAAAATATAGCTGAAAAATATTTTAAAATCATTTGGCATTCTTTTCTAAATCAGATATTATGTACATAAATAAAAAAATCACATGTTTATTCAGGTAAAGTACATACATACAAGGGGTGATACAAATATTGATGAATTTATAAATACAGCTAGTACATACAATGCCTAAAGCCACTATTACGCAAAGTGTTTCAGGCAGAAAAAACACTAAAGACTAAAACTTAATACTAATTGAAATTAAAGCAAAAAATATGTTGAGAAAATATAAAAATAAAAAAGAGGGGAACATGGCAGAAAAACAGCAAAAATACAATTTGGTCGACAAACAGCAATGTTTAAAAATAACAGACATGGGTTGACATTATAGGGGTAAGGTAGGTTACAGGGAGTTAGGTAGTGCTTCGTTTTTATCTTAAACTGGTTGAGAGAGGTACAGTCTTTAACATGGTTGGGAAGATCATTCCACATTCTGGGTCCCTTGATTTGTAGAGCATTTCTAGTTTGATTAGTGTCATACCTTCTGATTGATTAGTGTCATTGATTAGTGTCATACCTTCCCTGATATCCTTAAAAAAGCAAGAGTAACGCCAGTTCATAAAGGAGGTAATCCGTCAGACATAAACAACTACAGACCAATATCAAACCTACCCATACTATCTAAAATATTTGAAAAAATTATCTATAAACAGCTCTACTCCTATCTCGTAAAATTCGACATTCTTAGCCCCTGTCAGTTTGGCTTCCGCTCTCAAAAGAGTACCAACGATGCAATTATTAGTCTCCTTGATATAATTTACTCAGCTCTTGACAAAAATGAGTTTCCAATTGGACTCTTCATTGACCTGAGAAAGGCCTTTGATACTGTTAATCACGATTACCTCTTAAGTAAACTCCATCATTATGGAATCCGAGGCCATGCACTGGACTATATCCAATCCTATCTTAGTGATAGACACCAATGTGTAGCCATCAATAATATAATCTCTCCCATTCTACCAATAACTGTTGGAGTGCCACAGGGCAGCATCTTGGGACCTCTTCTTTTTCTTATATACATTAATGATCTGCCTAAAGTCTCTAACATTCTGAAACCTATTTTGTTTGCTGATGATACTACCCTCATCTACTCTAACCCCAACCCACATACACTAAATGGTGTTGTTAATAATGAACTAAAAAAAGTCCACTTATGGATGTCAACCAACAAACTAACACTTAACATAGAAAAGACCTACTACATCCTATTCGGAAGCAAATCTACAAATGCAATTCAACTTCAGATTGACAATGTAAACATTAGCAACAAAAATTATGGAAAGTTTCTTGGCATATTCCTAGACAAGAGACTCAACTTCAGTACCCACATACAACACATAACTAAGAAAGTCTCTAAAACAGTTGGTATACTCTCCAAAATCAGATATTATGTTCCTAACTCTGCTCTCTTCTCTCTATATTATGCAATAATCTATCCCTATCTCAACTATGGTATCTGTGCATGGGGTTCAACCACTGCAAACCACCTCAAGTCCATCATCACCCAGCAAAAATCTGCTATCAGAATAATATCAAATTCTGCTTTCAGACAACACACAGCCCCCTTGTTTAACTCCCTAAACATGCTAAACATAATCTCACTCCACAAATTCTCTTGTGTCAACTACATTTACAAAACCCTGTTCTTAAATGCAAATCCTTGTCTGAAACTCTTCTTGGACAGATGTAATAGGACCCATTATCACCACACCAGAAATAAATATCTCTTTGATATCCCCAGAGTTAAACTTAATCTGTGTAAACACTCTATGCAAATAAAGGGACCCAGTTTATGGAACTCACTCCCTACTGAATTGAAAAGCTGTCCAACTTTTACATCATTCAAAATCAATACTAAAAAGTACCTAATTTCATCTACATAGTTTTTCACTTTTTGCCTTAAAATTGCACTGTATCAATTGCTACCCAATCTCCCAACCTTTATGTTCCTAATTTGAACATCTTTTCCATTGTGATCATTGCTGTTTTCTTATATGTGCTGCCAATCTGTTGTATGGTGTTTATAAATCTTGTTTATCTGTATCTTTTGCTACCCAGTCTCCCAATCTTTATGTACCCAATCTGAACATCTTTACCATTGTGATCATTGCTGTCTTATATGTGCTGTCAATTTATTTATTTATTTATTTATGCATATACAAGAATGTACATAAGGAATGTGAGGATACAATTATGGTAATTACAGTCTTGTAAAGCCACTAGCACGCGCAGCGTTTCGGGCAGGTCCTTAATCTAAGAAAATTTTAAGGAGGTAAATACTTGCAAAATTTATAGACAAAAAAATGATAACAGATTACATGGAATGAAAAAAAAAAGATGAGAGAAAATTATAGGTACAGTATATTAAAGCACATAGGTAGCTATGATTGATTGCAATGACAGCTTAAAATGGTAGTTGACAACAAATTGGTAGGCACAATACAGCAGAAACAATATAAGATTGATTGCAATGACAGCTTGAATGGTAGTTGACAAAAATTGGTAGTCACAATACAGCATATGGCTAGCACATAAAAGAAGACAGCAATGAACACAATGATAAGGTTGTTTGATATTACATAAAAATTAGGAGATTGGGTACCACTAGGTACAGAGCAAATTTAAAGCTCAGTGTAGGAAACTAAATAGATGAAGTTAGGTACTTTTTGGTTTTGCTTTTAAATAAGGCAAAAGTTTTACAGTTTTTCAATTCACTAGGGAGGGAGTTCCATAGACTAGGTCCCTTAATTTGCATAGAGTGTTTACACAGATTAAGTTTGACCCTGGGGATATCAAAGAGATATTTATTTCTGGTGTGGTGATAATGGGTCCTATTACATCTGTCCAGGGAGAGTTTCAGAGCATGGTTTGCATTTAAGAACAGGGTTTTGTAAATGTAGTTGACACAAGAGAATGTGTGGAGGGAGTTAATATTTAGCAAGTTTAGAGATTTAAACAAGGGAGCTGAGTGTTGTCTGAATCTGCTGTATGGTGTCTATTAACCTTGTTTAAATTACTAATCAAGCTGTCAATGTAATCAATCAGAGCTTTAATATAACAATATGCTTTAATATACCTACTTATCTCTCTCATCTCATTTTTCTCTTGTAATGTATCTTTATCATTTATCAATTCTGATTGAAATTACCTACTTAAAATTATCTGCTAGATTAAGGACCTGCCCGAAACGCTGTGCGTACTAGTGGCTTTACAAGAATGTAAATACTGTACTATCCAATGTATTCTCACAAACCTAATGTACCTTCTTGTATATATATAAATAAATAAATAAATTAAGTCGTACTCTTGGAATATCAAAAAGGTATTTGTTTCTGGTGTGAAGCTCATGGGTTCTGTTACAACCTTCAATGAAGCTTTTAAGGTCAGGATTGGCATTACAGTTCAACATTTTATATATATATATAAATACACATGAGAGGATGTGCAGTGACTTAATATCTAACATATTGATTTGGTTTTTCAACAGTCTCCGTGGTGTAGTAGTAAGACACTCGCCTGGCGTTCCGCGAGCGCTATGTCATGGGTTCGTATCCTGGCCGGGGAGGATTTACTGGGCGCAATTCCTTAACTGTAGCCTCTGTTTAACGCAACAGTAAAATGTGTACTTGGATGAAAAAACGATTCTTCGCGGCAGGGGATCGTATTCCAGGGACCTGCCCGAAACGCTACGCGTACTAGTGGCTGTACAAGAATGTAACAACACTTGTATATATCTCACATATTCAGAGATTTGAGTAGAGGTACCGAGTGATGTCTGGGGCCAGAGTTGGATATTGTCCTAATAGGAGCTTTGTGTTGAGTAATTAAAGGATGTAAAGGATTTTGGGTAGTAGAACCCCAAGCACAATTACCATAGTTGAGATAAGGATAGAAGAGGGAGTAATAGAGCGTCACCAGGGCAGGGCGAGGAACATAATATCTGATCTTAGAAAGAATGCCAACAGTTTTTGAAACTTTTTTTGATATATTTAGAATGTGTCCCTGGAAATTCAGCTTTTGGTCAATGAGAACGCCAAGGAATTTGCCATCTATTTTGTTAAAATTTTTCGTATTATTTATCCTGAGATTTATTTGAGTTGAGGATTTATTGCCAAACAAAATATAGAAAGTTTTGTCAATGTTAAGGGTGAGTTTGTTGGCAGTTAGCCAAAGAGGGACTTTATTTAGCTCAGTATTCACTGTGACATTTAGAGGAGGGGGTCAGGACTGGAGTAAATGAAAGTTGTGTCGTCAGCAAATAGAATTGGTTTGAGGTGTTGGGAGGCATTTGGAAGGTCATTAATGTAGATGAGAAAGAGGACAGGGCCAAGTATGCTGCCCTGAGGAACACCAATGTTGATGGGTAGGGTGGGAGAAATTGTATTATTCACAGAAACATACTGGCGTCTGTCAGTAAGGTAAGATTTGAGGTATTGCAGGGAGTGACCTCTGACTCCATAATGATGTATTTTACGAAGAAGGTTTTGGTGGTTGACAGTGTCAAAAGCCTTACACAGGTTCACAAATAACCCAACAGAGAACTCATTTTTATCAAGAGCTGCATGTATCAAGTTAATCATACTAATAATTGCGTCATTAGTAATTTCTTTGGGACTGAAGCCTTATTGACAAGAGCTAAGTATATTGTGTTTGGCTAGATAAGAGTAAAGCTGCTTGTAGATGAGTTTTCAAATATTTTTAACAAGTTTGGCAGGATTGATATAGGTCTGTAGTTGTTAACATCAGTGAGATCACCACATTTGTGAACGGTGTAACACGGGTTTGGGTTTCTCTCTCTCTCTTTTTACTTCCTTCTACTCCCTCTACCCGTATTCTTACTTATTATTCTCTACCAAGGGACTCCAAAACTTTTACCAAAGCCAACTCCACGCCACGTGGTCCTAAGACGATTGACCGACTTAGGATTCTACACCCAGTATGACGTGACCTAAGCCTGAGCAAAACCCTAGAGTCGCCTCTATGCTGCCACCACCAGACCAGCTCTACAGAGCAATGATCGAGGTCTGGATCGATCACGCTAATTAATCAACCTTGGGGCTTGATCCCCACTATAGTTTATAACCTCGGAAACTTGAGTGTGGAATTAATTAGATGGGATGATGAATTCCGATCCGATGTTAGAATCGGCGCCCAATGCAACTCTGCCTCGTGTGGACCACGTGACCAGGACAAGTTTACACATAACCAAATGGAAACAATAAAATGCAAATTAATAACAAATTTAATTTATTAAAGAAAACTAAAACAAATCTAAATGTTTTCACTCCTATCACTTTAACACTCCCTACTTGACCTGAGTGGCAATTGAGACTATTTCTATACATAACCATAGCAACTATACCTCTATGTTTTCCAGCTAAGATGTTGTGCTTGGTCTTGGGGAGAGGTAAGATGGTTGACCTCTCCAGCTGCTCCCGTATTCACACTGATCTCCTCCTTGTCTGGTCTACCCCAGACAAGAGTATTGTATCCTTCCGCCTAGTCAAAGTTCTACCCAGTTACTAGCAAGGTTTAAGTTATAACAATTAACCTCTGTTTGTACTGAATTGATCCAGACTGGTTGAATTATTTACTTTAATTAGATTACACAAACATCTAACGGCAAAGCTGTTCCCGATCACAAAAATGGTTATTAAACTTTGAGAAATATTAGACATGTCAACCCTGCTGACCTATGACCGCCGGTCACTCCGCCTTAAAAGTTAGATCTGATTCGTGACGTCACTGATGGTGACTTAAACTCAATAATTAGAATACTCTTGATATTGTATCCAGTACTATTATACAATACAATTTTAATGCAAAATGAATAAAGGCTAATTTTCTCTAAATTACTGAATACTATAGGATGATTCATTATACGCAGCTATGAACAAAGCGTTGGTTATTTCCACCGCGAATTCCCCTGGGGTCAGGTGTCACCATGCGGCTCAGCTTCCCATTCTCTTTTTGTCGATAAACCACTCTGGATAATTCTTACAACAGCCTAGTTTGTTACAACCCCCCGCACAAGCACTTAGTAAACCTTGTTAATTTGTTAAAATTCACGAGGTTTAGTATCCAAACCCACAATTCAACTCATGCCACAAACAAAAGCTAACCTAACTAATAAAATTCGACAAATAATAGTCCAACATCATAATAACATGTTCATATTTCATAAATTTCTCAGCTGTCAACTGACAGCAATCCTCTAACATCAGGAACATACATCCTATCCTTACTGACATAGCTAAATAACATGTCCCTACTCTACCATCAAAAACTAGCTATTAAACTCTCTTGGCTCTTCACTAGCCAAGTCCATGTGTGCCTCTAGAGCCGGCCACACCGTGCTCAAACAAACATTAAAGTTATATCATCAGACTGAACTTTCAGTCATCCGGGAGCGTACTACGGAACTATCAGGTTCACATCCGTGTACTACCCACTCCCCATCAATGTCAACCTTGACATGTTAAGGAACACATCCTAATGTTTATTACATGTATCTAAAAATAAAAAAATTCCTATACTATATCACAGGTTTCAGCTGACTGTACAGCCAAGTGTTCTCACTCACTAGAAGTGTCAATGTTTATATTGGTCCGCCTCTCCTGTGTTCAAACATTCTGAAAAAAATAGCACAACATAATTTTCCATAACCGTTTGTTCTGGGCTGAGACAATTACACAGGGGCTTCGATTTTGATTACTGACCAATTTATAGAGTAAAATTCATATATTATACCAGAATTATTATTTTAAATCTGTTTTTCAACATTTAAACAAAAGTGTCCAGATGTTCTTTACACAGATGTTCAGAGCCACTTTGTTGTTTGTAATCAATTGTTCATATTGAGTAAACGAGAAAAAAAATCGATGCTGCTGGATGCTGAATGTAGTCGCTGACGATGGACGGTGTCGATCTTGCTTCTCCCCATGTGTAGACATCAATACCTGGTCCTCTTGTACTCCCATCCGGTACTACTGAATGACGACAGAGTGTAGTAGAGCTGAGTGCCAAGTGACAGCTGTAGAATACTGTTACTTCGGCCATTAATCTTGCTCTCGACAGTCCACACGCCTTCGTATCAATCACAGTTCACACGGTAGTCTTGATGTTAAACTTGTCGCAGATGACCACAGCAGAGCAGGACTGGATGTACCAACGGTGTCTCTTAGCAGGAGTGGTGTCAGAAGGTCGTAGAGGCGGGTTGCTTGTTTGCAGAACAGGTGAATCTCGTCTTCCATCATTGCTCACGTCATCTCAGGCGTTTCTTGATGTCACCAGGTTACTAGGCCGTAAACACCAACTGTGTATACCCTCGTACCGCCGACTTTAGGCCAAAGGAGACAATTTTGCGACCTTCTATTGGCGAGTCCCGGTACTCTGTAGGGAAAACCGTGCCTTCCACCTGTGACCGCCTTAGTTCTGCTTTCTTGTTACTTCAGATGACGTAATCATTAATCTTCCGGCGAAATTCTTGAGTACTGCTACGTGCTTTCCATTTCTTGACCTCTCCTCCAACACTGCTGGAATGGCTGCAGTCTTGATGACGCAGCAGGTGGGTAGTGGTGATCTCGAGACAGCTACCCCGGCGTTGTATGGCACCTCCGGTGACTACTATAATGTGGACAGCTCGCTGGCCCTGACAACCTCGTTAGTGACGTGAGGCGTCGGCCGGGTGACTCTTGGACAGTCACTCATCCCCAAAGTAACTGATGTATGGGTTACTGGGTCTAGTGGGGGGAGGGCTTTGTGTAACGTGCCTCCCCCCTCGGTCTTTACAGACAAGGGTTCACGTGTGGCTGGAACAACTGGGTCGGTGTACCAATCAGACCTGGGAACAGACAGACACAACACAGCGGAAGCATAGATATACTCTGGGTTTGGTGGAGGTGGAACCCCAGAGCACGGTAAAAGTTGCTACCTGAGTCAAGTATAGACATAGTACACCTCATTGCCTTTACAGGAAAATCTAATGAATACTAAATTATACTAACCAAGGAAGTTACTTTACTGTATAGCGCGAGATCTCGTCACCATAGGGTGGCGAGACTGCACCTGACTACTGATGAGCGATGACAGAGGGTCATCCTCATCTTCTGACTCGTCGGTGAAGCCATGAGTCAGCACTGCTGAGTCAGGAACTAGACCCGCTGAAGGCAGTTCTAATTCCTCTCTAGCATGATATTGTTTCAATTTATTTACATGAATTGTACTTTCCACCTGGTCCTCGAACACTCCTTTATAACAAGATTAACTGGCCCCGCCCTTTTAATTACTCTATATGGTCCTCGCCACCTCGGAGCTAGTTTCCTGCTCTGATTGGCGGGCGCAGCCTCATTCACTCTCAATACGAGGCTTCCTTCCGTCAACTCAAGAGGGCGCACTTTCTTGTCATAAAAATGAGCATACCGAGTCCGTGCCTTCTTGGACGCTTCAGCTGCAATATTCCATGCATTTCTCATTTTTCCAAGGGACCTCTGAAGGATAGTCCTCCCCGTATGCAACATTATGTCTGTTAAGCAGACCTGACGGGAAATTGCATGAATTACCAGTAAACAAATGAAGTGGTTGGTGTTAATTGATTGGTGGATGGCAGTATTCAAGGCGAACTGAACATAGGGTAGGTGTTCATCCCAGGTGTTTGCATCATGTTCAGCAAGGATTGCAAGCATATCCTTGACTGAACGATTAGTCCGTTCCGTCATTCCGTTGCTTGTGGGTGGTAGGCCGTTGTAAAAGCCGAAGTTGTCTCTAAAATCTTACAAACTTCTCTAAATATATTCCCATTGAATTCTTGACCCCGGTCAGAGACTAAAACTTTAGGAGGTCCGAATACAGTAACGAACCTACGCAAGAACGCATCTGCAACCGTACGAGAATCCTTCTGAGGTAATGCAACTAGTGTAGTGTATCTAGACAGATGGTCAACTAGCACCAACACATATCTATTCCTGAATGACTGTGGTGTAAGTCAATCAGATCGGCCCCCACACGATCTAACGGTTCACGAATTTCAGGAAATTCCTGAAGTGGGGCTTGTACCTTAAGGGTGCCTTTCCTCCTCTGGCAACGAGGGCACGACTTCACGAAATTGATTACCTCAGAAAGTAATCCTGGAAAATAAAATAGAGACTTTGCTTTTAAGTGCGTTTTAAAGATCCCGGATGCCCTGCCAATTTTTGAAGCATGCGCAAGCTTCAACGCTGATGACCGCAACGCGTCCGGAATAACTAGCTGAAATACTGCCCTATCATTCTGGCTATTAACATAATACAGGACGCCCTGTTTCATTTCAAAATCATGAATAGGTAAATTCTTTTTCTTTTTCGGGTATTTTCCTCCCTCTAAATACTCAATAATCTCTTTCCATCTCGGCTCGTTCATCTGGTATTTTCTCATTTTATCCGATGGAATGGTTTCAATATTTTCATTAATCTGCATTGCCGCTATATTTCTACTTAGCGTATCTGGCACAACATGTGCTGGACCAGGCTTGTACAAGATCTGGAATGAGTGGGCCGAAAGTTCGTGAGACCAGCGTGACATTCGTGGGCATTTCGTTCGCTTTTTAAATATATGTGTTAACGCTCGATGGTCTGTGTAGATTACAAAATGCCGCTGAAATAGGTAAGGCTCGAAATACCTAACTGATTCTACTACTGCCAGTGCCTCCCGATCCGTAGCTGAATAACGAACTTCAGGTCCTTTGACCTTCCTACTGAAATAGGCTACTGGATGGGGTAAATTATCTGCGTCTCGCTGAATTAAGCACCCGCCAATAGCAATACCGCTGGCGTCAGTGTGCACTTCCCACTCTTTCTCAAAATCAGGAATAGCCAATACCGGTGTCGTGATTAGTTGGTCTTTCAGTTTGCGATAGGCCTCGTCATGTTCAGATTTCCACACAAACTTCGCATTTTTCTTTGTCAGATCAGTCAGGGGTGCTGAAAGGCCAGCGAAACCTTCAATATGACGACGAAAATATCCGGCCGCCCCCAAAAACCTACGCACGTCCTTTGCTGTCCTTGGAGTAGGCATGTCAGCAATGGCGCGGCAAGAATCTGGGTCAGGTCGGATACCGTCTGGGCACACCTGGAACCCCAGAAATTTGAATTTCTGAGCCGCCAAGGTGCACTTCTGAACATTCAGCCTGAAACCTGCCTGATCTAACAATTTCAAAGTCTCAGTCAAGTCCTGTAGGTGTTCCTCAAACGTCCTGGAATATATCACAACATCATCCAGGTACGCTAAAGAATGCCTACCCAGTACCGGACTAAGGATAAAGTTGATGGCCCTCTGAAACGACGAAGGCGCTGTCTTCAAACCAAACGGCATCCTACGGAATTGATAAGTGTGCCTACCATCCGAGAATGCTGTTTTTTCCCTATCCTGTTCTGCCACCGGAATCGCCCAATACGCCGATTTTGCGTCAAGAGTTGAAGAAATACTTAGCAGCACCAAATTGATCTATTATCTCCTGTATTCGGGGGCAACGGATACACATCACCCTTAGTTAATTCGTTCACCTTCCGGTAGTCAACACAGAAACGATAACTACCGTCCGGTTTCCGAACTAGCACAACAGGAGAGAGCCATGGTGACGTACTAGGCTCTATCACGCCCTGTCTCAACATTTTCTGGCACTCCTCCCTGATAATGTTCTTTGCCTGTTCCAGCAACCTCCACTGTCTTGTGTACACAGGCAAATGGTCACCAGTTGAATGGTGTGCTCGATCTTATCAAGGAGACCAATTTGGTCATCCTCTGTCGCAAACAATTTCGGGAATTTTCGTAAAACTCCTCTCAGTGCCTTCCTATCCGCCTGTGCAACATGTTGCAAATCAAGTGCTGAAATTAATTTTTCCACTTCCTCTACATTCTGTGCAACATTTCTCGTCTCGTATTGTACTTTGGATGGTGTTTTAGTGTTCAACATATTCAGTGCACTACATTGTGCAGTGACGGCTGGCGTCTCAGCTGACTCATGGTGAAAGATTTCTGTGTCCTCCACCATGGTTCCCTGAGATACCCTATCACCTGCCCTGAAGCGAAAAGTCTTATGTGAAAGATTGACAACTGGAATGAGTGCACCTTTATCGAGCACTACAACTAAGTGATGAGGAATTAATAAACTATCACATCTCCCAGCCACCTGAAGGGTGGTACCTGGTTGTATGTGACGTCCCACGGCTACTTTAATAAATTTAACAGAATGTGGTGGGCAACTCTGTTTGGTCAATGCATGCAATGCGCATGACCTCTTAACTGTGTCTGGAAGAGACTTAAAAATCAATTTTGGATAGTGCGCATTATATTTCAGCTTCCTCTTAATTGAAGCTACAACTGGGGGATGGTCGATCATCTCCACTGGGTAGGAAGTCTGTCCCAACTGCAACCTGCAGTTCCTAGCCCCTTTTTGAGCAGACAAGGAATAATCAAATCGCGACAGAAAATCAGTTCCCATTAAGATGTGACCAGGAAAATCAAGGTTCTCTACGATCGTACATGTGTGAGGCTGCAATTCCCCATCAATCTCAAAATTAACTGTACCTTGACCTACGATCTCAATCTTTTCCCCATTGACTGCTGTTAATGTCTTTGCGCAACGTTGAAGACGTGCATACTTAAAATTGCTGAAGGCTGACTTTTTAATTACCGTTGCCTGGCTTCCTGTATCAACAAAAGCTGTCAATCTCACACCTTCCACTTTCACCTCAAAAGTAGGCCTACCATCACTAGGAGCCTGCTTTCATGCTTTCGTAGGAGTGACTTCGCAATCCCTCTGTATATGCCCGCGCTTCCAGCAGGAGTAACACCTCCGCGGATCTCTGTTGGTACCCCGCGCAGGATGGCTCGAACTTGCAGCTGAGGGCTGCTTCCCGCCTGATGAACCCGCGCCACAGTTCCTTGGCTTGGCTCCCTCGCCTTTACTTAACGCCTCTACGTATGGCGACAACTGAGTGCCCGGCGTCTCCGTGCGCATCTGCCTGTCTAAGGCTGTGGCGGCCTGGGGTTGGGGTGTGGTGTGGGTGGCCTCGGGTTGGGGTGTGGATGGAGGTTGGGGTTGAGGAATGGTGTGGGTGGCCTCGGGTTGGGGTGTGGATTGGGGTTGGGGTTGAGGTATGGTGTGGGTGACCTCAGGCTGGGGTGTGGATTGAGGTTGAGGCTGAGGTATGGTGTGGGTGGCCTCGGGTTGGGGTGTGGATTGAGGTTGGGGGTTGAGGCTGAGGTATGGTGTGGGTGGCCTCGGGTTGGGGTGTGGATTGAGGTTGGGGTTGAGGCTGAGGTATGGTGTGGGTGGCCTCGGGTTGGGGTGTGGATTGAGGTTGGGGTGGGTATGGGGTGGCCTGGGGTTGGAATGGGTATGGGGTGGCCTGGGGTTGGAATGGGTATGGGTATGGGTATGGGGTGGCCTGGGGTTGGAATGGGTATGGGGTGGCCTGGGGGTTGGAATGGGTATGGGTATGGGGTGGCCTGGGTTGGAATGGGTATGGAGTGGCCTGGGGTTGGGGGAAGGGTTGGTATGGGAACTGAGGATGGGGTTGGTATGGGAATTGAGGATGGGGTAGGTATGGGAGGTGGGGTTGGGGTTGTTGTAGTGACGGATGAGGTGTACCTAGGTGTTGTGAGTGTTGTGGTATTGGTGTTATGTTGGGTAGTTCCTGCTGTTGGTGTGGTTGTTCATGTTCCCGTTGCACGGGTTGCTGTTCTCTACCGCGCGAAGTGGGACGTCCTGCCATACTAACTGAGGCCCCTGTCTACCCTGCTGGCATGGCGTCGATGTTATTTGTGGGGGAACCCAAGACGGCTCTCCCCACTCATGGGACGACTCCTCGCAAGACTCCCCCACTCATGTCAATAATAGTATCTCTCCAGGGATGGAAAGATACCCTCGACTGCCCAGTCCCATGCAGAACCCGTGAACTCGTCGCTTCAGTCCCACTGACCCCACCTGTGGTGCCAGTTGAGCTACCTGAGCGGCCCCCAGTGGTGTCGGAAGAGGTGCTATCCTCTACACTCCCATTCCCACTGGTCCCTATTGACTGGTCACTGTCTGGGTTAAACATTTTCTGTGATTCCTGGTGTGCCACGTCTCTTCTAAACTACCCTATAGTACACCCTCGACCCGGACTCACTACAACCGTGATCTTACACAAAATAAAAAAAAATCACAACTCTTTTTCTAAGAGAAAACTACTAAATTCCCAAAATAGGAAATACAACGATTTATCGAGAGAATCGCTGAAGTGAATTCAATGAGTGTCTGCCCTGCACTCGTGTCTGCCCGTGAAATATCCGCAGTTCTATTGCTGAAACCTAAGTTCTTTACGTTAAAAAAATTAAAGAATCTAATTTATATAAAACAATTTAAATGATAACGCCACTAACGCGCAGCACTCGTGATGGATTAATAAAGAATATTTACTGTACTCGAATACTAAACGCGCTTGAAGTGAGCAGCGTGGCCACTGATGACTGATGGAGCGGGACCAGCTGCGCTGAAAAAAACTAAGTCCCGCGCTTTTTCGCTTAACCGCTGAAAAATCAAAATTTTTGTTCTGAAGGAAAATAACTAGTTTTACGTTAATAAACCGCTCTAGCGATTAATATAGACACCCAGGACCTATAAATGCTTACTAAAAATTGAATTTTTATCAAAACAGCGTTTTTACTCAATTGCTGGACTCTGCCAATTTTTCTGACTCCGAGGGAAAAAAAAAATTTCTATCACCCCAAATATCACAAAACTCCTTTAATTCACAAAAATTTGGGTTTCTCGTTTCCAGATATAAATACGTTATTATTTACTACTGACGTTGTATACAGAACAATACTGACACATCGGGCGGTTTCAACACTCACTAATTCGAATTTTCGTCAAAATCCGAGATTTTCACCTCAAATGGACTCTGACAAAATTACAACACGATTTTCTCGAAAAATAACTAAATTCGGCAAAAATGTAATTATCACTGTTTAATGCTTTACGAACAGAATTACGTCCCTTGCGCGCACTAGAGAGTAATACTGGCTCCAGAATATACACAAAACATGAAAATTAGAATTTCCGCCAAAAAGTCAGATTCTAGCCCAAGCTGGACTTAGAAAATTTTCCACCTACGTTTCTACTGAAAACAGAATTCTAAGTCTACAAACACAATTCTACCGTCTTACTGGTAACAACTAGAAAATATCACTCGCATCGACTGGAGAATCCTAATGACGCCCAGAACATACACGTGGACCCATGAATACAAATTAATTACAGTTAACGACTTTCCGACATTGACTTAGCCGAAAACTTATCCCAAATACTTAGAAATATTCCACGGACTCTATTAAGCATTTACACGCAACTTACTATCCCTTAAACCCTTCACTTACTATCGTGACCGACCAATAGCCCTAAGTCCAGAGGATTAACAACGCCTCTGACTTAGACTAATAGAACAGGGAATAACAAAACTTAACGTACGCACTTAGCCCAATATGCAAGAAAACGCTAAACACTTGGGAAAAATTTTAACCGGGGATTGAATTTAGGGGAAAAAAAAATAATCTAGAACAACGCAAATAAACGGAAATTACTTTATAAATTTAAGTATACTTAATTAAAAAATGCACTCGACTTAATCTTATAATTGCTCCTACCGGCTCGCCGTACCACACCTAGCCTAGGGCCACACCCTCTAGGTTCCAACAGAGCGACACGCAGCTTTCAGCAACAATTATGACTAGGGACGACTCAACCTCCACTAAGTGTGCGATCACTTAGTTGTTGAATCGCTGCTAGGTAGGTTACTAGTCCGTCCCTCGGAGGCCGCAACGCCCTTCACGGATTACGTTTTTCCTAGCGTTTTGGGTCGTCTAATAACGCCCTCGGACTATCTATTGGCGTCCCACAGATATATCCGCCCCCGACAGCCCTCAAGGAACTGCTGTTGAGAGTATGGTGGCTCCCAACACCTCTGAATTAATTGCAATGGGTCGAGTATGGTACCCAGTCCAATCAACTCGGAGCGGTCTCCTTTTCAATAAATCTAGTTTAACAGCCTAATCTTACTAACTAAACCTTAATCATATCAGCCCGCATGACCCAAGATTCGCCAATCCCCACTCAAACGCACTTGTGGGGCGCACTGCTAATCCTGGCCCGCGGCTGTCTCCTTAGCATCCGCGCACATGTTCGAACGGCTAGACGCGTGAGCCTTTCAACAATTTCAAACAAAATTGTTGAAACCACCGCTGTGCACCATTGTAACACGGGTTTGGGTTTCTCTCTCTCTCTTTTTACTTCCTTCTACTCCCTCTACCCGTATTCTTACTTATTATTCTCTACCAAGGGACTCCAAAACTTTTACCAAAGCCAACTCCACGCCACGTGGTCCTAAGACGATTGACCGACTTAGGATTCTACACCCAGTATGACGTGACCTAAGCCCTGAGCAAAACCCTAGAGTCGCCTCTATGCTGCCACCACCAGACCAGCTCTACAGAGCAATGATCGAGGTCTGGATCGATCACGCTAATTAATCAACCTTGGGGCTTGATCCCCACTAGTAGTTTATAACCTCGGAAACTTGAGTGTGGAATTAATTAGATGGGGATGATGAATTCCGATCCGATGTTAGAATCGGCGCCCAATGCAACTCTGCCTCGTGTGGACCACGTGACCAGGACAAGTTTACACATAAACCAAATGGAAACAATAAAATGCAAATTAATAACAAATTTAATTTATTAAAGAAAACTAAAACAAAATCTAAATGTTTTCACTCCTATCACTTTAACACTCCCTACTTGACCTGAGTGGCAATTGAGACTATTTCTATACATAACCATAGCAACTATACCTCTATGTTTTCCAGCTAAGATGTTGTGCTGGTCTTGGGGAGAGGTAAGATGGTTGACCTCTCCCAGCTGCTCCCGTATTCACACTGATCTCCTCCTTGTCTGGTCTACCCCAGACAAGAGTATTGTATCCTTCCGCCTAGTCAAAGTTCTACCCAGTTACTAGCAAGGTTTAAGTTATAACAATTAACCTCTGTTGTACTGAATTGATCCAGACTGTTGAATTATTTTACTTTAATTAGATTACACAAACATCTAACGGCAAAGCTGTTCCCGATCACAAAAATGGTTATTAAAACTTTGAGAAATATTAGACATGTCAACCCTGCTGACCTATGACCGCCGGTCACTCCGCCTTAAAAGTTAGATCTGATTCGTGACGTCACTGATGGTGACTTAAACTCAATAATTAGAATACTCTTGATATTGTATCCAGTACTATTATACAATACAATTTTAATGCAAAATGAATAAAGGCTAATTTTCTCTAAATTACTGAATACTATAGGATGATTCATTATACGCAGCTATGAACAAAGCGTTGGTTATTTCCACCGCGAATTCCCCTGGGGGTCAGGTCACCATGCGGCTCAGCTTCCCATTCTCTTTTGTCGATAAACCACTCTGGATAATTCTTACAACAGCCCTAGTTTGTTACAACGGGTTACTCTCGCTTTTTTTAGAATATCTGGAAAGGTTTGGAGTTCAAGTGACTTGTTGAAGAGCAATGCAATAGCAGGAGCTAAAGATCTGGAGGCTTTTATGTAAATTAAAGTTGGTATCTCCTCAAGATTTGATTTGGTTTTAAGGGAAAGGATTATCTCATTAACATCAGTGGAATTTGCAGGCGTTAGGTAAGGAGACTGTGGATACTTATCTCAAATCAAATAAAAAAATCAAATCAAATGTTTATTTAGGTAAGGTACATACATACAAGAGATTTTACAAAGAGTGATGGATTTATAGATAGGGCTAGTACATACAATGCCTAAAGCCACTATTACGTAAAGCATTTCGGGCATGAAAAACTTAAATGACTAAAGCTTAATACTAATTGAGCATAAAGAATAAAATGAGTTGAGAACAAATAAAAAAAAGAGATAAAAAAAAGGGGTGAACATGGCTGAAAAAGCAGCACAAATACAATTCTGTCGACAAACAGCGCCATTAAAAAAAAAAAAAAGACATTGGTTGACAATAGAGGGGTAAGGTAGGTTACAGGGAATTTATTAGGTATAGCTCCATTTTTATCTTAAACTGGTTGAGAGAGGTACAGTCTTTAACATTGTTGGACAGGTCATTCCACATTCTGGGTTCCTTGATTTGTAGAGCATTTCTAGTTTGATTAAGTCGTACTCTAGGAATATCAAACTGTATTTATTTCTGGTGTGATGCTCATGGGTTCTGTTACAACCTTCTATGAAGCTTTGAGGTCAGGATTGGCATTACCGTTCAACGTTTTATATATGAATAATACACATGAGAGAATGTGCAGTTACTTAATATCTAACATTTTCAGAGATTTGAATAGGGGTACCGAGTGATGTCTGGGGCCAGAGTTGGATATTGTCCTAATAGCAGCTTTGTGTTGAGTAATTAGAGGACGTAAATGATTTTGGGTAGCAGAACCCCAAGCACAAATACCATAGTTGAGATATGGATAGATGAGGGAGTATAGAGAGTCCCCAGTGCAGGGCGGGGGTACATAATATCTGATCTTAGAAAGAATGCCAACAGTTTTTGAAACTTTTTTTGATATATTTAGAATGTGTCCCTGGAAATTCAGCTTGTGGTCAATGAGAATGCCAAGGAATTTGCCATCTAATTTGTTACAAATTTGGGTTATTGTTTATTTTGAGATATATTTGATTAGAGGATTTATTGCCAAACAGAATATAGAAAGTTTTGTCAATGTTAAGGGTGAGTTTGTTGGCAGTTAGCCAAAGATGGACTTTATTTAGCTCAGTATTTACTGTGGCATTTAGAGCAAGGGGGTCAGGACTGAGTAAATGAAGGTTGTGTCGTCAGCAAATAGAATTGGTTTGAGGTGTTGGGAGGCATTTGGAAGGTCATTAATGTAGATGAGAAAGAGGAGAGTGCCAAGTATGCTGCCCTGAGGAACACCAATGTTGATGGGTAGGGTGGGAGAAATTGAATTATTCACAGAAACATACTGGAGTCTGTCAGTAAGGTAAGATTTGAGGTATTGCAGGGAGTGTCCTCTGACTCCATAATGATGTAATTTAAGAAGAAGGTTTTGGTGGTTGACAGTGTCAAAAGCCTTACGCAGGTCCACAAATAACCCAACAGGGAACTCATTTTTATCAAGAGCTGTATGAATCAAGTTATGCATACTAATAAGTGCATTGTTAGTTTTTTTTTGGGGTCTGAAACCATATTGGCAAGAGCAAAGTATATTGTGTTTGGCTAGATAAGAGTAAAGCTGCTTGTAGATTAGTTTTTCAAAAATGTTTGACAAGTTAGGCAGGATTGATATAGGTCTGTAGTTGTTAACGTCTGTGAGATCACCACATTTGTGTACGGGGTAACTCTCGCTTTTTTTAGGATATCTGGAAAGGTTTGGAGGTAAAGTGACTTTTTGAAGAGCAATGCAAGAGCAGGGGCTAAAGTTCTGGAGGCTTCTTTGTAAATTAAAGTTGGTATCTCCTCAAGGGCACTAGACTTAGTTTTAAGGGAAAGGATTATCTCATTGACGTCAGTGGAATTAATAGGCGTTAGGTACAGAGACTGTGGATAGTTACCTGTAAGATAGTCCTTAACATCAGTACTGGAAGATGGAATATCATTTGCAAGGGATGACCCAATGGAAGAGAAGAACCTATTAAATTCAATAGCAGAATCTGAGGCAGAAAGCTGACCATCGTTATTGGACAGGAGTGTTTGTTTGTTATTTAAAATCTTCTTTGATCCCAATATTTTGAAATTGTGCTCCAAGTTTTTTTAATGTTGCTCTTTATTTGGGTAAAATAATCTTCGTAGTAATATAGTTTTGGCTCGTCTAATTATCTTAGATAGCAATAACAAGTAATTCTTTGAGAGTTCTTTGGAGACAGTTCCTAACCTATACTTCTTCTCAAGGTCGTGTTTTTTATTAATGGATTTAAGTATTCCCTTTATAAGCCAGGGATTGTTAAGCCTTTTGGTTGTGACTTGTTTTGTAAGCATAGGACAGTGGGTGTTATAAAGGCTAAGAGTTTTTTGAAGAAAAGATTGCACTTCTAGGTTGATGTCCCCTATGTTACCTAACTCGGACTCCTAGTTGACATTATCAGCAGCAGTTATAAAATTGTCTATAGCTGTTTCATTGTGCAGCCTAAAACTTAACTCCCTTGACTCTAGAGATGGTTTGCTAATGTTAGTTAAGAGAAATGTGGGGTAATGGTCTGTAGTGCTATCGGTGATTATACCTGAAGTAAGCGGAGAGGTTATGTTTGTCCAGATGTGATCTAGAGTCGTGGCAGTAATATCAGTGATTCTAGTAGGTCTAGTGATTAAGGGTATGAGGAAGCAAGAATTCATACAGTTGAGGAAGCTAGCAGCAGTAGGGTGTTCAGGCTCGCAAAGGTCAATATTAAAGTCCCTTTCGATAATTAGATGGCTTTGGTTCAGTCTGTTATCGAGTATTAGATTTCTAAGGTTTGAGTTGAATTCAGACACATCAGTGTTAGGAATTCTATAGACTGCACCTACTGACAGGACAAGACTCGGCACCCTTGACTCTGAAGCTGGCGAAGATATACTTCCCACAGCAGTCTCTAGTTCTAATTACTTTTAAGCATGTTAGTTCTTGGTGGTAGTAAAGAGCAGTACCACCACCTCTCTGAATTTGACGACAGTTATGAATTGCCGAGTAGTTAGGCATGTTAAAGAGTTGAGTAGTATCCTCTTTCAACCATGTTTCCGAAAGTATAATAAAAGAGAATTTGTTGTCCATAGTTTCAATCAAGGCACTAACATCATCGAAGTGTTTACCTAGGGATCTAACGTTCAAGTTAATTACAGAGATATTGTGATTATGTGTGAATACATTGTTTACATCATGTGCTGCAAAAATATCTGCAATTTAGATCATTAAAGTGATGATTGTCATAGATAGTGGATAAGAGGTTTAGTTCTGGGTCTATACTTGTCTGCATAAAAAAACTGGTTGCAGGAAAACAAGGCAAGAATGGCAAATTACAAATTAGAATTAAGCTATAAAAGGGGGAAAAATACATAAACAATACTATACAAAAACAAACACAAAATGAACAACAAAAGAAAAAAATGAGGTAGCTTACAAGGGGCTTACAGGGGTACAATGGAAGTAAGGGAGTATGGTGAGGCTAGGCAACCTAGGTAATAAATGAATCAAAGAAAAAACATATAAACATAGACTATACAAAACAAAAGACATAGATGTAAAAAACAAAGATATAAACAAGGACTATACAATACAAAAACAAATTGAACAAAAAAAGAAAATGAGGGTAGATTGCTTACAAGTACTCTCAGGTACACTGTAAGTAACAATTTGCAATTTGAGATACAGGCAAAGCCAGGGGTACAATGGAGTAGGGGGAGTATGCGAGGCTAGGCAAACTAGGTAATAAATGAATATCAAAGAAAAAGTTAGAATAATAAACATAGGCAAATTTAAGCTGATGGATTATTAACTATAAATAGTTCAGTTATGACTGTATAATTAATAAGACCTAAAGAAATATTAATGCACTCAAATTAATTAAGTCCAGTAAATGACTAGTGAAAAGTTAAAAAATTAAGTCAAAAAATGAAACAAGGAGACTTAGGATACCTAGCCCGCACTAGGTGACAAGGGGGTTAATTAAGTTGATTCATTGAGAGTGATAAGAAGGCGAGACCAAACCACATGGGAGAGGAAAGTGTTGAGGTTCTCTTCATTAGCAATTGTAAACATTTTACCCTCTGCAGTCTTCTCACCTTAATCAATCCCATCTCTAAACGAAGCACTGATGAATCGCAATCTGGGTTTTGATGACGGATTTGGTCGCAGGCGGTAGAGGAGTTGCTGTCTGTTCCTAGTCAAGCACTCGTTGATGTATAATCCCTTCCGTTGGGATGCAGCTGTCCAGACAAGATTCGATTTCATGGACTGGGAAGTCAGCTTTCAGGCGAATTTTCTGCTGGTTTTGTCCTGATGGATTCTTTTTGCCTACTCTGTAGGCAGCAATAATGTCAGTTTTGTTTAGAATGACCTGCAATTCGTTTTTTATGAGAGCTTGAGCTATTTCAACACACTTTTCACCTTCCACGTTCCACAGGTATATCTTGGGACGACACAATAACAGAGGTCTAGCAGCTTTTGCTGATCTTGTTCTTCCTGGGTGACGGAACGTTGGGCGGATAATGTACTGATACATGCAGTCATTTTGCTGAGAGCCTTCCTCCTGTTTTTTTATGGCTTCATCAGTTTTCAGAAGATTGTTTTCCTCACGGAGATCATTCAAGTCATGCTGGAGTTGATCTTGGCTAGCCTTAAGGTTTCTAATATCCTCGCGGAGAAGGGTTATTTCTTGTTGTTGATGCTGGAGATTCGCGCGGTTCGCTAGGTTCTCATTTTGAAGGCTCAAGATGATAGCATTTTGAGACTCGAGGACTAGGCACAACTTTTTGAACCACTGATTCTCGGTCCAGTTAGGGAAATCCGGAGAGGGACCGGAAGCTTGCTTGAATTGCGTAAACTGGGATGTTAGCATGTTAATAGGAGAGGATTGAGAGGACACCGCTCCCTGGCTCAATGGGGAGGAGGGGAGGGCAGCACCGCCGCCGCGGACCCCAGAGCTTCCAGACGGAGAAACATGAAAGCTGTTAGAGTTGGCCGGGATGGATGCCTTGTTAGGGGGTTTGTTGCCCTTATTTCCCTGCGCAGTCACATTTTTAGGAGACATGATTGGTTAGAATGGACTGGGGGTATATGTTGTGAAGAAACTTAACTCAGGCAGCGCGGTGGCGGGCAGAGGCGGGCAGCATGCACTGATACTCACAGCCGTAGAGGATTGTTTTGAAATTTGATTGAGATGGAATGAGTTGATTTTGGTTGGTTACTTTGATTTTGCTATAACATGCTTGGACTCCATGTACTTAGCTGCCTGTGGGTGGCGGTCTACATCATCTGGTGGTAGTTTGAGGGCTGAAATACAGATTAGAGTGAGGAGCGTAGCGAGCACTCAACAGCGTCAGACGACAGACCTTCCTCTATATATCAAGACGACAGGCCTTCCTCTATATATATCTTCTATATACATATTCTCTATATATATTCTTCTTCTCCTCCTCTATATATCTTCCTCTATATACCTGTAGGATAGTCCTGAACATCAGTACTGGAAGATGGAATATCATTTGCAAGGGATGACCCAATGGAAGAGAAGAACCTATTGAACTCAATAGCAGTATCAGAGGCTGTAAGCTGACCTTCGTTATTGGACAGGAGTATTGGTTTGTTATTTAAAGTCTTCTTTGATCCCAATATTTGTAAAATTGTGCTCCATGTTTTCTTAATGTTGCCCTTTGTTTGGGTAAATTTATCTTCGTAGTATTTAATTTTGGCTCTTCTAATTATTTTAGATAACAATGATGAGCAATTCTTTGAAAATTTTTTGGAGATGATTCCTAACCTATACTTCTTCTCAAGGTCATGTTTTTATTAATAGATTTAAGTATTCTCTTTGTAAGCCAAGGATTGTTTAGCCTTTTAGTTGTGACTTCTTTCGTAAGCATAGGACAGTGGATGTTATAAAGGCTGAGAGTTTTTTGAAGAAAATATTGCACTGCTAGGTTGATGTCCCCTGTGTTACCTAATTCGGTCTAGTTGACATTAGCAGCAGCAGCTATAAAATTGCCCATGGCAGTTTCATTGTGCAGCCTAAAGCTTATCTCCCTTGTCTCTAGAGGTGGTTTGTTAATGTTAGTAGAAATGTGGGGTAATGGTCTGTAGTGCTATCGATGATTATCCCTGAAGTAAGCGGAGAGGTTATGTTGGTCCAGATGTGATCAAGAGCCGTGGCAGTACTATCAGTGATTCTAGTAGGTCTAGTGATTAAGGGTATGAGGAAGCAGGAATTCATACAGTTGAGGAAACTAGCAGCAGGAGGGTCCTCAGGCTCACAGAGATCAATATTAAAGTCCCCTGTGATAATTAGATGGTTTTTGATCAGTCTGTTATCTGTTTCCCTCACTAATATGATCACTTCAACGTCTGCTCTATTCATAGAATTATTTCTTCGATCTCTCTGTTTAGATTTATTTTCCTTTCTAAAGACAGTTGTGTCTGTTTAAGCAATTTCCGTTATTTTTTCCTTCTGTACAGTCGTCTGCGTGTTCTCTTTCTAGAGTTGTCCTTTTTCTGACCCTCCTCACAGGCATGTGCTCTAAGCAGATCTAGTAGGTTTCAGCTGTCAGTGGAGCTATTCCCTGTGTGAGAGTTTTGTCGCTTAAGATGGTTTCCCAATGAATGTTTCCAAGGTCTATATTTATTTCTTCCCAGTCGATCCTCTTATTGTTGAAATTGAATTGATTGAATAAGACTTCTAGCTTGTTTGTTCTGTTGGACTTACACTGTTATTAATGTTAGTTTGCACTTCAATGAGCTTACAGTGTGAGTGTGTAGAATCTGAGATTGTAATGTGTCTGATTAGTCTGGTGAGTAACGGTTGTGGTGTCAGTGTAGCCAAAAGTTTTGTTGTGTTTTAAATTATTTTTAATTATAAACAGTTTGTTAGGGTGTGCTAGAGGTACACTTTACTTCACATTTAACTTTTACACTAGAATATGAGCTCATTTTGGACATTGTCAAGATGAGTGTTTATTTACCATAACTGTTGTTGTTGTCTACCTTATATGGTACAAGCTGGTGAGATGTGGAGTTCATTTACATAATTGTGTGTTAGACTTGAGACCAAATAGATCTTTTGGATGTAATTTGATTCATTTGTTAAGAGCACGTTGTTACGGCCCTACTGGGACGCAACCGGGTTCTTTTCTGATGGTATTAGTTTTTTGGGTATCCGGCCCCAAGTTAGTAGAGGCTTTCAAGGGGTGACCTCCGTAATGCAAGTAAAATCAACGGGGGAGGTACATTAAATACAAAAGTATACTTAATTATATATATTCCTTTCCCACCACCATATGTCAATTAAAGTCACAAAAGGGAATTATTACTACACAGTATTTACATCTTCGTCTTCCTCTGAAGACACTGGATACTTGGCGATGCTCACTCTGGGTAGCCTTTCCTGGTTTTCTCTTCTGTGGCCCAGAATCCACAATGAATCTACCCTGGCCACGGGCCAGCCAAATTACAATCCCACTGGGTGCCTCGTCGTGATGGCCTACAACAACAGTCCAGCCTGTAGCTAGCAGGTACTAGTCAGCATCGCTGTTAGGCCACTCCACGACTAACAATAGGGTTGCGAGCCCTAGGCAGGAGCCTCGAGACTTGCTGTTCACTCTCCTCGGTCGGCACCGTAGTGGGTGGTCTCTTCCACCAGCCAGCCCCGGAGACGGCGAATCTTGTCTCTGCCACTCCTCAGGCAGGCTATCACACACTCAGCAGAGTTCGTCCGAGGGTGGCTCACAACTTCTACAAAGCAGACTGGTGAAGAGACCTTGGCTGCCTTGGGTAGACTGATTCAACGTACCTCACAGCCGTCCTAGGTTGACTGAAAGCAGACACGTCATCAGTACTGGGGACACTACATGGGACCACTAGGAAACATCACTTACTAGCTTAGACACAAACGTCCACCTATTCGCTCCATAGATGGCGTTCACTGTCTAAGCGCCACCTCACCAGAGGTCAGCAGCGGCTACGTCACAAGCCGACTAGGACAGGCATCCAGCACTTATTGCCGGCATCTCTCGTCATCACTAGATGGCATGGTCTATGTTGTGGGATTTTCGGGAGCGGACTCACAGATGGCGTGGACTTCACGGCTTCATGCTCAGGCGAGGAATTTTGGTTCGTAACACACATGCCCAAAGCCCATGCTTTGGGCACACTATACAGTAATGTAAGTTTGCCTCGGGTAATAAATAACAGTGATCATCATTACCCAGTTTCAGGGGATGGGCGGTGTTTCAGGCCATCCTCCAAAGGTTTCACAATGTCAAGAAAACGGTCAATTTAAAGTAGTCTCTCCTACCCTACCAGAGGCTCCAAAACAGAAAATGGGACAGTACATCACTTTCTTGAGTTGCTTTCATTTTCTCGTAAATTTTTTGGCCTTGTGTGATGCATATGAGCAAAAAGTGATGCTCTTTATCGGAGGACAGGTTAGGTATTTACTCGGAGTAGAGAGAATATTATAGAGAATCTTTTTTTTTCTCTTTGTCAGGAACACAACTTGAATATGGCGGGGCTTGTGTGGGTGTGGCGACGAAGTGATCTGGCCGCAGCGGTGCGACCATCGTGGCTGTACTGATTTACGTCCTGGATGACCCCGGAAGCGCCTTAGTCGGACCTTAGCATGCATCTTACCCCGGACACAAGTTTGAACCCTCATTACAGCCTTTGTGGATTTGTTCATTAAATGTATCATGATACTGTGATTTCTGTATCACAAGAGATGTTCTTTTCCTTAAGAATGTATTCCATGATTTGAATACAGATAAAGGTTTGATTGATAACAGTTGTGTACCTCAATTTGTCTTGATAATAAACAATAAAAGTATATTTGAGTTTAAAAACTTATTATTGCTGTCAAGTTTCATAATTTCTGGAGTACAAGACGACTGGTATTGCCCCTTTTAACCCCTCCGTGGTGCCTCCTTGCCATGGTGAGGGGTAAGGTACATACATACAAGAGATTTTACAAAGATGGATTTATAGATAGAGCTAGTACATACAATGCCTAAAGCCATTAATTACGCACAGCGTTTCGGGCATGAAAAACATTAATGACTAAATCTTAATACAAATTGAGTATAAAGAATAAAATGTGTTGAAAACAAATAAAAAAAGAGATAAAAAGGGGGGGAACATGGCTGAAAAAGCAGCACAAATACAATTAGGACGACAAACAGCGTTGTTTAAAAAAAACAGACATGGATTGAGAATAGAAGAGTAAGGTAGGTTACAGGGTATTTATTAGGTAGTGCTTCGTTTTTATCTTAAACTGGTTGAGAGAGATACAGTCTTTAACATGGTTGGGAAGGTCATTCCACATGCATAGAGATTAGCATTATGCTAATCTCTATGCTCTCCGTCTCTTGCTTTCTCATTTTCATTCCTCCTTTGTGGTTGTAGTTGACTTTCGTAGTGCCCTCATGGGTCTAGGGTCATTTAATCCTGTCCATCTGGTGGTCATCGAGATTCAACATTGGCTGTTTCTTATTTCTAGTAAATTTAAATCAGTAGAGTTTTGCTGGGTTCCCAGCCATATTGGTGTTTCTTTAAATGAGCGTGCAGATGCTGCCGCTAAGGAAGCTATCCGTTCTTGTCCCATCTTCCGTAAAGGAATTCCTTATTCCGACTTTTATCCTGTTATTCATTCCTCCGTCCTTGCCCGTTGGCAGGGTTGTTGTTCCTCTGTAGTTAGTAACAAGCTGCGTACTCTCAAACGTAGTGTATTCCCGTGGCCTTCCTCCTACCACCGTAATCAGTGGTGGGAAACTGCTGTGGCAAGACTGCAGATTGGCCATACTCGCTTAACTCCCGGTCACTTAATGGAGCGCCGCCCTGCTCCTTATTGCCCAAATTGCGTTGTCCCTCTTACAGTTGTGCATATTCTTGATGAGTGTCCTGACTTCCAGGACGAGCGTGTGTTTTGCTTTCCGACCGTCCGTATATATATATATATATATATATATATATATATATATATATATATATATATATATATATATATATAGGATATATATATAGGAGTTAGTTAGGATTGGCCTAGTTTCAAAGGAAGTAGCTAAAAGGTACTCATCAATGCTTACCAGTATCATAAGAAAGGCAAAACTTGCATATTATGTGAATAGATTCAATGAAGCAAAAGGCAACATGAAAAGCACTTGGAAAACTATCTCTAGTATCCTAGGAACTAAACAACACTCACATAACCAAATAAAACTCTACAAGGATGGGGGTATACCGTCAACTGACTTAGAAATGGCAAATGAATTTAATAGTTTCTTTTCATCGGTTGGTGCTAATCTTGCCAGTAAAATCCCACAGACTCAGACACATATTAACACATATCTCTCAGGCAGCTATCCAAACTCTCTTCTCCTTTCACCAATCAGCCCGGCAGATGTTGTGTCCATCATACATTCTCTAAAAACCAAGGCAGGGAACACCAGTGAAATTCCGTCCATTGTGTACAAGAGAGCCTCCCATGCCCTTGCCCCACCCATAGCACTACTGTTCAACAAATCTATAGAGTATCACACCTTCCCTGATATCCTCAAAAAAGCAAGAGTAACGCCAGTCCATAAAGGAGGCAATCCGGCGGACATAAACAATTATAGACCAATATCAAATCTACCCATTCTATCAAAAATATTTGAAAAAATTATTTACAAACAGCTCTATTCCTACCTCGTAAAATTCGACATACTCAGCCCCTGCCAGTTTGGCTTCCGGTCCCAAAAGAGCACCAATGATGCAATCATTAGTCTCCTTGACATTATCTACTCAGCCCTTGACAAAAATGAGTTTCCGATTGGACTCTTCATTGACCTAAGAAAAGCCTTTGATACTGTTAATCACAACTACCTCTTACTTAAACTCCAGCATTATGGAATCCGAGGCCTTGCCCTTGACTACATCCGATCCTATCTTAGTGACAGACACCAATATGTAACCATCAATGATACAACTTCTTCCACTCTACCAATTACAGTTGGAGTGCCACAGGGCAGCATCTTAGGACCTCTTCTATTTCTTATATATATAAACGATCTGCCTAATGTCTCTAATATTCTCAAACCTATATTGTTTGCTGACGATACTACCCTTATCTACTCAAACCTCAACCCACATACACTAAATAATGTTGTGAATAATGAATTAAAAAAAGTCCACTTATGGATGTCAACGAACAAACTAACATTAAACATCGAAAAGACTTACTACATCTTATTTGGAAGCAAATCATCAAATGCAATTCAGCTACAGATAGACAACATTAACATCAGTAATAAAAATGATGGCAAGTTTCTTGGCCTATTCCTAGACAAGAGACTCAACTTCAGCACCCACATTCAACACATAATTAAGAAAGTCTCTAAGACAGTTGGTATACTCTCCAAAATCAGATATTATGTTCCTAACTCTGCTCTCCTCTCACTATATTATGCACTAATCTACCCCTATCTTAATTATGGTATCTGTGCATGGGGGTCTACCACTGCAAACCACCTTAAGCCCATCATCACACAGCAAAAATCTGCTATCAGAATAATAACTAACTCTGCTTTCAGACAACACTCAGCTCCCTTGTTTAAATCCCTAAACTTGCTAAATATTAACTCCCTCCACACATTCTCTTGTGTCAACTACATTTACAAAACCCTGTTCTTAAATGCAAACCATGCTCTGAAACTCTCCCTGGACAGATGTAATAGGACCCATTATCACCACACCAGAAATAAATATCTCTTTGATATCCCCAGGGTCAAACTTAATCTGTGTAAACACTCTATGCAAATTAAGGGACCTAGTCTATGGAACTCACTCCCTAGTGAATTGAAAAACTGTAAAACTTTTGCCTTATTTAAAAGCAAAACCAAAAAGTACCTAACTTCATCTATTTAGTTTCCTACACTGAGCTTTAAATTTGCTCTGTACCTAGTGTTACCCAATCTCCTAATTTTTATGTAATATCAAACAACCTTATCATTGTGTTCATTGCTGTCTTCTTTTATGTGCTAGCCATATGCTGTATTGTGACTACCAATTTTTGTCAACTACCATTTTAAGCTGTCATTGCAATCAATCATAGCTACCTATGTGCTTTAATGTACTGTACCTATAATTTTCTCTCATCTTTTTTTTTCATTCCATGTAATCTGTTATCATTTTTTTGTCTATAAATTTTGCAAGTATTTACCTCCTTAAAATTTTCTTAGATTAAGGACCTGCCCGAAACGCAGCGCGTGCTAGTGGCTTTACAAGACTGTAATTACCATATTTGTATCCTCACATTCCTTATGTACATTCTTGTATATGCATAAATAAATAAATAAATAAATAAATAATAATAAACAGATAAACTGGGAGCAAATAAACCAGGACTTTACAGAAATAAACTGGGAAGAACAGCTTGAAAATGCAAACTTGAACCATTGCCTGGAAAAAAATAAGCTCAATAGCACTAGAAATATGTTCAAACCGCATACCTCTAAGAAAAAAGAGGAAGAGATGCAGATTGGAACGGGAACGTCGTTCCCTATATAGGCGAAGAAAACGAATCGCGGAACAACTTGAAAGTCGCACCCTATCTCAAGAACGGCGAAGACGGTTAGGTAGAGAAATAGAAACAATTGAACGGAAGCTACAAGAATCATACAAAACCCAGGAGAGGCAAAGAGAGCAAAAGGCCATCAGTGAAATAGAAAGAAATCCGAAATATTTTTTCTCCTATGCAAAATCAAGATCAAAAACCACATCTAGTATCGGGCCCTGCGAAAGGGAGATGGAACTTTCACCGATGACAACAAAGAAATGAGCGAGCTACTGAGGGCAAAGTACGACTCTGTTTTCAGCGAGCCATTAAACACACTAAAGATTGATAATCCAAATGAATATTTCATGGATACGATACCAACATCAAATCATATATCAGACGTCACCCTATCCTAACTGGATTTTGAAGAAGCCATAAACAGTATGCCTATGCACTCTGCACCAGGCCCGGATTCTTGGAACTCCATATTCATAAAGAACTGTAAAAAACCACTATCGCAGGCCCTCCACATTCTGTGGAGACAAAGCCTAGATACTGGCGTTATTCCTGATATACTAAAAACAGCAGAGATAGCACCACTTCATAAAGGAGGAAATAAGGCAGAGGCAAAAAATTACAGACCAATAGCACTAACATCGCACATCATAAAAATTTTTGAGAGAGTGCTAAGAAGTAAGATCACAAAATACATGTAATCACAGCAACTCCATAACCCCGGACAACATGGTTTCAGAACAGGGCGCTCTTGCCTGTCGCAGTTGCTGGACCACTATGATATGGCATTAGATGCTATGGAAGACAAACAAAACGCTGATGTAATTTACACAGATTTCGCAAAAGCTTTTGATAAATGTGACCATGGTGTTATAGCACATAAAATGCGGTCAAAAGGAATTACCGGAAAAATAGGCAGATGGATCTACAATTTCCTGACCAACAGAACCCAATGTGTAATAGTCAACAAAATAAAATCCAGCCCATCAACCGTGAAGAGCTCAGTCCCCCAGGGTACTGTGCTTGCTCCAGTACTTTTTCTCATCCTCATATCGAACGTAGACAAGAACACAACCTATAGCACTGTATCATCCTTTGCAGATGACACTAGGATCTTCATGAGAGTAGGCAACATAGAGGACACGACGAACCTCCAGTCAGATGTAGATCAGGTCTTTCTATGGGCTACAGAAAATAATATGATGTTTAACGAAGATAAGTTCCAGCTCATGCGCTATGGAAAAAATGAAAATATAAAAACGGAAACCACTTACAAAACTCAGGCAAATCATAACATAGAACGAAAAGGCAATGTAAAGGATCTGGGTGTACTCATGTCGGAAGACCTTACCTTTAAAGAACACAATAAAGTAGCCGTCACAACTGCAAGAAAAATGACAGGTTGGATAACAAGAACTTTTCACACTAGAGATGCTATACCGATGATGATACTTTTCAAAACGCTTGTGCTCTCTAGAGTGGAGTACTGCTGCACAATGACAGCACCTTTCAAAGCTGGAGAAATTGCTGACCTGGAGAGCGTGCAGAGATCCTTTACTGCTAGAATCCACTCAGTAAAACATCTAAACTATTGGGACCGACTAAAGAGCCTAAAACTGTACTCCCTTGAGCGCAGGCGGGAGAGGTACATGATAATTTACACGTGGAAAATATTAGAGGGGCTGGTCCCAAACCTGCACACAGAAATAACACCATATGAGACCAGAAGACATGGCAGGATGTGCAGAATACCCCCGTTGAAAAACAGAGGTGCAACTGGTACTCTGAGAGAGAACTCTATCAACATCAGAGGTCCGAGACTGTTCAACACGCTTCCACTACACATAAGGGGCATAACTGGCCGACCCCTCACAGTGTTCAATAGAGAACTGGATAAGCACCTGTGGTGTTTGTGTGTTACTGAGGAAGTCTTGGTTGTAGGGTTGATGTAAAGTCATGACTTGGTTACTGACTTTAATACTTAATATGATTACATGACTAGTAGCTACCAAGCTTGGCGGGCGTCCTGTACGCTCTCTTGTTTACCTTCCTCTCCCTGGCGTCTCAGCCGCCGCACATAGAAAACGGATGGTACCATTTTCTGTGAACATGACATCCCTCCTTTTCTTTAAAAAGAATGAATACAGGATGTCTACCATGCTTGTAGCACAAAGCAAAGTTATTGACACAAAGTAAGTTATTAACATATCAAGAGATACTGCATACATTTAACATTAATTAAGCACACAAAGAATTTAAACAACTTAATCTTTTCCACAAAGGATTTCAATGTTAAAAATACATATGCAATGTTAAACAAACATGAAAGAAACTGTAATACAAAGTTACAAAATATTGAATGAGATATCTGCATTATTCAAACAATATTAAATTTAGTTTAGCATAATAAGTAAATACTTTTCATTACATAGGAACACAATTAATCATCAAATCGTGTAGGGCGTTTAACATGACGTTTAGGACGCGAGTCCCCAAATACAATAACATCCCTTGATGAATTGTTTGTCGGGTTATAACTATTTTTTTCTTTTCTTTTGCACGACTTTGCCCTCATCATTTTCTACACTAGTTGGAATCACTTTGAAATAAGCCATATTACGTGTTATACTATGATCTCTATTACTAGCTGTTACCATAGTTCCTTTTACACTAATCACTTTATATGGTTTTGTATCATACGGCATATCTAACTTTCCCTCTTTTTTCTTTTTAACGAGAACAGTGTCACCAACCTTTATGAACTGTTCCTTTGCACGTTGATCATGAGCAATTTTCATTTTGCCCTTGGCTAGTGCATCCTTCTGAGCGAGACGTTTATCCGTTACCTCGGCTGGCATGACGGGTAGTGCGATTCTCATAGGACGTCCAAATAAAAGTTCGCCAGGCGACTTGCCCAGTGTTCCATGTGGTGTTGCACGGTAGTTCCTGAGAAAAGCATACATAGCTTGTTTCCAGGATCGTCCTTCGGCATGAGCACAGCGTACCGCTTTCATGAGAGGTTGCATGAATCTCTCAACTTCTCCATTTGCTTGAGGATGTAGTGGCATCACACGGCGGTGTTTGAATCCAATATGCTCAGCAAAGTTGACAAGTCTTGTCCATTGAATGGCGGTCCATTGTCTCTTGACAACTTCAGGAATGCCAAAGTTTGAAAAGATCTTGTCAAGTTTCGGGATGACGGCCTTTGCAGATGTGGAATTGATGATTTCTACTTCTGGATAACGTGAGTGATCATCAATGACTACCATCAAGTACTCTCCAGTTGGTAGTGGTCCGCAGAAGTCCATCGATACTTCCGTCCATGGTGCAGCAGGTAGTGGTGAAGGTTGTAGAGGTGTTGGTCTTGAAGTATCCACTGCAGCTTGGCAAGGGACACAGGCATCATGCATATCCTTTGCTTGACGATCAATGCCAGGAAACCACACCTTTTCTCGTAGCAGCTGTTTCGTCCTAACAAGACCTTGGTGTCCTTGATGTGCAAGCTTCAGAGCACGTTGCTGGAGAACAGCTGGAATCACGATACGAGTACCTCGCAGCACAGTGTCGCGTTGTTAACACTTAATTCTGTCTGGATGCGTTCAAGTGCTTTGAATGCATCTTGGTCAACTCCTGAGGGTGGGATGCGTGGAAACTTTTTCTTAGTCAATGCATCCACTGTTGCTTGCAGAGTTGGGTCCTCTAGGGTTGCAGTACGGATTTCATCAAGAGTAAGAGCCTTAGGGACTGCATCACAGGTTACAGAGTGTACATATTCCTCGGCAACTTGCTGATGCTTGGTGATGGTGAAACTGTTGGCAGGATGTCGACTGATGTAATCAGCGGGATTGCCTGCACCCGGCTTGTATTTCACCGTAAAGTTGTATGGTTGCAGACGAAGAGCCCATCTCTCAATGCGAGCTGGTGGTTTGGACTTTGGATTATTGAAGATGGTCTCCAACGGTTTGTGGTCAGTGACTATCGTGGTGAAGGGTGCACCAAGCAGATACACATTGAAGTGTTCACAGCCCCATACAAGAGCAAGAGCTTCCTTCTCTGTCTGACTGTATCGTTGCTCAACATCTGTGAGAGAACGGCTGGCGTAGGCAATTACTACTCTGGAATCTGGTTGACCAGGTTTGTGTTGGGCTAAAACAGCACCTAATCCAACAGGACTAGCATCCACCGTTAATCAGTGTCCATTGATGGATCAAAGTATGCAGCAGTCGCATTCTCTACTAGTGCATCTTTCACAGCATCAAATGCATTTTGCTCGATATCGCTCCAGTACCATGATGCATTTTTCTTCAGGAGCTCACGTAGAGGCTTCGTAATGGTAGCAAAATCTGGAATGAAGCGAGAACAGTAGTTTGCCATTCCCAGAAAACTATGTACTTCAGTGGACGTTGAAGGAGGTGCAGCATTCTTGATATCTGCAACTTTCTTAGGATCTGGAGACAGACCTTTGTCACTAAGTACATGTCCAAAGAATTCAATTTTATGTTGATTGAACTCACACTTTGCTCGGCTTAGCGTCAAATTCTTTTCTCGTAAGCGTTGCAATGTTGCACGAAGAGCTTTGTCGTGTTCAGCTTGGGTACGGCCATAAACAATGATGTCATCAGACATGTTGTCAGCATTAGGTATGTCTTGCAATACCTGGCTGATGATGTGCTGGAATACCTCGGCAGCACTGTTATACCAAAACTCAGGCGCTTGTACCTATACAGACCTCGATGTGTCGTAAACGTTGTGATGAAGCGACTCTCATCATCAAGTTCAAGCTGATGATAGCCCTTGTTTAAATCTAACTTGCTGAATACAGTTGCACCATTCAAGCGGTAGATCATATCATCTACAGTGGTGTAGGATGGCGTTCACGCATTATTGCCTTGTTGGGAACACGCATGTCCACACAAATGCGTATCTCATCTGGATTCTTCGGCTTTGGTGGAGTGACAATTGGGCTTACCCATGGTGTTGGGCCTGTTACTGGTTCAATGATATCTAGTTCTATCAGCCTATCCAGTTCGGCATCGACTTTCTTGCGAGTATGGAATGGTTGTCGGCGATGTGGTTGGGCAACTGGAATTACATCTGGGTTGATATGCAGATGTACTTTGCTATCAGTATAACAACCTATGGATTTAAATCGATCAGAAAATTCAGCAACAATACCATCAACATTGTTTGCAGATTCCACTGCTACAGCATTAGAAAGCTGAAGTAGCCCCAATTTGGTTGAAGTCTTGTAACTGAGTAAAGACTCCTTTGCATTCCTAACAACATGGAATGTAGTAATGAGCATTGCATTCTTTGACTTAATCTCTGCAGTGAAAGTTCCAATCACTGGCAAGGCTACCTTTGAAGCATAGGCAGTGGCTTTGCCATTATAGTTCTCAAGCTTTGGGAACTGTTTTTTAAATTTTTCATAGTGGCACTCAGCAATGGTGTCAATGTTTGATCCAGTGTCAATGAGAACCTTGAGACAAATACCAGCAATGTATACACATGTCTCTGGGTTGTTTGGAAGATCATTCCATTCTGTGATTGCTTGTACTCCATAAGTATAATCACATTCACTGTCATCTGAGACTGGTTGTAATGAAATGTTGTCTTGTACATTATTAACATTCTGGATATGAGGTGCAATATTGTGTTTACCACCTCGACCCCTATGACCTGATCCTCGTACAGTGCTTTTATTCATTGACTGTGGTTTCTTTAGTGCGGAACGACACATAGCACCAAAATGACCTAGTTTTCCACACTCATAGCACTTCTTACCTTGAGCAGGACAAACATTATCTTGGTGTGGGTAGTCTCCTCCACAATTGTAACATTTATTGTTGACACCCTCTGATGTGGGTCGTTGTGACTGCTTGAGCCTTGTTCCTTGACCCCAGTTGTGACGTGGTTCTCGGCTAAATTTACTGTTAGGTTTGCCATGATATCTTCTTTGATCACGGTGTCCTCCCTGAACCTTACGTACCTCATCACTGTTAGTAACAGTGGCAGAACCGTTATTAGCACTGCACTCCATGACACGAGCATCACGTGCAGCATCTTCCATTCGACGAGCCATATCCAGTATCTTGGTAAGAGAACTGTCATCATCAACAAGTTCTAGAGCTCTTCGACGAGACGTGTAGATGTGCATGTTCAATTATTTGCTGTTTGATTTCTTTGTCAACATCAGCAAACTCACAATGGGCTGCTAAACCCTGCAGACGTGTGTGGTATTGATCCACAGTTTCATTAGAGAGTTGTTTTGCTCTCCTGAAATGCATAATTTCCATTGCAGTATTTTGCCTTGGTTTGAAATGCTCTGTTAGTTTGGCTTTGGCAGTGTCATAATCTTTGGCACCACCAGTGTCTTTCAGTGTGTCAAAGATGTCACAAACTCTATCACCTGCATAATGAAGTAGAAAGGCACGCTTTCTTTCAGCACTTTTGATGTCAGAAACTATCAACAAATTTTCAAACTTTTAAGCCATTTGACCCACCTCTGTGACAGGTTTGTCTGGTCACAGTCAGGATCAAATGCAGGAAACTGAGGTATATTTGCCATTTTTACTGAATAAATGTAACTTATCACTTAAATGTTCCTCAGAATATTAAACACTTACTGCACTGTATATGTTAGTCAAGAATTCACTGTAATTACTTTAATTTTGCAAAGCACACAAGCATTTTAATGCAAAAGTTCACAACAGTGCACAATATAGCAGCAACTGACTTCTTACCTAGCCCTTGTGTACATGTGTTGTTCCTACTCACAGCAGCAGCACAGCAGTTGGCACAGCAGTTGGTACAGCAGTTGTCAGCAGTTGGTACAGCAGTTGTCAGCAGTTGGTACAGCAGTTGGTACAGCAGTTGGTACAGCAGTCAGTTCAGTGTGATGAATTTTGTAGCACGAAGCGTCGTTTCGTAACCAAAACATCAGGTTTTGTACACATCAAAGCGTCGTTTCGTACACAACGTCGGCAGATTCCTCAGTACAGTTTCTTCAGCACAGCTTGGGTAGCACACAGCTTGGGTAGCACACAGCATTGGTTAGCACACAGCATCGTTTAGCACACAGCATTGGTTAGCACACAGCATCGGTTAGCATACAGCATCGGGTATGGCGCTCACAGCTTCTCTTCCTCCTCCAGGCAGCATGCTTCTCCCTTGTGTTTGAAACTGAACAAATACCTGCGTTCACAGTTCATCCTCGTCGCCAATGTGGTGTTTGTGTGTTACTGAGGAAGTCTTGGTTGTAGGGTTGATGTAAAGTCATGACTTGGTTACTGACTTTAATACTTAATATGATTACATGACTAGTAGCTACCAAGCTTGGCGGGCGTCCTGTACGCTCTCTTTTGTTTACCTTCTCTCCTGGCGTCTCAGCCGCCGCACATAGAAAACGGATGGTACCATTTTCTGTGAACATGACAGCACCTCCAAAGGATACCTGATCAACCAGGCTGTGACTCATACGTCAGGCTGCGAGCAGCCGCGTCCAACAGCCTGGTTGATCAGTCCGGCAACCAGGAGGCCTGGTCGACGACCGGGCCGCGGGGACGTTAAGCCCCGGAAGCACCTCAAGGTAACCTCAAGGTAAGGTACATACATACAAGAGATCTTACAAAAATTTGATAAATTTATAGATTGAACTAGTACATACAATGCCTAAAGCCACTATTTCGCAAAGCGTTTCGGACAGGAAAAACATTAATGACTAAAACTTACTACTAATTGGGTATAAAGAAAAAATGTGTTGAGAACAAATAAAAATAAAAAAGGGGGAAACATGGCTGAAAAAGCTGCACAAATACAATTTGGTCGACAAACAGCGTTGTTTAAAAAAACAGACATGGGTTGACATTAGAGAGGTAAAGTAGGTTACAGGGAATTTATTAGGTAGAGCTTCGTTTTTATCTTATACAGGTTGAGAGAGGTACAGTCTTTAACATGGTTGGGAAGGTCATTCCACATTCTGGGTCCCTTGATTTGTAGAGCATTTCTAGTTTGATTAAGTCGTACTCTTGGAACATCAAAACGGAATTTGTTTCTGGTATGGTGCTCATGGGTTCTGTTACAACCTTCAATGAAGCTTTTGAGGTCAGGATTGGCATTATAGTTCAGCGTTTTATATATGTAGTGAACTCCATACCCATCCTGTGGGCAGTATTGGTCCCCATACCCGTCCTGTGGGCAGTATTGGACCCCATACCCAACCTGTAGGTGGTTGTGAGCCCCATACCTATCCTGTGGGTGGTAGTGCACCCCATACCCATCCTGTGGATGATAGTGCTCACCATACCCATCCTTTGGGCAGTTGTGGGCCAAAACCCATCCTGCAAGTGGTATGGCCCTCTTGCCCACCTAATAAGTGGTAGTGGACCCTATACCCATCCTGTGGGTGGTAGTGGACCCTATACCCATCCTGTGGGTGGTAGTGGACCCTATACCCATCCTACATCGTCATCGCTTCTAAATCAACAACAAAACATACCCATCCTACAGTGATAGTAGACACATTCTGTCCTGTTTGCAGTAGTTTACCCCATACACATGCCACTGTAGCATCGTTTTTCTGTGGATGTTTCTACAATACATTCTTTATAAATTGTAAAGCACAAACTAGTGTACTCATCTAATTGTCCTTGCGCGGGTTGAGCTGTGGCTCTTTGGTCCCGCCTCTCAACTGTCAATCAACTGGTGTACAGGTTCCTGAGCCTATTGGGCTCTATCATATGTACATTATAAACTGTGTATGGAGTCAGCCTCCACCACATCACTGCCTAATGCATTCCACAGTGTTTACAAGACGGTCGACGGGTGAGGATGTCGTTCCGTTGCTCTCGTCTCGCCTGCACCCTTTGTCAGGGTAACACCTCTGCAACATATCGCATTCTACACATCTCCCCCCATGCTGGGTACTGAGATGGAGAATCGGTCAATAGAAGAACTCCCTACGGCAATATTCACATGGACACAGACTCAGAAAGCAGTCAGCCAGTTGAGTAATTTTCAAGAAGTTCTAACCAGGGGACAGAAGAAACGGAGAAGACAGGATGTGGGGCGTAGTGTTGACAGTGTACCTAACGGAAACGACAAGAGAATGAGGACCGACTCTGAGACTGATCAAACCAGTGTCGACGAACGGACAGAACGATGTCAGGAAGGTGAGGGTCAGCGGAGGTGGAGGATTCTCTTCCCTGCCTCATGCACACTGGCCTACCACCACAAGCTCCTGTGGACAGTCAAACTTGGAAGAGAACACCGCAAGTTCGAGCCCCTGCTGAAGGAAGGTGTGAACAGACCTTACTTAACGGTAGGTTCTATGGAGGCAGTTGTGTTTCTTACCCAGCAAGGATATGATGGAATTGTTATGGAAATACCGAAGAGGAACGAGATGCTGACGAAGGTAATTATCTACAAATACCCTCAGATTCTAGACCCCAAATTCATCCTCGACGACCAACGATCTGTGTGGGCCAAGGGTCACCTTATTAAAGGTGAAGCTAGGAATCAGGTTGTTGCTCTAGTGAGAGGTGAAGTTCCCAAGAGAGTGTTTATCACCGGGGCTGGCTACAGGCATGTAGCAAAGTATGTGGAAGAGCCCGTAATATGCCTGAAATGCTGCAGATGGGGGCATAAATCCTGGAGCTGTCAACATGATCCACGATGTCGTTTCTGCGGAAAGTCTCACCTCTCTAATGTGTGTAGAAACAGGCTTAATTTGGGTGAGAAAATAGTTCCCAGATGCTGCAACTGTGAAGGTGTTCACAATGCCAGCTCGGCTGTGTATAGCAAGAGGCCGAGTATGGATGTTCCCCGGCCGGTGAATATTACAGAGCAGGCAAGAGCTCTTACCCAGACACCGGGAGCACAGCAAAACAGTCTGCCTCAAACAGCGCCAATGAACCGGACGAATGCGTGGGTAGAGTCAACTTTACCTCGTCAGGCTCAAGCAACAAGCAGCCACGCCACCACTCAGGACTCCGGCAGTGACAATGTAATAGTGAGTGAAGTGGTTACTGGGCGCTCAGAGAGAGGGCCATAATGGTATTACACAGTATTACACAGAAGAGTTAGGGAGGACATGAACACCACATTCAAGATTCTCAAGGGAATCGACAGGGTTGATAAAGACAGGCTAGCTAACACAAGGGGCACACCCACTAGGGGACACAGGTGGAAACTGAGTGCCCAAATGAGCCACAGAGATATTAGAAAGAACTTTTTTAGTGTCAGAGTGGTTGACAAATGGAATGCATTAGGAAGTAATGTGGTGGAGGCTGACTCCATACACAGTTTCATGTGTAGATATGACAGAGCCCAATAGGCTCAGGAACCTGTACACCTGTTGATTGACGGTTAAGAGGCGGGACCAAAGAGCCAGAGCTCAACCCTCGCAAGCACAACTAGGTGTATTACACAACACACCAGGCATAAAACAAACTCCAAAATAGCACCTGCTTATCAGTTTACAACCAAAATGTTAGATCACTTGGTAAACATTTTGACGATATAAATGCATTACTCACAGCACTAGGTACTAACTTATCGTTCATTATTTTAACAGAAACTTGGCTAAGTAAAGACTATACCCAACTCTACAACTTAGCTGGTTATAAAGCCATTCACAACTATAGGCCTAATAAAAAAGGTGGCGGCACAGCTATATATTACCGAGATACATTTATCTGTAACAGTGTCATTAGTGACAGAGATGACTACTGTGAATATACTTTTGCTCAGTTTACAATTAAATCCCTTAAATCCTCCTTGACTATTGAAGCCATCTATAGATTTCCCAATACTAACATAGCTTCTTTCTCAGACAACCTAAGGAATCTTATTATAAACAACAATCTCAACAAAAACCACATCATTCTGGGAGGAGACTTTAATATTGACCTGGGTCAACAAAAATACTCTCAAGTTGACTATTTCCTTCACAGCATGCACTCCTGTATGCTAATCCCCACAATCACCAAACCTACCCGAGTCACTCAAACATCAGCCACTACCTTGGACCACATATGGACTAACATACCAGCTCCCATTGTAGCTGGTATAATCTATGACAGAACAACTGACCACTATCCTACCTTTCTCAGACCGAACATGGACATAACACCACCAAAAAGCAAGAAACTTACATTTAGGCTACACAGTGAATCAGCTTTAGGCAATCTTACAAATGCACTCCACAATATTAACTGGGATTCTGAATTCAATAATACCCAGGATATAAATTCATTAACTAACCTCTTCCTCTTCAAAACTCTAAGCCTCTACAAACTTCATTGTCCCCTTCTTACCAAGCAAGTAACTGACAAAAGATTAAACAATCCATGGCTCACAAGTGACATTCTCAACTTAATCAACAAGAAACATGAATATGAAAAGAAACTTAGGATTGGCCTAGTTTCAAAGGAAGTAGTTAAAAGGTACTCATCAATGCTTACCAGTATCATAAGAAAGGCAAAACTTGCATATTATGTGAATAGATTCAATGAAGCAAAAGGCAAAATGAAAAGCACTTGGAAAACAATCTCAAGTATCCTAGGAACTAAACAACATTCACATAACCAAATAAAATATATATATATATATATATATATATATATATATATATATATATATATATATATATATATATATATATATATATATATATACATATATAAATATATATATATATATATATATATATATATATATATATATATATATATATATATATATATATATATATATATATATATATATATATATATATATATATATATATATATATATATATATATAAATAAAACGCTGAACTGCAATGCCAATCCTGACCTTAAAAGCTTCATTGAAGGTTGTAACAGAACCCATGAGCAACACACCAGAAACAAATACCTTTATGATATTCCAAGAGTTCGTCTTAATCAAACTAGAAATGCTCTACAAATCAAGGGACCCAGAATGTGGAATGACCTTCCCAATCATGTTAAAGGCTGTACCTCTCTCAACCAGTTTAAGATAAAAACGAAGCACTACCTAATAAATACCCTGTAACCTACCGTACACTTCTATTCTCAATCCATGTCTGTTTTTTTTAAACAACGCTGTTTGTCGACCTAATTGTATTTGTGCTGCTTTTTCAGCCATGTTCCCCCCTTTTTTATCCCTATTTTTATTTGTTCTCAACACATTTTATTCTTTATACTCAATTAGTATTAAGATTTAGTCATTAATGTTTTTCATGCCCAAAACGCTTTGCGTAATTAGTGGCTTTAGGCATTGTATGTACTAGCTCTATCTATAAATCCATCAGTCTTTGTAAAATCTCTTGTATGTATGTACCTTACCTAAATAAACATTTATTTATTTATTTATTTATTTATTTATTTATTATTTATAAAGTTCTGCTGTGAAGACGCTAGCCTTCGAAGAGAGGCAAAACATAAGTGCGGTTAGGAAAAGAAACAGAGTAGTCCACACCGTCCGCAGACTTAGACCCATCGGTGAAGACGGAAATAGAGTGGGAGTGCAAAGAAAAGTGCCCAAGGAAAAGGCATTTCAGAACAATAGGAGGGGTAAAAGCTTTAGTGACGCGAGTCAAGGACGTACAAAACTTTGCTAGAGGAACTCTCCACGGAGGCAAGGATGGAATAATACGAGGAGAAACATTAGAAATATGAAAAGAAAGAGAATCCTGTAAGCGAGATAACCGGACAGAAAGAGGGAGGCGATGAAGAATAACAGGAACCACAGGAGGGGTAAAAGTTAAAGCATTACAGAAGCGAGAGGAAGGATGTTGTAAGGACTGCTCAAGATAGCAAAGACAGTAGCGATCACGGCGGTCCTGGAGAGAGAGGATGCCAGTGTCAACATACAAACTGAGGGCGGGAGTCAAACGAAAGGCACCAGAGCTGAGATGCAACCCAGTATGGTGCAAAGCATCAAGACGGCAAAGAGTAGAAGGAGAAGCAGAAGAGTATGCAGGGCAACCATAATCGAGTTTAGACAGAACGAGAGAGGAGTGGAAATAGAGGAGCGTGCGCCTATCCGCTTCCCAAGAAGTATGGGACAAAACCTTAAGGAAGTTAAGGGCCTTAGAGCATTCAAGAGATAATGCTCTTGAATGAGCAAGAGAGGTAAGAGATATGGGCTGACCAAGACAAACGAGTGTCAAAGATTAACCCCAAAAGCTTAGCGGAATCCCTGTACACAAGGTGATGACCATAAAGCGGCAAAGAGGGACGAAGAACGACATGCTTCCGAGTAAAAGTCATAGCACAAGTCTTAGACGCAGAGAACTTGAAGCCATGATCAGTGGCCCAAGACGACACGGCATCAATCGCAAGTTGAGGCCGCCGTTGAAGGAGAGGCAAATCATCACCCTGACAACAAAAGGTAAGATCGTCAACATAGAGAGCGGGGAAGACGACAGAAGGAAGAAAGGAAAGAAGACCGTTGAGGCCAACTAGAAAAAGAGTACTGCTCATAACACTACCCTGGGGTACACCCTCATACTGCCGAAAAGAAGCAGAGAGAGTGGTACCAAGCCGCACACGAAAGGAACAATGAGAGAGGAAACTCTGGAGGAAGAGAGGGAGATGACCACGAAGGCCAAAAGAATGAAGTTGAGACAGAATATGATACCGCCAGGTAGTGTCGTCAGTCTTTTCCAAGTCAAAAAGGATGGCAACAACGGAGGTCTTCGCAGCAAAAGCAGTACGAATATAGACCTCCACGTTCACCAGGACATTCGTTGTGCTGCGGCACTTGTGAAAACCGTATTAAGAAGGGGAGAGATGGTGATAGTGTTCTAAGAACCACATCAAACGAACGTTAACCATACGTTCAAAGAGCTTGCAGACACAACTCGTGATGGCAATAGGGAGGAAGTCGTTGGGGGGATGACCCGAGAGACCCTGGTTTCCGAACAGGGAGGACAACAGCATTGAGCCAGTCTTCAGGGACTGACGACGACTTCCAGGCCCGATTTTACAGACTCAGTAAATACTGAGACGTGCACGGAGAGAGATGGCAAAGCATTTCATAATGAATGCCAACGGAGCCCACTGCCATAGAACCACAGAGGGCTAGGGCAGACTGAAACTCAGAGAGAGAGAAGGGATCATTATAGGGAAGGCGAAGATGGGTACAGAAATTTAAAGGACGAGATTCAAGAATAGGCTTACGAAGAAGGAAGGATTGGGGAAGATGAGAACCAGAACTAACATGAAAAGTGGGAACCCAGTTCGGTCACGACCTGCAATGGGTCCGCCACAAGAACACCACGGAGGCGAAGGACCGGTGAGACATCGGGAACGAACTTACGCGGGTAAGTTCATAATCTTGTGAATACGCTTCCAGACCAGTGGTAGAGGAGTTTTGGACATAACGGTGGAGACATAAGACATCCAGCAAGCACGTTTAGCCAAACGGATGGTCCTACGGGCCACCGCATTTGCCTTTCGAAACAAAAGAAAAGACTCAACTTTCTGCCGGCGGCGATGTCTCTTCTAGGCTGCACGCTTACAGCGGACAGCCCGAGTGCAGTCCACATTCCACCAGGGAACGCACTTCCACATTCCCCAAGAGGAAGAGCGAGGAATAGAGTGGAGGGCAGCATCAAAGACAGTGTCATGAAAAAGAAGGAGGGCATGAGGGAGAGGCAGAATGGAGAGGTCGGAAATAGTAACATGGAGAGTAAAGAGGCACCAGTCAGCCTCTGCAAACCGCCACCTAGGGAAGGAGAGAGGAGGGTGAAAAGAGAAAAAAGTAACAAGGATAGGAAAATGGTCACTGCCATGGAAGTCATCAAGGACCCACCACCCAAAATCTAAGGAAAGGGATGACGAGCACAGAGTAAGATCGAGACAGGAAAGGGAGCAAGTCCGAGATTCCAAATGAGTGGGCTCACCAGAATTAAGAAGGGACAGGGAAGAAGAGAGGAGGAAAGGTTCAAGGAGGCGACCCTGGGTGTTTGTCAGCACATCACCCCAAAGGGCATGACGACAATTGAAATCACCCAGCAGGAGCACAGGTTCTGGCATGGAGTCTAGCAAAGTGAAGGCTACTTTAGTTAAGAAGTAAGTCCTTGATGTCTCGAAGAGTGTCTTTGACTATATTTCTTACTTAACGACATATAATTTTAGTTAGGAACAATGATGATGAATATGACTTTTTCTGTTGATTGATGGATGATTTTAGTTATGAAATGACAATGAAACATGAGATCTAAGCCTGTGTGCCTGTTCTCCACATTCGTGTACTGTCTCGTTACACTGGTGAACCCACCTTGGAGATTCCGACGAAGTAAATCATATAACAATGGAAAACAGTAAGCAAACTTTATTTGAAAAAGAATAAGAGAAGACTGTAAAGCTGTGGGGCTAGAAAATGATAAAAATAAGAAGTGATGATCTTCATAAACATAACATAAGATATCCATGGCCGTAATTAATACAGTGTGAACTCTCTTAAACTATGCTCACCGTGAAATCTCGTCACTAGGCATAACTTGTCACTCTGCGAAACAAATTATTGACTATAGTGCGTCAGTGAGAATAAAAATGACCACTTATGTTTTGGAGTGCTATTTTAGTCAAGAAATACTGTAAAGGATGATTATTGACTAAAGGGAATTTCGCGGACTGCTGGTGTTTGATGTGTTGAACTGCTTAAAGGAAGCATATTTGCTAGAAAAAATTCCTGTGAAATAATGCTTGTTATATGTTTTGACTACCTAGCTAATAGCATATTGCATGGCTAATAATGAAATGAAATGTCACATTTTTTGTCTGACTCACTTAGCACGAGTGAAGAGCTAACATTGAAAAAACTGGCAAAGGTTGAAAACTCTGTGAAATCATATCTGTTATGATAAGTTTTGACTAGCTGCACGCTAAGTTTGCCTTCTCTCTCTAATCTACACACACGATATGAAATGTGAATTTGTTGACTGAAGGAGTTTGATGATACGAATAGTAATTGCCGACATTGAGCATAATCTCAAAAACATAGTTTCTGCAAAAAAAATAACATTAAATTAGATGCGAGCTGCGAATTGAAAACAGAAGATGTGTGATGTGTGGCTTATTGTGTGGACTCTGGAGATATGATCTCCACATATAAGTTTCTCAAGAAAAGCGGTAATATTTTTCTTGTGTTTGGATGTAAAGGCAAAACATTGATGTCATTTTCAATAATGTTATTTGCTCATCCGAGAAAGTTGATTTTCCCGTTACGTTACATTGTGTTACAGAGGGCTAAAACTGGTAGACCGTAATATTCATATGGAAGGAGATGTAATGGAGATGGGCTAAGTCATACTTTTTATTTAAAAATGTCATTTCGGACTGCAAAAAGTTGATTTGCGTTACGTTACGTCACGGTACATTGTGTTACAGAGGGCTAAAACTGATAGACATCAATTATTTATATGGTAAGAGATGTAATGGAGATGGGCTAGCCCGCACTTTTCGTTTCAAAATGACATTTTGGACTGCAAAAAGTTGATTTGCGTTACGCTACGTTGCGTTACATTGTGTTACAGAGGGCTAATTAGGCTGGAGAGGGGCTTGAACGGATATAATTATGTTCGATGATCTAAGACTGAGGAAAATGGAGCTTGGTTAATGTCCAGATTAATTTTACTACGTTAGAAATAAAGCGATCTTAAATCTCAAGGTGATTTAGTTGGAAAATAAAGAACTTGTACAAAAAAATGAACTAAGCTGAGGGGCAAGAGTTGAAACTTGATAACTGAACCGGTTTTTATTTACTATGACTGAAAATGTAGTTGGTGTTCAAATCTCAGGAGAATTGGACTGATAGTAATAAATTTATAGGAGTGGACTTGGACAGAGGACAGGAGCTAGAGTTTTATAATTGTTTACATCGTATTTACTATGAAATACAGAGGGTAGAAATTACAGTGAAATTGTTGGGTTATTTACAAATATACGAGAGAGCTAGAGCTCAGTAACTGACTTGATATTATTTACTAACTTTGAAGTATGACTGCTTTAAATTTCGGAAAATTGATCTATTACTAACGATCTTGTACAAATGAACTAAGCCGGGGACAAGAGCGGGAGATGGCTTTGTTTATATAAGTAAAACTGAAATAGTTTTAATGAAAGGAACTATGAATGAATGAACAATACGAAGGAGAGAGAGAGAGAGAGTTAGAGAGACATGGAGACAGAGAGAGAGGAGAGAGAGAGAGAGAGAGAGAGAGAGAGAGAGAGAGAAGAGAGAGAGAGAGAGAGAGAGAGAGAGAGAGAGAGAGAGAGAGAGAGAGAGAGAGAGAGAGAGAGAGAGAGAGAGAGAGAGAGAGAGAGAGAGAGAAGAGAGAGAGAGAGAGAGAGAGAGAGGGAGACAGAGCGAGAGAGAGACAGAGAGACAGAGACAGGGAGACAGAGAGACAGAGAGAGAGAACAGCAAATTATGATTTGTTATAATAATAAGATTGAAGACCAGCTTATGACTGGATATTCTTAAAAAAATACTATTTGAGCAAAGAATGGTGATACTAAAGCTTAGAACAGAACATCCGGTCTGGGAATGGGGGCAGTGATGGTTTGGCCATGGAGGGGGGTGGTAGGGGTAAGGGTAAGTGGGGGTGGACGGGGAGAGGGTAAGGCCGAGCCATTACATCCTCCATCTCAATACACCTCAAACCATCACGAAGGTGAGACTGCAGCGAGAGGGGCTGCCGGTTCATTCATTCAGGAGTCTTGCTATGGATGTAGGACGAAGAGGTGATGGAGATTGAGTAAACATGCATACATTTCAATGATATTTATTTGGCCAGCAGATGTTGTGATCACAGTTAACAAGAACAATTTGTAGGTAGAGATCGCGTCTCCGTGACGATGTGAAATGTTTCTCTCTTTTAGTAAACGCTAACCTACTAACTTTGACTGAATTTACTAAGTGAAGGGTCGTGTGGTGGACTTTAGAGAGGGTGAGAGAGAGCGAGTGAGAGAGAGAGAGAGAGAAGAGAGAGAGAGAGAGAGAGAGAGAGAGAGAGAGAGAGAGAGAGAGAGAGAGAGAGAGAGAGAGAGAGAGAGAGAGAAGAGGGAGAGAGAGAGAGAGAGAGAGAGAGAGAGAGAGAGAGAGAGAGAGAGAGAGAGAGAGAGAAGAGAGAGAGAGAGAGAGACAGGGACAGAGACAGAGACAGACAGAGAGACTGAGCGAGACAGGGACAGAGACAGAGACAGACAGAGAGACAGATCGTTACTCTTAAAATGTAATTTGGGCAAAGAACGAATGAAGTTGGTATATTCTCCACGTTACATTAATGATATTGGGTAAAGAACGAAGTTAGCATATTGGTCGTGTTACCTTACAAGGATGTAAGGGTGAGAGTGAAGGCGGGCTTGAAAATTGACATGGTGAACATCCTCTGATGCGTTGTCAGTCTAAGTGAAATGGAGAAAGATATGTGAACAGCGGCAGCAGGAGAAAGGAAAATGATGTTACTTTCCCCAACTATTAAATGATCTGGAGAGAGAGAGAGAGAGAGAGAGAGAGAGAGAGGAGAGAGAGAGAGAGAGAGAGAGAGATAGAGAGAGAGAGAGAGAGAGAGAGAGAGAGAGAGAGAGAGAGAGAGAGAGAGAGAGAGAGAGAGAGAGACATGGAGACAGAGAGACTGAGACAGATAGATAGAGAGAGAGAGACAGGGAGACAGATAGAGAGAGAGTCGCAGACCCTGGCGAAACGCAATGGTAATGGGTGTCCCACCACTTCCGGTGTCGTAGGAGAAATACCCAGACTAGTTGGAAAGATGACCAGTCAGGCTCCAACCTGCGACCAGTACGCTTACCCCGTCGCGACATTGAAAAACGCTTTAGGTAATGGTACACTCCCCTCCTGCAGGAGACTTTGCCCTTATCCTCACACACACACACTTAGCTCTTCCTGTAGGGGACGTTAATGGTTTGTCTAACCACATAATGGCCCGCTGCAGTCTCACAACGAGAGTGACTTCTCTCTTTCTTGACCCGAACACGGAAAAAGCAGTCAGGCTCCAACCTGCGACCAGTACGCTTACCCCGTCGCGACATTGAAAAACGCTTTAGGTAATGGTACACTCCCCTCCTGCAGGAGACTTTGCCCTCATCCTCACACACACACACACACACACACTTAGCTCTTCCTGTAGGGGACGTTAATGGTTTGTCTAACCACATAATGGCCCGCTGCAGTCTCACAACGAGAGTGACTTCTCTCTTTCTTGACCCGAACACAGAAAAAGCCAGGTGCAGTCCCGTGTCTTTTCCATGCATTTCTTACAAACATCACTTAAGACCTTCCTGTAGGGGAGTCAATGGGTTTGTCTAACCACATAATGGCCCAGAGCACTCTCTCCCGACGAAGGGGAAACTCCATCCAGCTCCCATCCCAAAACAACATAACAGGCCGTGCTGCCTTCTCCTCTCATCTACACACTAACTCACGATCAACTCTTTTACTCCTTCCTCCATCTTCCTTCTATTTTCTTACTCTATCACTTACTCTACCACTTACTCTCATCTTTCCTGACCACTTACCATAACACCCGAGGACTGGAGCGACGCGCTCCAATTACCTCCGACACGCGCCATAACTTCCGGGAAATTCCCCGAAAAAAACTTGAGGACGGGAGCGACGCGCGCCACCTGTCAGCTGCCCAACATGACCTCCCCTCTTTCCTGTCCACATACCCAAACACAACACGCTCACACGCGTCCGAAACGCGCCAAAACTTCCGGAAATTCCCCCAAAAGCCTGTGTGACTAGACACCCGCGCGCCACCTGTCAGGTGAGAGCGTCCGAAACGCGCCAAAACTTCCGGGAAATTCCCCAAAAGCCTGTGTGACTAGTCACCCGCGCGCCACCTGTCAGGTGACACTCCATGGAGTGCCACCTGGCAGCTGGTGCGCGTCGCTCTAGTCACACTTTACCCTACTACCTCTATCATATCACCCCTAACTCTTCGCTTTTCCAGTGAATGCAATTTAAGCTTTGTTAATCTTTCTTCATGTAAAAGATTTCTATTTTTGGGAATTAACTTAGTCATCCTACTCTAGACACGTTCAAGTGAATTTATATCCATTCTATAATATGGCGACCAAAACTGAACTGCATAATGTAAATGGGGCCTAACCAGAGCAAGATATAGCTGAAGAACCTGCAGGTGTCTTGTTACTAACACTTCGATTAATAAATCCCAGTGTCCTATTTGCCTTATTACGAGCATTCATGCATTGATCCTTTTGTTTTAAATTCTTACTAATCATAACTCCCAGATCCCTTTCACAATCCGACTTCGCAATCTCAACACCATCTAGCTCGTATCTTGTAACTATCATCATTACCTAGTCTCAAAACTTTACATTTATCAGCATTAAACTGCATCTATCAATCTTTTGACCATTTCAAACCCTATTTAGATCAACTTGAAGTGATAGTGAGTCTTCTTCCGTGTTAATTTCCCTACCTATTTTTGTATCATCTGCAAGTTTGCAAATGTTGCTACTCAACATTAGAACACAAGAACACAAGAACAAAGGCAACTGCAGAAGGCCTACCGGCCCATACGAGGCAGCTCCTACCTACAACCACCCAATTAATTTGCCAGTTCCTTTACGACTTGGGACTTAAATCCATTTACACTTTGGGCTTCTGAGTCTTTTAGTTTGTCAGTGCTCTTCCTGATTGTGTCGCGTGTAATTGGTATTTCTCTTAATTCATTCTCCTTACCTCCGACAAACATTTGTGTTGGTGATGGGATGTCATTCAAGCTTTCTAGTGTGAACACTGATGTTAGGTATTCATTGAGAGTGTTTGCCGCCCTTTTATCATACAACTTAAAATTGTTAGTCTCATCTTTTATGGTCCTACGAGTCAGTTCTTTGTTTGGGTTTTACTTCGTATATATTTGCCCAAAACGCTATGCGTATTAGTGGCTTTAGGTATTGTATTTTAAATTTTAAAATTTTGCCCCGAGGAGCGAGTTTATTGGGAGTACTTAGCTGTATCATTAGCAAGGTAATTAACTATAGTTTGCTGTGCTCCGTCCTTTAACAAATCCATTGACCCCTCCCCTAACCTGCCTATTTTGTGCAATAGTCGGTTTAGGATGATCCTTTCAAGCATCTTCCAAGTGCATTACATGAGACTGATAGATCTGTAATTGCCAGGGTCATTGGGTTTCGGTATTGGGACCATTATTGCATGTTTCCATTGTGTGGGCAACACTCCACATAGGAATGACTTGTTAACAGGTGGAGTAGTGGATTGCCAGACACTTCACACAGTGCATTGAGTATGTCGTAGGTGACGCCATCTTCACCAGGTGCTGTACTTTTACCCTTTTCATAGCCCCTTTACTTCCTTGGCTGTAATTGGTTCCTCATACTCGTCATCACTAGATTGTGCTCTTTTTATCCTAATCCTTCTGTCATTATGTCGGAGGAGCTGTTCCCTGCTTACTTCTGCAGGGAGGGAGGAGGATGATGCTGCATCACTCCACTTGTGAATTAGTTCTTCAGCCTTACCCTGGGGTCGTTGTGAGCCGCAGGCCAGGCTCTGCTCCCCTTAGCTACCTTAATTTTTGCCCACACTTGTCTTGCAGACGTTTCTCTTCCAATAGAGCTAGTGAACTCTAGTCATTGTCTTTCCCTTTGTAACTCATCTGCAATGTATGTACCTTTACCTGAATAAAAAATCTAATCTAAATCTATATGCTTAGATATATGCAAATGAGAGAGTAATAGAGCGAAACCTTTAAAATACTGAACAATTTGGAGGATATTGATTCATACAATTTCTTCAAAAGGTCAGATGTAACACGAACAAGGAGCAAAGGTTTTAAGCTCAACAAGCCACAGTGTAGGAGTGACAACAAATGCTTTTTAACCCATACGATTATGATCATGGCAATAAGGTTTCTAAAACAGTAGGCATTCTTCCAAAGTCAGACACTGTACTATGTTCCTCGCCCTAACCTAATCACTCAGTATTATTCACTCATTTATCTATGTCTTGTCTATGTCTTAAAGGTTACAAGACGTACATTAGTCAATACAATTGGTGCTTAAAATGTTAAGGATCTCTTGTGAAACACGGGTATTAATACAAAAATTTATTATGTAAATAAATAAAAAAGGCCCAAGGGCCATGAAGTAACAAGAATGCAAGGCTGGCACAAGCTGGCGTAAGTAGAGAAGACGGAAGATTCTTCATATTAAAAGACCCTGCTTCTCCAAGATGGCAGTCACACCCCCTGCTTGCCCTGGACAATCACCATATGGAGAAGGACTGTTTACTGTGAATGGAAGTCCACAAATGCAATGCCAGCATGAGTCAGTCTTGAAGGGTAAACGATGATGGCACCCTCACAGTAACACAAAAGCCGAGCAAGCCCAGTGAGGAAGACCTGTTGATGGGAAAGGAGGAGAATCATTAGTCACAACAAAATCCACATAGAAACAAAGGAGAGAAAAAAAATAAAGTGGATGTCTTCTTTTTGTATAGACATAATAAATATTGCCATTTGGCTATGTATTTATGATATATAATAGAATACAGCATAAAACAAAATAAGAGGGGTGGTAGGAGAAGAAAAGATTAGTGTTCAGTGAGAATCCACAAGGTCTTCTCTGAATACTCTTTATTTTCTTCAAGGCTGTGGGTCCCTACAATTGCACCAGAGGTGGTACACACCCCTATTATTATTTAAACAGGTGAGTATAAATAGGTGAGTACACATACGGTGTCAGCAAACTTAGCCTCCAAACACACACACACACATGGTATCAGCAAGCTTAGCCTCCAAACACACACACATGGTATCAGCAAGCTTAGCCTCCAAACACACACACACACACACATGGTATCAGCAAGCTTAGCCTCCAAACACACACACACATGGTATCAGCAAGCTTAGCCTCCAACACACACACACACACCACATGGTATCAGCAAGCTTAGCCTCCAAACACACACACACACATGGTATCAGCAAGCTTAGCCTCCAAACACACACACACACATGGTATCAGCAAGCTTAGCCTCCAAATACACACACACATGGTATCAGCAAGCTTACCGTCGAAACACACACAAACAGCCTGCCTATTATTCAAGGCCTTCTCTGAGTACTCTCTATTTTCTTCTCTGAGGCTATGGGTCCCTAATCTTGCACCAGAGGTGGTACAACTTTCAAGTTTTTAACTCCTGCACTGAGCACCTGATTTTGGCAAAGACTTCTTAGTGCAATTGTCAAGGACATAGTTCTGGTATTTTTTGGTTTATAAATATTCAGGTATAGTTAATGTCAAAATGTTTCAAAACTCAACAATTTATATTTCAAAACAAAAAAAGTAATGAAAACATTACAAAACATTAAAATATAGCCTAATTAATTAATTAATAAAGTAGCACAACTCTCAGAATGTCTAAAGGTGCTTTGAGCAATGAAGCAGTTAATTATATATAATAATATTTTATATATAATTTATATTTACCTGTGACTACTGCTTAGCAAAAATTTGATCTCTGTGAAAATTGGTCTCGTCATTGCTAGGAGATATTTTAAGACCATGATTTGCTGTGGATGGCACTGTAGGTCTTCAAGTCATCAATCTAAAAATAGAGGTAATCTTTAAAATGTAAATTTTGTATAAAAAAAATGCAAAAATAATTGCAAGAATAATATGAAGTTATTATACAATTTTTTTTAATTATTTAAATATTTGTGAGACATTATTAAGAAATGTAATGAAGTACAGATTCTCTAAGACCTGATATGTATCTGTTTATGTTCCACCACATTACAATTCAAGGGCTGAAGAGGAAAACACAGCCAGTAAGGTAATGATCACTTAGGATGGACTGGGATGCTACATGTAGGTTGGGGCTAAGCTGCGTGGAGGCTAGGATGCCCAGCCTGCCTTGGTCTAGGCTGGGCTGGGCTAGGCAACACTAGGAAAGGAGTTAAACAAAATCTCTGGAGTGCCTTACTTTTCCTGATATCTTTAAAAAAGCAAGAATGATGCCATTTTATAAAGGAGGCGAGACAGCAGAAATAAACAATTAAAGAAAAATATCAAATCTACTTATACTTTCAAAAATATTTGATTTTTTTTGACAAACATCTCTTCCTACTTTGTAAAATTCAACATGAATACAAACACACACACACATCCCTAGGAAGCAGCCCATAGCAGCTGTCTAACTCCCAGGTACTTATTTACTGTTAGGTGAACCAGATATAGAGAATAACCACAAAATGCTATCTTTATAAGACTATCTTGTAAAGCCACTAGTACACGCAGCATTTCAGGCAGGATATATATAAAATATATATATACTAAATATATATATATATATATATTATATATATAATATATATATATATATATATATATATATAGTATATGAATACATACATACGGGACAAAGAGCCAGAGCTCAACCACCGCAAGCACAACTAGGTGAGTACACACACACACACACACACATTATATTATAATATATATATATATATATATCTATATAGATATATATAGTATCTATATATATTATATATATATATATATTATATATATAATATATATATATATATATATATATCATGAGTGTCAGACCATGGAGGAATGATTTTTTTTAATTTAATTTATATATAAAATTATTCCTTCTGAAGATGTATTAATATATGAAAGTACTTAAGGAAATTCCTGTTTCAATTCTTCCTCCGTGGTCTGACACTGTCACATTTTCATCAAGTGTTAATTTTGTGATTTACACACACGTGGCATGTTTACACACACATTATTTATATTATATATATATATATATATATATATATATATATATATATATATAGCATATATATATATATATATATATATATATATATATATATATATATATATATATATATATATATATATATATATATATAACCCTCAACCCTATAAGTGGAGGGTTCCTACAAACTCAACCAGAGGTGGTACCCTCTATAATATTAATAAAAAGGCAAGGCTTATGCTAAATCTAGGCAGGGATTGGCTTGGCTAAGCTGGTCAGGGCTTGGCTAGGGTAGGAAGGACTGGTCATGTTTAAAAGCAAGGCAGGGTTAGGGCTAGGCAAGACTAGGTAAGGGTATACTGGGATAGGCTTGGCTACGGTAGGCTAGGAAGAGGTAAACTAGGATAAGCAAGGCTGTGCAAGCACTATGCACAGCTAGAATGAACTATGCTAAGATGGTTTAAGCTGGGCTAGGTTAGGATAAGCTGAGTCATGCAGGGCCCCGATTGACCAGTGGAGTCTAATGGTCTAACCTTCTAGCTAGTTTGCTGACCTAAGAGTGTAAATGCCTAGCCCCTAAACTGAGATACATTCAAGAGTTATTACATTCTTGTACAGCCACTAGTACGAGCGTTTCGGGCAGGTCCCTGGAATACGATCCCCGCCGCGAAGAATCGTTTTTTCATCCAAGTACACATTTTACTGTTGCGTTGAACAGAGGCTACAGTTAAGGAATTGCGCCCAATAAATCCTCCCCGGCCAGGATACGAACCTATGACATAGCGCTCGCGGAACGCCAGGCGAGTGTCCTACCACTACACCACCTGCTGCAATATTATTATAAAAGAAATATTACTTATTATAATCGTAAATACTAAATACCTGTTGTGTTGATTTAGGGGCGACGACGATCGTGGGATCGGATGCGAGCCACAGGTGGCCTACACCATGCTTTCTAAGGCGTCCCTCTCATAACAAAAACAAATCCGTGCATTCATACACAAACAGAGACCCCGTGGTTATGCGAATACTTGCAATTCTTTTACTTAAACAATAACAATTAGATTAATAGTAATTAACATAATTTTTACTCAAGATTCATAAAATCATTAATACTATTTTAAAAGAAAATTTATAAGACATCTAAAAACAGATATACAGACTTTGTGTGATATTTATTTCAACATTATATATTAATATAATGTTGTAACTATTATTTTTAAATAATAGGTAGTTTCCAGCTACGTAATATCGCATATAAAACGTTGCAAAAAGATTTAGACTGAATTAACACATTACACATTTATGGAGTAATTAACAACAAAACAATTTTTATTTTCATTGCAGAACATATATCAGAGAATACTAGTGACTCATACATTTAAAATAGTGTGATTTTAAACAATTCGGTTGTAAACCCGCAGAACGGCCTACCCGCCAAGATGTAACATAAGAAATGGTATATAATTCATTATTTTAAATTTCATATATACTCATTAATAATTTTCGGCAGCTATCGAGGTTCTCCATAGGTAAATTCCTGTACTCTAACAAGATGCTATTTGCTGTTTAGCTGTTTAAATTCTTGGAAAATTGTAATGACCAGCAACATAAAATATAACAATAAAATAGTAGCTGGTAACTGTAGGTGAACAAAAAATAAAATTCCAAATTGATTAGATGTTTTTCTAAATATAAAGATCGACCTGAAGGAATTTTATGAATTATGGACTAATTAAACAAAAAAATAGGTAATTTTACTTGAAGAACAGATACCAGAGAATAGTTAGTGAGTACATTTATATTGTATAATGGGAGAAAAGCCCCTAGTAGCCGCGAATTAAAATAACCACCTACATTAATTGATAACTAGGAAATAGTATCTGGAAACTTTATCTGAACGAAAACACAATACCAATTTGTTTAGATGTTTTTCTTAATATAAAGATCAACAGTAAGGAATCGTATTCATTATGGACAAATTAACAAAAAAAAAAAAAAAACGATAATTTTCATTGAGGACCATATATTAGAGCATACTTAGTCACTTATATATTAAAAGTATTGAGTATTTTGAACCATTGAGGTTGTAAACAAACAGAACGGCCTACCCGAAAAGTCGTAACATAAAATGTTGCACATGTTTGCTAATTTATTATTTGATAAATGATTATTATTAATTTACGACAACTATAGAGGTTTCCCATTAGTTAAATTACTGTAGTCTGACTAAATGCTACTACAAAACCTATATAATCCTGGGAAAGTCACAATGACCAGCGACATTAAAGCATAGAGGGTTAAATAGTAACAGGCAACTGTCGGCGAACGAAAAATTCATTTCCAAATTTATTAGATGTTTTCCTAAATATAAAGATCGATAGGCTGGAATTTTCTGGATAATGGCCTAATTAAGGCAAAAATATATATATTTTTACTTGAAGAACAAATATCAGAGCATAGTCAGTGAGTTATAGAATAATAAGAGTGTGGTATTTCATTGTATAACAAGAGATAGTCCATGGGAAGCGATAATAGACGTAGTTTTACACAAAATAACGTCCAAAAACAGCCGTAGAGTCAAACGGCAAATGTTGACGTTCGTTTTAAGAGGACAGGTTGGGCTGATAGCTTCACAGTGATGACGTAGTGGCTGGGCCAATCCTCCGTGAGGGAATCAGTCTGACACGACACGTCAAGGTGGACGGATGTGTGAAGGTTGATCCTGTCAATCTGACAGTAATACGCCACTCCCGTGGATCTTACGCGTCACCCGTAGTCTGCCAGTACGCCGGGAGGTCTTCCTTCATTCCATGTGTGGACCGAAGAGGGAATTGACAGAATATTGAGCATCAAGTGCTCCAGGGTCGGGTATTGTGCAAGAGTGAAGACTAGACAGTGACGTCTTGGACGTCTGATAGCTTCACAGTGACGACGTAGTGGCTGGGCCAATCCACTGGGAAGCAGTGAAAGGAGACACTAATTGGGAATCCATACGACTGCAGCCGAGACGTAGGTTGGCAGCCGTAGTTGGGAGGAGAAGTTGACGGCCGGGAGACCGACTCCAACCCTACAAGACGTGGAGGAGGAGCAGTGACCCACGCAGGACAGAACACGGAGACGACGTGTTTATTTTGGGACATTGATTGAGTTCCTGGAGGACACGACAGCCCAGCAAACATTTTCACGTTTTTAAAACGTTCTAAAAACGACATTTCATTGTTTTCAGCACGTTTATAATTACGTTTTAAAAATGTTTTTTGAGAATTTTTATATACGACCTTAGAACGTAAATAAATAACATTTAAAAAAACCTTTTTATAATCTTTTAATTACCTACATTAAAACGTTTAGGGTAAATCAGGGTATAATAATTTTTTAAATATCTGAAATAGAAAAGGAGAGAAAGAAAGAAGACATATTTGAGAAAGAAATGGACATCCTATATATGTACGTGTAAATTACAAATAGGGTACAAAAAGAGAATTAAAATATTATATTTATTTAAGATTGAGTAATACAACAAAATATATGTAATAGCTTGAAATATATAGACTATATCTGTAACAGAATATAAAAGTAAAAATCTAAAAATCTATAAAAATCTATATATGCAATATGTGAACACAATAGATTTTGTGATCAAGCTGCCTGTGATTCATGTCATGCTGAGATCAGTCTGACGTTACAAGCAGTTATTGTTACTTAAAGCTAAAACAAGTAAAATTTTCCGAGTATACATATAACACTATAGTTTTTCTATGACTAAAAATAAAAATCTATAAATCAAAAGTTCAGGACTAATTAACTAAAAATAAAAATCTACAAGTGAATGTAAACAGTCAAGTATAATATTCATGTAAAAAGAGAGAGAAAAAGAAAGAAAACAAGAGAGAGAAAAAGAAAAAGATAGAAAGAAAAAAGAGAAAGAGACAAAATATATATTATTCAAGAGAACTTGAC
>NC_091164.1:41146820-41151820 GCF_040958095.1 Procambarus clarkii
GCTAATGAATTTATGTCATGGGTATTATTGAATTCAGAATCCCAGTTAATATTGTAAAGTGCCTCTGTAAGATTGTCTAAAGCTGATTCACTGTGTAGCCTAAATGAAAGTTTCTTGCTTTTTGGTGGTGTTATGTCCATGTTCGCTATGAGAAAGGTAGGATAGTGGTCAGTTGTTCTGTCGTAGATTATACCAGATACAAGGGGAGCTGTTATGTTTGTCCATATGTGGTCCAAGGTAGTGGCTGATGTTTGAGTGACTCGGGTAGGTTTGGTGATTGTGGGGATTAGCATACAGGAGTTCATGCTGTTAAGGAAATAGTTAACTTGAGAGCAATTTTGTTGACCCAGGTCAATATTAAAGTCTCCTCCTAGAATGATGTGGTTTTTGTTGAGATTGTTGTTTATAATAAGATTCCTTAGGTTGTCTGAGAAAGAAGCTATGTTAGTATTGGGAAATCTATAGATGGCTCCAATAGTCAAAGAAGATTTAAGGGATTTAATTGAAAACTGAGCAAAAGTATATTCACAGTAGTCATCTCTGTCACTAATAACACTGTTGCAGATAAATGTATCTCGGTAATATATAGCTGTGCCACCACCTTTTTTATTAGGCCTACAGTTATGAATGGCTTTATAACCAGCTAAGTTGTAGAGTTGGGTATAGTCTTTATTTAGCCAAGTTTCTGTTAAAATAATGAACGATAGGTTAGTACCTATTGCTGTGAGTAATGCATTTAAATCGTCAAAATGTTTACCAAGTGATCTAACATTTTGGTTATAAACTGATAGACAGGTGCTATTTTGAAGTTTGTTTTTAGCCTGGTGTGCTGTGAAATACTTGCAATAATGATGATCAATGTGCTGGTTGGTGTAGATATGAGACAGAAGATTTTGATCAGGATCAATATCAGTGTGCATAGGATGCAGAGGGATCACGATACAAGATACACGATAAAGCAAAACACAAGAATAAAAGCAAATACAATTAAATAGTAACAATTTAGAAGTAAATTGAAATACTGAATTGAAAAGCTGTCCAACTTTTACATCATTCAAAATCAATACTAAAAAGTACCTAATTTCATCCTCATAGTTTTTCACTTTTTGCCTTAAAATTGCATTGTATCTATTGCTACCCAATCTCCCAACCTTTATGTTCCCAAGTTGAACATCTTTACCATTGTGATCATTGCTGTCTTCTTATATGTGCTGCCAATCTGCTGTATGGTGTTTATAAATCTTGTTTATCTGTATCTTTTGCTACCCAGTCTCCCAATCTTTATGTACCCAATCTGAACATCTTCACCATTGTGATCATTGCTGTCTTATATGTGCTGTCAATCTGCTGTATGGTGTCTATTAATCTTGTTTAAATTACTAATCAAGCTGTCAATGTAATCAATCAGAGCTTTAATATAACAATGTGCTTTAATATACTTACTAAGCTCTCTCATCTCATTTTTCTCTTGCAATGTATCTTTATCATTTATCAATTTTGATAGAAATTACCTATTTAAATTATCTGCTAGATTAAGGACCTGCCCAAAACGCTGCGCGTACTAGTGGCTTAACAAGAATGTAAATACTGTACTATCCAATGTATTCTCACAAACCCAATGTACCTTCTTGTATATATGTAAATAAATAAATAAATAAATAAATAATAAATAAATATATAAATAAATAAAAGTGAATATGAAAAACTTGTTGGTCAACTCTGCGCATGTAGTGCATCAATTGTGGGAGAGCTATTTCCTTCAAAAAGTATAATCGTGTGGCTTTATGTTTAAAGAAACAATTTCAGGTACATTCTTTGATTGAAAAACATGAATATAAATACAAGTGTTAATTGTAAGTGACCAGTTATAAACAAAAATAAGAAGTAGGAAAAATGATATATGGAACCAGACAAAAACATTGGAACGCTCAGGTGATGAGAGGGTAAACAACCGCCACCATTTTAGCAGCTCCCGCCGGTGATGTCCAGCACGAGCATTAAGGGAAAACCTTGACACAAACTGTACCTATCATAAAGTAAAAGCACCACCATTGACCACCAAGTGCTCACATCAAGTCTAACTCTAAGAAACAACACTCAAGCCTTGACGCTTCTTCCAACATCCGGGGGAGAAAACCTTCACACAAACTGCACCTGTCATAAAGAAGATGAAGACTCACCAGTGTCCACAGTGTCCGAAGGTATTCACCCGTCGTGGAAGTGTGAAGACTCACATGTTAGTGCATTCAGGTGACAAACCTCATGAGTGTCCAGAGTGTGGGAAGAGATTCAGTCATCGTGGAAGTATGAAGCGTCACAGGATGGTGCATGCGGATGAGAGACCTTTTCAATGTGCCGAGTGTGGCAAAAAATTTAGAGAACGTGGAAAAATAATAAAGCACATGTTAGTGCATTCAGGTGACAAATCTCATGAATGTCCAGAGTGTGGGAAGAGATTCAGTCAACGTGGAAGTATGGCGACTCACATGTTAGTGCATTCAGGTGACAAACCTCATGAGTGTCCAGAGTGTGGGAAGAAATTCAGTCAACGTGGAAGTATGACGACTCACATGTTAGTGCATTCAGGTGACAAACCTCATGAGTGTCCAGAATGTGGGAAGAAATTCAGTCAACGTGGAAGTATGACGACTCACATGTTAGTGCATTCAGGTGACAAACCACATGAGTGTCCAGAGTGTGGGAAGAGATTCAGTCGTCTTGGAAGTATGACGACTCACATGTTAGTGCATTCAGGTGACAAACCACATGAGTGTCCAGAGTGTGGGAAGAGATTCAGTATTCTTGGAAGTATGAAGACTCACATGTTAGTGCATTCAGGTGACAAACCTCATGAATGTCCAGAGTGTGGGAAGAGATTCAGTCGTCTTGGAAGTATGAAGATTCACATGTTTGTGCATTCAGGTGATAAAATTCACGAGTGTCCAGAGTGTGGGAAGAGATTCAGTCAGCATGGACATATGAAGACTCACAGGATGGTGCATGCAGATGAGAGACCTTTTCAATGTGCTGAGTGTGGCAAAAAATTTAGAGAACGTGGAAATATAATACAGCACTTGTTAGTGCATTCAGGTGACAAGCCTCACGAGTGTCCAGAGTGTGGGAAGAGATTCAGTCGTCTTGGTAATATGAAGAGGCACAAAATGATACATGCAGATAATAGGCTAAACACTTAGAGTGTGGAAGGTAATTAAAAGAATGTTGAAGGATAATGAGGCACATACAGGTATAGTAACTTAACTTTAATCTAACAGTGTGCTATCACAATGTCAGTTGGATGTTCTTCAAAGGTAATTCTATTTTGTTTGAGAAATACACTTCACCATGAAAGGTAAACATCAAGATATTTTATTATATTGTTCTTTTATGAAAGTTAGATGACCAAGCAAGAACTAGAGAAGCTGTCACTATAGGAAAATTCAAAATTGCTTATATGTATAGAAATATCTCTTTAGTTTAGCAAAGATAAATCAAAGCTTTAAATGTTTTTCTTCATATTTATGTAAATAATAATGTGCTTTTTGTTTTTGTTCTCTGTGAAAATATATTTAAAATGTAATATGCTCTGTAGCTAAGTTATGGACATTATTGTTGTAATATTATTTAGCATTGGTGCTGGCGAAGAAGACAGTCTGAGACGTACTTAAGATGAGACCATTTGATTGATAGGGAAATGTAGGTTAATCAGGGAATTTTCTCATCAGATTCATATGCAAACTGATGTCTATTTTATATTTTTTGTTTAGGCATATTTATGAATAATACTCTTGATTATAAATATTTCACCGAAGAGTTTATTGAAGGCAGATTGGCATTTTTAACTGTCAGTCAAGTTAATATGAAATTTAAATTAATATTACTCTAGAAAATTACATCACTCTAAATTTACCAGAAATTTATATTACTCTGGCCTAACTTTATCACTTATGCTGTAATTATCTTGGAATAATATTTTACCCGATTTACCTGAGGGCCACTAACCCTAGTGGCCTCGATAAAAACGGGAAGCTGGCAGCTTGTTGAAGGTTCCCTTCCCCCACCTTCACCCCCCATTTTGCTTGATTTTTTCCAGGTATATTTTGAAATTCAGCACATTTTGGCAGTTATGGCGTTGGCGGGTAGTCAGTTCCATTGATCAATAACCCTGTGGGTGAAAAAGCCTGATTCAAAGTTATATTAGCTTGATTAGCAATAATATTATCCTGATTCGTATAATCCTCTGTCAATTATATTATCCAAACTGGCAATTATATTAATTAAAATGGTTGTGAATTACATAAACCTTACTGGCAATTATATTAGCATGACTGTCAATTTATATCAAACAGATATTTATTTATGTTGTGGTGCTCGTGGGTTCTATTACATCTATCAATTGAGAGTTTCAGATCAGGATTAGCATTTAGGAACAAGGTTTTGTACATGTAAATAGCACAAGAGAATGTGTAGAGCGAGTGTATATTTAGCATGTTCAGGGATTTAAACAGAGAGGCTGTGTGTTGTTTGAAGACAATTTTATTGTTCTGATAGCAGATTTTTATTGGGTGGTGATGAGCATCAGGTAATTTGCAGTGGATGAATGAACCCCATGCACAGATACCATATGTTCACATACCAACCCTAATTTTCAAAGAAACCTCTACATTTTTAGCTCCAGCCATTTCATTGTCCTACAACAAATCATTTGAACTCCAAACCTTTCCTGATATTCTAAGGGGAAAAAAAGCAAGAGTAACCTTAGTCCATTAAAGTGTCAATCTCATTGAAGTCAACAATTATAGACCAATATCAACTCTGCAGATTTTGTCTAAAATATTTTATAGAGTTAAATTACAAGCAGCCTTAATGCTATTTAGCAAAACAAAATTTACTTAGTTTTTGCCATAATGGTTTCAGGCCCAAAAAAGGACCAATCATGCACCGATTAGTATGATTAACTTTATATATGCAGCTCTTGGAAGAAATGAATACACTTGTTCATA
>NC_091164.1:41156820-41231820 GCF_040958095.1 Procambarus clarkii
GTGGAAAAGAAGTTCCTGTAAAATAGTCTAATAGGGGGTATAGGTGTTGTGTTAGTTGTCTCTTCAGAGGTTGCATGGCTTTTCACTTTCCTTCTTATGATGTCTTCGATGAAACCATTGGAGAAGCCGTTATTGACTAGGACCTGCCTTACCCTACAGAGTTCTTCGTCGACTTTCTTCCATTCTGAGCTGTGGCTGAGAGCACGGTCGACGTATGCGTTAACAACACTCCTCTTGTACCTGTCGGGGCAGTCGCTGTTGGCATTTAGGCACATTCCTATGTTTGTTTCCTTAGTGTAGACTGCAGTGTGGAAACCTCCGCCCTTTTCCATGACTGTTACATCTAGAAAAGGCAGCTTCCCATCCTTTTCCGTCTCGTAAGTGAAACGCAGCACGGAACTCTGCTCAAATGCCTCCTTCAGCTCCTGCAGATGTCTGACATCAGGTACCTGTGTAAAAATGTCGTCAACATACCTGCAGTATATGGCCGGTTTCAAGTTCATGTCGACTAAGACTTTTTGCTTGATGGTACCCATGTAGAAGTTTGCAAACAGGACACCTAGGGGAGAACCCATGGCGACCCCATCTACTTGCTTATACATGTGCCCATCCGGGCTCAAGAAGGGTGCCTCTTTAGTACAAGCTTGGAGTAGTTTCCTCAGAATACTTTCTGGCATGTCAAGAGGAGTGCAGGCTGGATCACGATACACTCTGTCGGCTATCATTCCGATTGTCTCGTCCACAGGTACGTTGGTAAACAGCGATTCTACGTCCAACGAGGCTCTTATCCCTGTGGCCCGTGTGCCCCGCAGTAAGTCCACAAATTCCTTTGGAGACTTCAGGCTGAAGGCGCAAGGAACATAAGGAGTCAGCAGGCCGTTGAGTCGCTTCGCCAGTCTGTACGTGGGTGTGGGTATCTGGCTAATGATCAGTTGTGTATTTGTGAAGTCTTTGAAAATGTAATAAGTTTTACAAAACGCGCCCGTGTCGCGTCAGACTAGAAATAAAAATGAATTTTGGAGAAGTGATTTTTGATTTACCTCCAACAGTGAAGCGTAATGTACGAAAGATTGAGAAAATTCGTGTTAGAATTATTAATCTTACTTTTTCGGTCATATTTAATAATATATGTCTACAGGAAAGACTGCTACCAAAATATACTAATATTAAAGTGCACGACCCAGCAGCAAGGAATCAAGCCTTCACGATAAAATATCGCCAGGATCTGATTCGTGATCAGATATACAAGGCAGAGAATGAAATCAAAGACAACAAAACGCAACTACTTCATGCTACAAACGAGTGGAGGAATAGCAACATCGACCATAGTATCCGTACCCGCATTGAACAACACCTCGACATCCTCACAGACCAACATCACCTCAGCACTGAAACAAGGATTATCAAGAAACTAACAACATTATATGGAGGACCTATGGCAATTCCACGACCAAGAGATGGCTTCCTGAACCTTGCAGGAATTAACCTCACTGAGGACCAAGTCACTCCTAAATCTGGGCATAAACTGTCATGTTATGTCCAGACCGAGTGAAATGGCCCGGAAAGTAGAGTTGGAAATTCTGTTGGACGACATATTCGACCTCGAGATACAAAAGAAGGTCACTACCAAAGATACCTTACAAGCAGAACTTATTGCAGAAGGAGGAAAGAATCGAGGCAACTACAGAAGCACCATACTGTCCCCCGAGCTTAAAGCGGCAGCTAAAAGCCTTCGTGAGAACAAGGAGATAGTTGTCAGGAGAGGTGACAAGTCGCCAATATATGTCATTCTTAAAAAAGACGAATATCTGGCGAAAATGAACATCATACTCTCTGACCAAACTAAGTTCCAAAGGGTAACGAAGGACACTACAGCCGAATTAAAAGCAAAGGTCAACAAACTGATCGAAACTGTGAACGCCAAGAAATCCGGACTCCACCTGCCAAAGATCATTGGGGAATATAAACCTGGATATGCGTATGGAAATGTCAAGACGCACAAGCCTGGAAACCCACTTCGGCCAATCATTAGCCAGATACCCACACCCACGTACAGACTGGCGAAGCGACTCAACGGCCTGCTGACTCCTTATGTTCCTTGCGCCTTCAGCCTGAAGTCTCCAAAGGAATTTGTGGACTTACTGCGGGGCACACGGACCACAGGGATAAGAGCCTCGTTGGACGTAGAATCGCTGTTTACCAACGTACCTGTGGACGAGACAATCGGAATGATAGCCGACAGAGTGTATCGTGATCCAGCCTGCACTCCTCTTGACATGCCAGAAAGTATTCTGAGGAAACTACTCCAAGCTTGTACTAAAGAGGCACCCTTCTTGAGCCCGGATGGGCACATGTATAAGCAAGTAGATGGGGTCGCCATGGGTTCTCCCCTAGGTGTCCTGTTTGCAAACTTCTACATGGGTACCATCGAGCAAAAAGTCTTAGTCGACATGAACTTGAAACCGGCCATATACTGCAGGTATGTTGACGACATTTTTACACAGGTACCTGATGTCAGACATCTGCAGGAGCTGAAGGAGGCATTTGAGCAGAGTTCCGTGCTGCGTTTCACTTACGAGACGGAAAAGGATGGGAAGCTGCCTTTTCTAGATGTAACAGTCATGGAAAAGGGCGGAGGTTTCCACACTGCAGTCTACACTAAGGAAACAAACATAGGAATGTGCCTAAATGCCAACAGCGACTGCCCCGACAGGTACAAGAGGAGTGTTGTTAACGCATACGTCGACCGTGCTCTCAGCCACAGCTCAGAATGGAAGCAAGTCGACGAAGAACTCTGTAGGGTAAGGCAGGTCCTAGTCAATAACGGCTTCTCCAATGGTTTCATCGAAGACATCATAAGAAGGAAAGTGAAAAGCCATGCAACCTCTGAAGAGACAACTAACACAACACCTATACCCCCTATTAGACTATTTTACAGGAACTTCTTTTCCACAGCTCATAAAACGGAGGAAAGGGTCCTGAAAGATATTGTTAATAGAAACGTTATCCCTACAGACAAAAATCAGAGGATACAACTGACGATTTACTATAAAACCAGAAAAACGGCCAGCCTACTCATGAGAAACTCTCCAGACACAAAACAGAACGCTTTAAAAGAGACTAACGTCGTCTATGCCTTCAAATGCCCACTTGGGGACTGTAAGCTCCAAAAAACCCAGTATATAGGCAAGACAACAACATCTCTTTCTAGGCGTTTAACGATGCATAAGCAACAGGGCTCCATTAAGGAACATATAATCTCTTCCCATAACCAAACCATCGCCAGAGAAATCCTAGTAAACAACACAGAAATCATCGATAGATACAGCGATAGCAGGCGGCTTGACGTTTGCGAGGCACTACACATCAAGAAGTCAACACCAGCAATCAACAGCCAATTATTGCACAACTATATTCTACCCACCTCAAGACTCCGCTCCAATATAGAAGCATCAAGAAATATGGACCAATAGGCTTTCTACAAACACTTCTATTCAATACCCATTGTTTCTGTTCTGTCTTGTGTTGATACTTTTAATACCCTATTAATATCCCCTCCTGTTCTGTCTTGTGTTAATGCCACATCACCCTTCCCACCTCACTCAAATGTAGATATAATATCAGAGAGACGTAAGTTCTAATCAGTTGTGTATTTGTGAAGTCTTTGAAAATGTAATAAGTTTTACGAAACGCGCCCGTGTCGCGTCAGACTAGAAATAAAAATGAATTTTGGAGAAGTGATTTTTTATTTACCTCCAACAGTGAAGCGTAATGTTCGAAAGATTGAGAAAATTCGTGTTAGAATTATTAATCTTACTTTTTCGGTCATATTTAATATATATATTATATATATATATATATATATATATATATATGTATATATATATATATATATATATATATATATATATATATATATATATATATATATATATATATATATATATGCAATTGACGATCACAAAACACTGATCATTTTATGCGGAAAATCCACAGAGAAATATGAAATGAGGTGAACGTTTCGGCTTGTTAAAGCCTTTGTCAACACCAGACAGACCAAAGTCTGTCAGGTCAGTTTGGTGTTGACAAAGGCTTTAACAAGCCGAAACATTCACCTCATTTCATATTTCTCTGTGGATTTTCCGCATATATATATATATATATATATATATATATATATATATATATATATATATATATATATATATATATATATATATAATGTCGTACCTAGTAGCCAGAACGCACTTCTCAGCTTACTATGCAAGGCCCAAATTGCCTAATAAGCCAAGTTTTCATTAATTAATGTTTTTTCGACTACCTAACCTAACTTTTTCGGCTACCTAACCTAACCTATAAAGATAGGTTAGGTTAGGTTAGGTAGGGTTGGTTAGGTTCGGCCATATATCTACGTTAATTTTAACTCCAATAAAAAAAAATTGACCTCATACATAATGAAATAGGTAGCTTTATCATTTCATAAGAAAAAAAATTGAGAAAATATATTAAGGAAAACTTGGCTTATTAGGCAAATCGGGCCTTGCATAGTAGGCTGAGAAGTGCGTTCTGGCTACTAGGTATGCCATATATATATATATATTATATATATATATATATATATATATATATATATATATATATATATATATATATATATATGATTTCTCAAGGAATTGGGTTCCAGGCTCATTGACGTCACCAGAGACCCAAGGGCTTCCAGTTTTTTATTTCAGCTTCTCAGTGTGTCGATCCAGAGGGGAAATGCTTGCTGCGTCCTCGGTTCCTGTCCAGAAGCGGAGGAGCTTCAAGAGATCCATAACCTTTAGGCATTTGTCTTGTATGTTTTGTAACCTTTAAATACACAATAAAGGAAAAAAAAAAAAAGGGAAGGGGGTGGTAGGAGAAAAGCACACAGAAACTGTATTGGAGGGGACCTACATTCCCTCCAATGCGTTATGTGTGGTTTCCTCCGAGGCTATGGGTCCCCCTTCTTCCAGCCAGAGGTGGTTCTTCCTTCCCTATTGATTTATATATATATATATATATATTATATATATATATATATATATATATATATTATATATATATATATATGTAGATATATAGGGATTGCCCCAATAGATTGCCACAAGGATAGTAATAAATATTCTTGAAACCCAAGGCCATTCAATGCTCCAGATTGATATGTTACTCGACCTCCCTCGTGGTCATCCTGGCCAGTCTCTTTGCGTAATGAAGATCACTTTTGATAGTAGGTCCCTTCCGTCTTCCGTAATTCTTGCTGGTGCCAGATGCTCCTGAAGGAGCATCTGTTCTCCTCCCCTCTGCAATAGGTGCTGAAAATTTGGGCATGGTCGCTTCAAATGCACAAGTGCCGTGTCTCTATTCCCCTTGTGTGGATACTCAGGTCAATATAAGACAGTGCTTTTCTTCCCAAGCTCACTGCATCAATTGCAGTGATGCCCACCCTACCTTCTCCCGCACATGTGTGCAATACAAATTTGAAGAAGCCATCCTCAATTTGAAACATCAGAATCATTTATCTTTTCTTGAGGTGAGACGCCAAGTACGCCATCTTTTCTCTTCCTGTGGCATGGCTTATACTCGTATATTGCGTTCCACTTGTCCCCCTCTCCCACTTTCTCAGTTTTACAACCGTTTCCGGGCCTTGGACCTGGACACCACCGCCACCACCACCACCTCACTTGCTCTATTGAATTCTGGGCCAGAGGGTCTTCCTCCTGGTTCTCTGTCTGGTGCCTCCCTTCCCTCCCTCCCTTCCTTCCTTCCTTCCTTCCTTCCTTTTCCTTCCTTCCTTCCTTCCTTCCTTCCTTCCTTCCTTCCTTCCTTCCTTCCTTCCTTCCTTCCCTCCCTCCCTCCTTCCCAGTGTTCCCTGTCTCCTGTGCCCTCTTTTCCTTCTCGGCCCTCCCCTCTTGTATTTTGGCCCTCCACACCGCCTGTCCATCCAGGTCGTTGTCCCTCCTCCCAGCAATCTTCATATTGACTGCTCCTGTTCTCCTTCTCCTGTTGAGACTGCAACAGCTGTCGCCCAGTACGATGCTGCTGGCACACCTGTCTATATCAGAAACATAAGCCTGGCTCCTCTTCTTCCTCCCAGCAGGTAAAAAGGCATCAATCTCTTCCTCACCTTCCGACTCCGACTCTATCCCTGAATCCCCCTCCCATTTCGGTGGTTAAGTCCTCTGTCCCAAATATGGAAATTCCCTTGGCCCTCTATTCTCTCTTGGATGCTGCCCTTGATGAGGTGCGCTCCCCTGTTTCTGCCCCTCCTCTCCCTGATTGCCTTGACCGCACCTCTCCAATGCTGCTCTGGACCCTGTCAGTCCCCCTCTGGTTCATCCTACCACTACCTTGACTCCATTATTCTTGCTAGATTTACCTGTTCTTGCTAGATTTATCTATGCCCCATAACCCCAATTTCACTGATCCTGATCTTGCTTAGTATACTGTTTTAATTTGTCTTTGTTTGACCCGTGTTCTCTATTTCTATTCTATCTATTTTTGACAATGTTTATTCTTCATTTGAATATTCGTGTATTTTATGCCAACTTCTATGAATTCCAGCTTCGGATATCACAGTTTTCACTGCTTTGTGTCTGTCTCCAGGAGCCGATGCTTGGCACTTGTCCTGGTCACTTCCGTGGTTACGCCATTCTCTCCCCCCCTCCATTCTTTGCTAGGGCCCATAACACTACTGCTCTTTTGATTCGTACTGATATTACCTTCGCCCCCATACTTTTCCAGTTGCACATTGAGTGTTCTGTGGCCCATATCTTTTGAGTAATTGGTATACAGTCTGTTCCATTTATCTCCCCCCAAATTTCCCACTTTCTCTTACCGGTTGGACTTTTTACCAGAGCCTGTGCTCCTGTTGGGTGATTTTACCTGTCAGCATACTCTCTGGGGCGATGTTCTGCACACGGGGCTGCCTTCCTGAAGGGTTCGTCCTCTGTTCTTCTCTGTCTCTTCTGAATTCTAGTGAACCCACTTATGTTGACACCTGCTCTTGCACCGTCTCCTGGGTAAATGGGCAAGTGCTGCTGGTATGGAGTCCTTACCTGCAGACACGAGAGTCACCATTGAGTCATGGGAAAATATTAGAAATGGAGTAACTTTATGTACCTTAAATACAAGATCTATAACATGCACTGAGATAACTCACGATGAGCTACTGGATGCTATAAAAAGTGGCAGCTCCACTGCTCCGGGAAAAGATGGAGTAACGTATGACATACTTAATTATTTAGCCGGTATGAAACCTAATCCCTTACTTGATTTGTTTAATATGAGTTATAGAGAGGGAAAGTTACCAAGAAAACGGAAAGAGGCTGTCATCATTCCTATCCCTAAGTCAAACGGAGGCTACAGACCTGTCTCCTTAATATCCTGCTTTTGTAAAATGATGGAAAGGATTTTGTTAAATAGGCTACTCTACCTTGTAGGTGATAACATGTCCAGTAATCTCTTTGGTTTTATCAAAGGCAAAAGTACTGCGGATTGTCTCTTAAAGTGTTTGTCTAATGTGGATGACAATTGTAGAGTTTTTGTTGATCTACAAGGAGCATTTGATAAAGCCAATGGGGAAGTAATCTTATACGAATTAGCCAATCTGGGAATAACAGGGAGATTGCTACACTGGATAAGGGATTATCTACAAGGCAGAAAAGGTCAGGTGTATTACCAGGGATACATGTCTGAGGAACGGAGGTTTCAGTTAGGTACCCCACAAGGGGGAGTATTAAGTCCCACCTTATTCAATGTATTAATGAACAGATTAGCATCAGAGATGTATCCTCCAGGGGTCACGACGATCATATATGCTGATGACATTCTTATACAAGGCACTTCTGGGAACAAAATTCAAGATGCTCTTAACATACTTGGTACAACCTGTCACAAGTTAGGCTTAGTTATAAATGCAGATAAAACCAAATACGAGTATAGGAAACGAAGAAATATAACACTTACTCTAAATGGTGTGGAACTGAGCCGTGTACAGAAGTACAAGTATCTGGGCATGTATGTTGGATACACATGTGAGAGTAAAAATGCTGAAATAAATCATATCAGCACCTTATGTAAAGCCCGTCTGCATCCTCTAAAAGCACTGGCTTTTTCTGGTAAAGGTGTTGGGGTACCTATCTTGCGGATGTTATACATAAGCACTGTTCGATCCCTGATAGACTACGCAGCACCCGTATTGTCTTACACAGGCCAAGGCAGAATTAAAAAATAGAGCTGATACAGAACGAGGCTATGAGGATTATTCTTGGATGTCAAAGAAATGCAATGATTGAAATAATGAGAATGGAATTAAATTTACAGAGTGTGTGTGATAGAGTCCGTGACATTAACACTAGAGTATCTATTCGTTTCATGCGGAGAAAAGGAGGGGATAAGCTGTTTGAGAGCGTTCAGACCTGCTTGAGTGACGTACACACTTCCAGGAAACTGAGGGAGACACGCTATACGAGAGGATTAGCTCATGACCCCAGGGAATACGACGTACTTGACTGCTGTAAACCCTCTCGACAGTGTAATATGTCTGCTCCTTGGAAAGTACAGAAAATAGACGTCGAAATTGTACCCCTCAAGGTGAAAAAGATTCATCATGAACCGGGACAATTACGGTGTTTGTATGGAAGCATGATATCTCGGTTACCAAGAGGCAACAGTTTGCATGTATATTGCGACGGGTCGGTGGCGGAGGATGGCAGGGCCGGGTGTGGTGTCCTAATAAGGGAATATACGGAGTTTGGGACTGTGGACAGGATAATTGAACTCCGGCTTAGTAATTATATATCATCCACACAAGCTGAACTGCAGGCCATTCTGGCGTGTTTGGAGGAAGTACGTCATGACGACAAAAATGTTTTTGTATTTGTCGATAGCCGAGGAGCACTGGAGTCCTTAAACAGTCGAAACCCAGTCTTCATGTCTATAGTGGAGGACTGTAAGAGAAGAATAACTGAGATACAGCTGAAAGGTTATAGTGTGAAATTCATGTGGATTCCATCTCATGTTGGAATAGTGCTCAACGAGGTGGTGGATGACTTGGCCAAACGTGCCACATCAAAACCACAAGTTGACATTGAATGTGAATTCACAATGAGACAAATAAGAAGCAAAATCAGAAATATTCAGGCACAGGCGGGAGTGGAAAGGAGAGAGATAATGTATGAGAGAAGTCAAACCATGCAACACTACATGTATGTGAGTCAAAACACCCATTTCACTTATGGTAAAAGGAGAAATGCTTGGAGTGACTCTGTGTACATGCGGCTCAGGCTTGGGTACAAATATTACTGGGAATATGGGATAGATGTTCATGATAATGACACGAAGTGTAAACTATGTGGTATGTTAAGGTCTCACACCCTTGCCCATTATATTCTTGATTGTCCGTTGATTAATGTATATAGAAACACTGAGATAAGGACTGTTCCTGAACAAATAGCCTGGATGTGTCACAACGGAAAGGTTGATGATATTCTTGAGAGATATAAGAATTTTGCACCAAGATTGTAATATTTTGTTGAATTATCTGCAGGTGTCTTGCAAATTGTCTATACAGTATACCTAGGTCATAAAAGTATTTGTGTGTACGTCTGATACCATACTACTTGTGAGGGAGGAAATGTATATTTTTACCTCTCAGAATGTTTGGTAATGTGTTTATTTGTGATGTGTGTCTATGTATATATTAACACGTTATACTGAATGGGGTGAGAATAGCTTGAGCTACCTCATCCCTTTGTGTGTATTTTACCTCAATAAACTTATTTCAATTTCAATTTCAATTTCTCTCCTGCCCCTGTTCTCTTTATTTAGATTTCACATGGCGGGTTCTTCGTGACCTCCATAACAGTAACCATTTCCCCATCCTTGTGACCTTTTTCTCTTTTCACCCTTCCGTCTCCGTCCCTAGGGGCCAGTTTGCCAAGGCTAACTGGAATCTATTCATCCTATATGCTACTCTTTTCGACCTCTCCGATCTGCCTCTCCCTCAAGCCTTACTCCTTTTTCATCACACCATATTAGACGCTGCCCTCGGCTCTATTCCTCGCTCTACCTCCCAAGGCATGTGGAAGTGCGTTCCCTGGTGGACTGCAGGCTGTGTTTCAGCTGTCTGCTGTAAAAGCGCAGCATAGAAGAAAGACAGATGCAGATTGATGGTTGTTTGTTTTCTTTCGTTTCACAAGGCAAGTGCGGTCCGTACGGCTAAACGTGTAAGTTTGAAATCTTTTGTCTCCACCATTACGACTGATATTCCTTTGCCCCAGATCAGGAAGAAAATCTGTAAGATATCGGGTAAGTTTGTTCCAGATATCTCGCCAGTCCTTCACTTCCGTGGTTCTATTGTGGTGGATCCAGTGTCAGTTGCTACTGAACTGGGTTCCCTGTTTTTCGACTCTTGGCTCCAGTTCTAGTCTTCCTCCATCTTTCCTTATTCGTAAGCACCTTCATGAAACTTGTTCCATAGATTTTCACATGCATCTCCAGCTTCTCTATAATGATCCTTTCTCTCTTTCCAAACTCCAGTCTGCCCGGACTCATTGCGGTTCTATGGCAGCGGGCTCAGATGGCAAAACATCTCATAATGAATGTCATCTCCCTCAATGCACATTTCAGTATATACTGAATCTGTTTAACCATATCTGCGAGTCGTCATCTGTCCCTAATGACTGGCTTGAGGTGTTTGTTTTTCCTATTCGGAAACCAGGGTCTCTAGGGACAGCTCCTAAGGACATCTGCCCTATTGCCCTCACGAGTTGCGTCTCCATACTCTTTGAATGTATGTTCAATGTCGGTATGATGTGATTTTTGGAACACTATCGCCACCTCTCCTGTTCTCAATTTGGCTTTCGCAAGTGTCAAAACATGACTGATGTCTTGATGAACTTGGTGGTCTATATTCATACTGCTTTTGCTGCAAAGATCTCTGTTGTTGCTGTTGTCCTTTTTTGACCTGGAAAAGGCATACGACACCACCTGGAGATGGCATACTGTATTCTGTCCCAATTCTGTTACTTTGGTCTTCGTGGTAATCTCCTTCTCTTCCTACAAAGCTTCCTCTCTAATCGTTCCTTTAGAGTGAGGGTTTGTACCATTCTGCCTCTTTTCGGCAATACGAAGGTGTACCCCACGGTAGTGTTCTGAGCACTTGCTCATTTTCCTGGTTGCCCTCAATAATCTTTACTCCCTTTCCTCTGGCATCTTCTCAGCTCTCTGTCAGCGATCTTACCCTTCGATGTCGAGGTGATGAATTGCCTTTCCTCCAACTTGCGATTGATGCCGTGTCGTCCTGGACAATCAATCATGGCATCAAGTTCTCCACAACTAAAACTTGTGCTCTGACTTTTACTCGGAAGTAGGTCATTCTTCGTCCCCCTTTGTCGCTTTATGGTAATCCCCTTTTGTGCATAGATTCTGCTAAACTTATTTGGTTATTCTTTAACACTCATTTGTCTTGGTCTCCCCATATCTCTTACCTCTGAGTTGAATGTTTTAAGGTCCCTAACTTACTTAAGGTAAGTTATTCTTCCTGGGGAGCTGATACGAGCACGCTCCTTTCTCGTACTGTCTAAACTCAATTATGGTTGTCATGCTTACTTGTCTGCCTCTCATTTTACTCTTTGCTGTCTTGATGCTCTGCATCATACTGGGTTATTCTTCAGCCCTGGTGCCTTGCGTTCGTCTCCTACCCTATGCCTGTATGTTGAAACAGGCATCCTGTCTCTACAGGATCGCTGTGATCGCTACTGTCTTCGCTACATTGTGCAGTCCCTACAACACCCTCCTCACTTTCACTTGTGTTGTACTTTTCCTTGCACACTTTTCATCACACTCGCGCTCCATTTCCGACTTCACAGATGGGTCAAAGTCTTACAGATGGTGTAGGCTACTCTGCTGTTTTTCCTGACCACACCTATGTCAAAATCAAATCAAATCAAAATGTTTATTTAGGTAAGGTACGTACATAAAAAAATTTTTACAAAGAGTGATGGATTTATAGTTAGGGCAAGTACATACAATGCCTAAAGCCACTATTACGCAAAGCGTTTCGGGCATAAAAAACTTAAATGACTAAAGCTTAATACTAGTTGAGCATAAAGAGTAAAATGAAAACATAGCTGAAAAAGCAGCACAAATACAATTCTGTCGACAAACAGCGCTCTTTAAAAAAAACAGACATTGGATGACATTAGAGGGGTAAGGTAGGTTACAGGGAATTTATTAGGTATAGCTTCGTTTTTATCATAAACTGGTTGAGAGAGGTACAGTCTTTAACATGGTTGGGAAGGTCATTGCACAATCTGGGTCCCTTGATTTGTAGAGCATTTCTAGTTTGATTAAGTCGTACTCTAGGAATATCAAAACTGTATTTATTTCTGGTGTGGTGCTCATGGGTTCTGTTACAACCTTCTATGAAGCTTTTGAGGTCAGGATTGACATTACAGTTTAGCATTTTATATATGTATAATACACATGAGAGAATGTGCAGTGTCTTAATGTCTAACATATTCAGAGATTTGAGTAGGGGTACCGAGTGATGTCTGGGGCCAGAGTTGGATATTGTCCTAATAGCAGCTTTGTGTTGAGTAATTAGAGGACGTAAATGATTTTGGGTAGTAGAGCCCCAAGCACAAATACCATAGTTGAGATATGGATAGATAAGGGAGTAATAGAGAGTCACCAGGGCAGGGCGGGGTACATAATATCTGATCTTAGAAAGAATGCCAACAGTTTTTGAAACTTTTTTTGATATATTTAGAATGTGTCCCTGGAAATTCAGCTTGTGGTCAATGAGAATGCCAAGGAATTTGCCATCTAATTTGTTATTAGATGGCAAATTAGATTAGATTAGATATTAACACAATCCTCATGTGTTGCCTGCTTCCAGAGACTAGCATCTTCACAGAAGAACTTCATGTTATTTTGTATGCTCTTCGTCAACTACTTTCTTGCTGTCACTTTTTCTTTGTTGTTGTAGTTAACTCTCACAGTGCCTTTTCATGGCTCTGTAGTCATTTAATCCAGTTCATCCTGTGGTTGTCGAAATTCAACATTGTCTGTTTCTTATCTCCAGCAGATTTAAGACAGTGGAGTTTTGCTGGGTCCCAAGCCATATTGGTGTACTCACCTAATTGTACTCACCTAATTGTGCTTGCGGGGGTTGAGCTTTGGCTCTTTGGTCCCGCCTCTCAACCGTCAATCAACTGGTGTACAGATTCCTGAGCCTACTGGGTTCTATCATATCTACATTTGAAACTGTGTGTGGAGTCAGCCTCCACCACATCACTTCCTAGTGCATTCCATTTACTAACTACTCTGACACTGAAAAAGTTCTTTCTAATGTCTCTGTGGCTCATTTGGGTACTCAGCTTCCACTTGTGTCCCCTTGTTCGCATCCCTCCAGTGTTGAATAGTTCATCCTTGTTTACCCGGTCGATTCCCCTGAGGATTTTGTAGGTTGTGATCATGTCCCCCCTTACTCTTCTGTCTTCCAGTGTCGTAAGGTGCATATTCCGCAGCCTTTCCTCATAACTCATGCCTCTTAGTTCTGGGACTAGTCTAGTAGCATACCTTTGGACTTTTTCCAGCTTCGTCTTGTGCTTGACAAGGTACGGGCTCCATGCTGGGGCCGCATACTCCAGGATTGGTCTTACATATGTGGTGTACAAGATTCTGAATGATTCCTTACACAGGTTCCTGAATGCCGTTCTGATGTTAGCCAGCCTCGCATATGCCGCAGACGTTATTCTCTTTATGTGGGCTTCAGGAGACAGGTTTGGTGTGATATCAACTCCTAGATCTTTCTCTCTGTCTGTCTCATTAAATACTTCATCTCCTATTATGTATCCTGTGTCTGGCCTCCTGTTTCTACTGCCTAGTTTCATTACTTTGCATTTACTCGCCATTTACTCGAGAGTAACGCCTGTCCACAAATGTGGTAATCTCACAGATGTTAACAACTACAGACCTATATCTATCCTGCCAAACTTGTCAAAAATTTTTGAAAAACTAATCTATAAGCAGCTTTACTCATATCTAGCCAAACTCAATATACTTAGCCCTTGCCAATATGGCTTCAGACCCAAAAAAAGCACTAACGATGCACTTATTAGTATGCTTAATTCGATTCATACAGCTCTTGATAAAAATGAGTTCTCTGTTGGGTTGTTTGTGGACCTGCGTAAAGCTTTTGACACTGTCAACCACCAAAACCTTCTTCTTAAATTACATCATTATGGAGTCAGAGGACACTCCCTACAATACCTCAAATCCTACCTTACTGACAGGCTCCAATATGTTTCTGTGAATAATACAATTTCTCCCACCCTACCCATCAACATTGGTGTTCCCCAGGGCAGCATACTTGGCCCTCTCCTCTTTCTCATCTACATTAATGACCTTCCAAATGCCTCCCAACACCTCAAACCAATTCTATTTGCTGACGACACAACCTTCATTTACTCCAGTCCTGATCCCCTTGCTCTAAATGCCACAGTAAATACTGAGCTAAATAAAGTCCATCTGTTGCTAACTGCCAACAAACTCACCCTTAACATTGACAAAACCTTTTATTCTGTTTGGCAATAAATCCTCTAATCAAATAAATCTCAAAATAAACAATACCCAAATTTGTAACAAATTAGATGGCAAATTCCTTGGCATTCTCATTGACCACATGCTTAATTTCCAGGGACACATTCTAAACATACCAAAAAAAGTTTCAAAAACTGTGGGCATTCTTTCTAAGATCAGATATTATGTACCACGCCCTGCCCTGGTGACTCTCTATTACTCCCTTATCTATCCATATCTCAACTATGGTATTTGTGCTTGGGGCTCTACTACCCAAAATCACTTACGTCCTCTAATTACTCAACACAAAGCTGCTATTAGGACAATATCCAATTCTAGCCCCAGACACCACTCGGTACCCCTACTTAAATCTCTGAATATGTTAGACATTAAGTCACTGCACATTCTCTCATGTGTATTATACATATATAAAACGCTAAACTATAATGCCAATCCTGATCTCAAAAGCTTCATAGAAGGTTGTATCAGAACCCATGAGCATCACACCAGAAATAAATACAGTTTTGATATTCCTAGAGTACGACTTAATCAAACTAGAAATGCTCTACAAATCAAGGGGCCCAGAATGTGGAATGACCTTCCCAACCATGTTAAAGACTGTACCTCTCTCAACCAGTTTAAGTTAAAAGCGAAGCTATACCTAATAAATTCCCTGTAACCTACTTTACCCTTCTATTGTCAACCAATGTCTGTTTTTTTCTTTAAAGAGCGCTGTTTGTCGACATAATTGTATTTGTGTTGCTTTTTCATCTATGTTTTCATTTCTTGTTTTCATTCTACTCATTATGCTCAATTAGTATTAAGCTTGTCATTTAAGTTTATCATGCCCGAAACGCTTTGCGTAATAGTGGCTTTAGGCATTGTATGTACTAGCTATACCTATAAGTTAAACAATCCTTGTAAATATTTATTGTATGTATGTACCTTACCTAAATAAAATTGTATTGTATTGTATTGTATCTAGGTCATCTTGTAGCCTCCTACTATCATCCTCTGTTTCAATCCTCATAATTTTTGCATCGTCGGCAAACATTGAGAGGAACGAATCTATACCCTCTGGGAGATCATTTACATATACCAGAAACAGTATAGGTCCAAGGACTGACCCCTGCGGGACTCCACTTGTAACGTCTCGCCAATCTGAGACCTCACCCCTCACACAGACTCGTTGTCTCCTGTTGCTTAGGTACTCCTCTATCCACCGGAGTACTTTCCCTTTCACTCCAGCCTGCATCTCCAACTTTTGCACTAGCCTCTTGTGTGGCACTGTATCAAAGGCTTTCTGACAATTTAAAAATATGCAGTCTGCCCACCCTTCTCTTTCTTGCCTTATTTTTGTTGCCTGGTCGTAGAATTCAAGTAACCTTGTGAGGCAGGACCTGCCATCCCTGAACCCATGTTGATGCTGTGTTACAAAGTTCCTTCGCTCCAGATGCTCCACTAGTTTTTTTCGCACAATCTTCTCCATCAGCTTGCATGGTATGCAGGTTAGGGACACTGGCCTGTAGTTCAGTGCCTCCTGTCTATCCCCTTTCTTGTATATTGGGACTACGTTAGCTGCTTTCCAAATATCTGGCAGTTCCCCTGTTGCCAGTGATTTGTTATACACTATGGAGAGTGGTAGGCACAGTTCTCTTGCTCCTTCCTTTAGAACCCAAGGAGAGATTCCATCTGGGCGTATAGCCTTTGTCACATCCAACTCTAGTAAACACTTCCTTACTTCCCCGCTGGTAATCTCAAAGTCTTCCAGTGGTTCCTGGTTAGCTATTCCCCTCTCTTACCTCTGGAATTTCTCCTTGCTCTAAGGTGAAGACCTCCTGGAATTTCTTATTCAACTCCTCACACACTTCCTTGTCATTTGTAGTGAATCCTTCCGCCCCTATCCTTAATTTCATAACCTGTTCCTTTACTGTTGTTTTTCTCCTGATGTGGCTATGCAACAATTTAGGCTGAGTCTTTGCCTTGCTTGCGATGTCATTTTCGTATTGTCTTTCTGCCTCTCTTCTCATCCTGACATATTCATTCCTGGCATTCTGGTATCTTTCTCTGCTCTCCAGTGTCCTGTTATTCCTATAGTTTCTCCATGCCCTTTTACTTTGCTGCTTAGCTAGCCTACATCTCTGATTAAACCATGGGTTTCTCATTTTCATTTCTCTGTTTTCCTTTTGGACTGGGACAAACTTGTTTGCTGCGTCCTTGCACTTCTGTGTGATGTAATCCATCATATCTTGGGCCGTCTTTCCCCTGAGCTCTGTTTCCCATGCTATATCTGTTAGGAATTTTCTTATCCTCTCATAGTTTCCCTTTCGGTATGCTAACCTTTTGGTTTCGGTATCCCTCCTCGAGTTCAATAACCCTTCTTCAATCAAGTACTCAAACACCAGTACACTGTGGTCGCTCATTCCTACTGGGTCCTCAAAACCGATTTCTCTTATGTCGGAGTCGTTCAGAGTGAAGACTAGGTCGAGTCTCGCTGGTTCGTCATTGCCTCTCATCCTTGTGGGTTCTCCGACATGCTGGGTTAAAAAGTTTCTTGTCACCACCTCCAATAGTTTGGCTCTCCACGTATCCTCGCCTCCATGCGGTTCCTTGTTCTCCCAGGTGTCCTTAAATGAGTGTGCAGACTTTGTCACTAAGGAGGCTCTCTGCACTTACCATCTCCCATAAAGGTTTTCCTTATTCTGTCTTCTATCCAGTTATTCATTCTTCAATCCTTGCCCGTTAGCAGGGTTGTTGGTCTTCTGTTACTCGGAACAAACTGCGGTTCTCCTAAAGGTAGCATGTTCCCCTTGGCCTTCATCCTACCACCGTAACCGGCGGTGAGAATTGGCTCTGACGAGATTACGTATTAGCCATACATGTTTAATTCATAGGCACTTAATGGAGCGCCTCCCTGCTCTTTATTGTTCATATTGCATTGTCCCTCTTATGGTCGTACACATCCTTGTCGAATAACCTGACTAAACAGGAGGTGCGTATGTCTTGCTTCCCGACTGTCCCTCACTTGTCCCTCGATAGAATCCTTGATGAATCAGATACCTTTGATATTTTATTTTATTTTATTTTATTTATTTATATACAAGAAGGTACATTGGGTTAGAGAGAATACATAGCACCGTATTTACAATCTTGTAAAGCCACTAGTATGCGCAGCGTTTCGGGCAGGTCCTTAATCTAACAGATAATTTAAGTAGGTAAATTCTAGCAGAATTAATAAAATGATAACAGATACATTGCAAGAAAAGAAATGAGATGAGAGAGAATAGTAAGTATATTAAAGCACATTGGTATATTAAAGCTCTGGTTGATTACATTGACAACTTGATTGGTAATTTAAACAAGATTAACAGACACCGCGTACAGCAGATTGATAGCACATATAAGAAGACAGTAATGATCACATTGGTAAAGATGTTAGGATTGGGTACATAAAGATTGGGAGATTGGGTAGCAATAGATACAGTGCAATTTTAAAGCAACAAGGAAAAAACTATGCAGATGAGATTAGGTACTTTTTAGTTTTGTTTTTGAATGACGCAAAAGTTGGACAGCTTTTCAATTCATTAGGGAGTGAGTTCCATAGACTGGGTCCCTTTATTTGCATAGAGTGTTTACACAGATTAAGTTTGACTCTGGGGATATCAAAGAGATATTTATTTCTGGTGTGGTGATAATGGGTCCTATTACATCTGTCCAGGGAGAGTTTCAGACCAGGATTTGCGTTTAAGAACAGGGTTTTGTAAATGTAATTGACACAAGAAAATGTGTGGAATGAGATTATGTTTAGCATGTTAAGGGAGTTAAACAAGGGGGCTGAGTGTTGTCTGAAAGCAGAATTTGTTATTATTCTGATAGCAGATTTTTGCTGGGGGATATCATTTGCCTTATGTGCTTTTGTTCTCGAATTGGCATTCTTAGTGATATTTACCATTTTTTTTATATTCCACATAGTTACTGGTGCTTCATATCCTTCCCGGCTTGGTGCCCTCTTTAGATAATTACTTACATACTCTTTCTCATCTGCATAAATGAAATTCCAAATCTGTCTCAATTCCTCACGCCAGTTTTATTTGCTGTTTACACAACCCTCATTTTCTTAAATCAAGAATTGGCAATATCCAGATTGGTAATAGAGTAGATGGCAATTTCCATGAAGTTCTCATTGATAACAAGCTGAATTTCCAGTGCCACATACAAAATATAGCTGAAAAATATTTTAAAATCATTTGGCATTCTTTTCTAAATCAGATATTATGTACATAAATAAAAAAATCACATGTTTATTCAGGTAAAGTACATACATACAAGGGGTGATACAAATATTGATGAATTTATAAATACAGCTAGTACATACAATGCCTAAAGCCACTATTACGCAAAGTGTTTCAGGCAGAAAAAACACTAAAGACTAAAACTTAATACTAATTGAAATTAAAGCAAAAAATATGTTGAGAAAATATAAAAATAAAAAAGAGGGGAACATGGCAGAAAAACAGCAAAAATACAATTTGGTCGACAAACAGCAATGTTTAAAAATAACAGACATGGGTTGACATTATAGGGGTAAGGTAGGTTACAGGGGAGTTAGGTAGTGCTTCGTTTTTATCTTAAACTGGTTGAGAGAGGTACAGTCTTTAACATGGTTGGGAAGATCATTCCACATTCTGGGTCCCTTGATTTGTAGAGCATTTCTAGTTTGATTAGTGTCATACCTTCTGATTGATTAGTGTCATTGATTAGTGTCATACCTTCCCTGATATCCTTAAAAAAGCAAGAGTAACGCCAGTTCATAAAGGAGGTAATCGTCAGACATAAACAACTACAGACCAATATCAAACCTACCCATACTATCTAAAATATTTGAAAAAATTATCTATAAACAGCTCTACTCCTATCTCGTAAAATTCGACATTCTTAGCCCCTGTCAGTTTGGCTTCCGCTCTCAAAAGAGTACCAACGATGCAATTATTAGTCTCCTTGATATAATTTACTCAGCTCTTGACAAAAATGAGTTTCCAATTGGACTCTTCATTGACCTGAGAAAGGCCTTTGATACTGTTAATCACGATTACCTCTTAAGTAAACTCCATCATTATGGAATCCGAGGCCATGCACTGGACTATATCCAATCCTATCTTAGTGATAGACACCAATGTGTAGCCATCAATAATATAATCTCTCCCATTCTACCAATAACTGTTGGAGTGCCACAGGGCAGCATCTTGGGACCTCTTCTTTTTCTTATATACATTAATGATCTGCCTAAAGTCTCTAACATTCTGAAACCTATTTTGTTTGCTGATGATACTACCCTCATCTACTCTAACCCCAACCCACATACACTAAATGGTGTTGTTAATAATGAACTAAAAAAAGTCCACTTATGGATGTCAACCAACAAACTAACACTTAACATAGAAAAGACCTACTACATCCTATTCGGAAGCAAATCTACAAATGCAATTCAACTTCAGATTGACAATGTAAACATTAGCAACAAAAATTATGGAAAGTTTCTTGGCATATTCCTAGACAAGAGACTCAACTTCAGTACCCACATACAACACATAACTAAGAAAGTCTCTAAAACAGTTGGTATACTCTCCAAAATCAGATATTATGTTCCTAACTCTGCTCTCTTCTCTCTATATTATGCAATAATCTATCCCTATCTCAACTATGGTATCTGTGCATGGGGTTCAACCACTGCAAACCACCTCAAGTCCATCATCACCCAGCAAAAATCTGCTATCAGAATAATATCAAATTCTGCTTTCAGACAACACACAGCCCCCTTGTTTAACTCCCTAAACATGCTAAACATAATCTCACTCCACAAATTCTCTTGTGTCAACTACATTTACAAAACCCTGTTCTTAAATGCAAATCCTTGTCTGAAACTCTTCTTGGACAGATGTAATAGGACCCATTATCACCACACCAGAAATAAATATCTCTTTGATATCCCCAGAGTTAAACTTAATCTGTGTAAACACTCTATGCAAATAAAGGGACCCAGTTTATGGAACTCACTCCCTACTGAATTGAAAAGCTGTCCAACTTTTACATCATTCAAAATCAATACTAAAAAGTACCTAATTTCATCTACATAGTTTTTCACTTTTTGCCTTAAAATTGCACTGTATCAATTGCTACCCAATCTCCCAACCTTTATGTTCCTAATTTGAACATCTTTTCCATTGTGATCATTGCTGTTTTCTTATATGTGCTGCCCAATCTGTTGTATGGTGTTTATAAATCTTGTTTATCTGTATCTTTTGCTACCCAGTCTCCCAATCTTTATGTACCCAATCTGAACATCTTTACCATTGTGATCATTGCTGTCTTATATGTGCTGTCAATTTATTTATTTATTTATTTATGCATATACAAGAATGTACATAAGGAATGTGAGGATACAATTATGGTAATTACAGTCTTGTAAAGCCACTAGCACGCGCAGCGTTTCGGGCAGGTCCTTAATCTAAGAAAATTTTAAGGAGGTAAATACTTGCAAAATTTATAGACAAAAAAATGATAACAGATTACATGGAATGAAAAAAAAAAGATGAGAGAAAATTATAGGTACAGTATATTAAAGCACATAGGTAGCTATGATTGATTGCAATGACAGCTTAAAATGGTAGTTGACAACAAATTGGTAGGCACAATACAGCAGAAACAATATAAGATTGATTGCAATGACAGCTTGAATGGTAGTTGACAAAAATTGGTAGTCACAATACAGCATATGGCTAGCACATAAAAGAAGACAGCAATGAACACAATGATAAGGTTGTTTGATATTACATAAAAATTAGGAGATTGGGTACCACTAGGTACAGAGCAAATTTAAAGCTCAGTGTAGGAAACTAAATAGATGAAGTTAGGTACTTTTTGGTTTTGCTTTTAAATAAGGCAAAAGTTTTACAGTTTTTCAATTCACTAGGGAGTGAGTTCCATAGACTAGGTCCCTTAATTTGCATAGAGTGTTTACACAGATTAAGTTTGACCCTGGGGATATCAAAGAGATATTTATTTCTGGTGTGGTGATAATGGGTCCTATTACATCTGTCCAGGGAGAGTTTCAGAGCATGGTTTGCATTTAAGAACAGGGTTTTGTAAATGTAGTTGACACAAGAGAATGTGTGGAGGGAGTTAATATTTAGCAAGTTTAGAGATTTAAACAAGGGAGCTGAGTGTTGTCTGAATCTGCTGTATGGTGTCTATTAACCTTGTTTAAATTACTAATCAAGCTGTCAATGTAATCAATCAGAGCTTTAATATAACAATATGCTTTAATATACCTACTTATCTCTCTCATCTCATTTTTCTCTTGTAATGTATCTTTATCATTTATCAATTCTGATTGAAATTACCTACTTAAAATTATCTGCTAGATTAAGGACCTGCCCGAAACGCTGTGCGTACTAGTGGCTTTACAAGAATGTAAATACTGTACTATCCAATGTATTCTCACAAACCTAATGTACCTTCTTGTATATATATAAATAAATAAATAAATTAAGTCGTACTCTTGGAATATCAAAAAGGTATTTGTTTCTGGTGTGAAGCTCATGGGTTCTGTTACAACCTTCAATGAAGCTTTTAAGGTCAGGATTGGCATTACAGTTCAACATTTTATATATATATATATAATACACATGAGAGGATGTGCAGTGACTTAATATCTAACATATTGATTTGGTTTTTCAACAGTCTCCGTGGTGTAGTAGTAAGACACTCGCCTGGCGTTCCGCGAGCGCTATGTCATGGGTTCGTATCCTGGCCGGGGAGGATTTACTGGGCGCAATTCCTTAACTGTAGCCTCTGTTTAACGCAACAGTAAAATGTGTACTTGGATGAAAAAACGATTCTTCGCGGCAGGGGATCGTATTCCAGGGACCTGCCCGAAACGCTACGCGTACTAGTGGCTGTACAAGAATGTAACAACACTTGTATATATCTCACATATTCAGAGATTTGAGTAGAGGTACCGAGTGATGTCTGGGGCCAGAGTTGGATATTGTCCTAATAGGAGCTTTGTGTTGAGTAATTAAAGGATGTAAAGGATTTTGGGTAGTAGAACCCCAAGCACAATTACCATAGTTGAGATAAGGATAGAAGAGGGAGTAATAGAGCGTCACCAGGGCAGGGCGAGGAACATAATATCTGATCTTAGAAAGAATGCCAACAGTTTTTGAAACTTTTTTTGATATATTTAGAATGTGTCCCTGGAAATTCAGCTTTTGGTCAATGAGAACGCCAAGGAATTTGCCATCTATTTTGTTAAAATTTTTCGTATTATTTATCCTGAGATTTATTTGAGTTGAGGATTTATTGCCAAACAAAATATAGAAAGTTTTGTCAATGTTAAGGGTGAGTTTGTTGGCAGTTAGCCAAAGAGGGACTTTATTTAGCTCAGTATTCACTGTGACATTTAGAGGAGGGGGTCAGGACTGGAGTAAATGAAAGTTGTGTCGTCAGCAAATAGAATTGGTTTGAGGTGTTGGGAGGCATTTGGAAGGTCATTAATGTAGATGAGAAAGAGGACAGGGCCAAGTATGCTGCCCTGAGGAACACCAATGTTGATGGGTAGGGTGGGAGAAATTGTATTATTCACAGAAACATACTGGCGTCTGTCAGTAAGGTAAGATTTGAGGTATTGCAGGGAGTGACCTCTGACTCCATAATGATGTATTTTACGAAGAAGGTTTTGGTGGTTGACAGTGTCAAAAGCCTTACACAGGTTCACAAATAACCCAACAGAGAACTCATTTTTATCAAGAGCTGCATGTATCAAGTTAATCATACTAATAATTGCGTCATTAGTAATTTCTTTGGGACTGAAGCCTTATTGACAAGAGCTAAGTATATTGTGTTTGGCTAGATAAGAGTAAAGCTGCTTGTAGATGAGTTTTCAAATATTTTTAACAAGTTTGGCAGGATTGATATAGGTCTGTAGTTGTTAACATCAGTGAGATCACCACATTTGTGAACGGTGTAACACGGGTTTGGGTTTCTCTCTCTCTCTTTTTACTTCCTTCTACTCCCTCTACCCGTATTCTTACTTATTATTCTCTACCAAGGGACTCCAAAACTTTTACCAAAGCCAACTCCACGCCACGTGGTCCTAAGACGATTGACCGACTTAGGATTCTACACCCAGTATGACGTGACCTAAGCCCTGAGCAAAACCCTAGAGTCGCCTCTATGCTGCCACCACCAGACCAGCTCTACAGAGCAATGATCGAGGTCTGGATCGATCACGCTAATTAATCAACCTTGGGGCTTGATCCCCACTAGTAGTTTATAACCTCGGAAACTTGAGTGTGGAATTAATTAGATGGGGATGATGAATTCCGATCCGATGTTAGAATCGGCGCCCAATGCAACTCTGCCTCGTGTGGACCACGTGACCAGGACAAGTTTTACACATAACCAAATGGAAACAATAAAATGCAAATTAATAACAAATTTAATTTATTAAAGAAAACTAAAACAAAATCTAAATGTGTTCACTCCCTATCACTTTAACACTCCCTACTTGACCTGAGTGGCAATTGAGACTATTTCTATACATAACCATAGCAACTATACCTCTATGTTTTCCAGCTAAGATGTTGTGCTGGTCTTGGGGAGAGGTAAGATGGTTGACCTCTCCCAGCTGCTCCCGTATTCACACTGATCTCCTCCTTGTCTGGTCTACCCCAGACAAGAGTATTGTATCCTTCCGCCTAGTCAAAGTTCTACCCAGTTACTAGCAAGGTTTAAGTTATAACAATTAACCTCTGTTTGTACTGAATTGATCCAGACTGGTTGAATTATTTTACTTTAATTAGATTACACAAACATCTAACGGCAAAGCTGTTCCCGATCACAAAAATGGTTATTAAAACTTTGAGAAATATTAGACATGTCAACCCTGCTGACCTATGACCGCCGGTCACTCCGCCTTAAAAGTTAGATCTGATTCGTGACGTCACTGATGGTGACTTAAACTCAATAATTAGAATACTCTTGATATTGTATCCAGTACTATTATACAATACAATTTTAATGCAAAATGAATAAAGGCTAATTTTCTCTAAATTACTGAATACTATAGGATGATTCATTATACGCAGCTATGAACAAAGCGTTGGTTATTTCCACCGCGAATTCCCCTGGGGGTCAGGTCACCATGCGGCTCAGCTTCCCATTCTCTTTTGTCGATAAACCACTCTGGATAATTCTTACAACAGCCTAGTTTGTTACAACCCCCCCGCACAAGCACTTAGTAAACCTTGTTAATTTGTTAAAATTCACGAGGTTTAGTATCCAAACCCACAATTCAACTCATGCCACAAACAAAAGCTAACCTAACTAATAAAATTCGACAAATAATAGTCCAACATCATAATAAACATGTTCATATTTCATAAATTTCTCAGCTGTCAACTGACAGCAATCCTCTAACATCAGGAAACATACATCCTATCCTTACTGACATAGCTAAATAACATGTCCCTACTCTACCATCAAAAACTAGCTATTAAACTCTCTTGGCTCTTCACTAGCCAAGTCCATGTGTCCTCTAGAGCCGGCCACACCGTGCTCAAACAAACATTAAAGTTATATCATCAGACTGAACTTTCAGTCATCCGGGAGCGTACTACGGAACTATCAGGTTCACATCCGTGTACTACCCACTCCCCATCAATGTCAACCTTGACATGTTAAGGAACACACCTAATGTTTATTACATGTATCTAAAAATAAAAAAAATTCCTATACTATATCACAGGTTTCAGCTGACTGTACAGCCAAGTGTTCTCACTCACTAGAAGTGTCAATGTTTATATTGGTCCGCCTCTCCTGTGTTCAAACATTCTGAAAAAAATAGCACAACATAATTTTCCATAACCGTTTGTTCTGGGCTGAGACAATTACACAGGGGCTTCGATTTTGATTACTGACCAATTTATAGAGTAAAATTCATATATTATACCAGAATTATTATTTTAAATCTGTTTTTCAACATTTAAACAAAAGTGTCCAGATGTTCTTTACACAGATGTTCAGAGCCACTTTGTTGTTTGTATCAATTGTTCATATTGAGTAAACGAGAAAAAAAAATCGATGCTGCTGGATGCTGAATGTAGTCGCTGACGATGACGGTGTCGATCTTGCTTCTCCCCATGTGTAGACATCAATACCTGGTCCTCTTGTACTCCCATCCGGTACTACTGAATGACGACAGAGTGTAGTAGAGCTGAGTGCCAAGTGACAGCTGTAGAATACTGTTACTTCGGCCATTAATCTTGCTCTCGACAGTCCACACGCCTTCGTATCAATCACAGTTCACACGGTAGTCTTGATGTTAAACTTGTCGCAGATGACCACAGCAGAGCAGGACTGGATGTACCAACGGTGTCTCTTAGCAGGAGTGGTGTCAGAAGGTCGTAGAGGCGGGTTGCTTGTTTGCAGAACAGGTGAATCTCGTCTTCCATCATTGCTCACGTCATCTCAGGCGTTTCTTGATGTCACCAGGTTACTAGGCCGTAAACACCAACTGTGTATACCCTCGTACCGCCGACTTTAGGCCAAAGGAGACAATTTTGCGACCTTCTATTGGCGAGTCCCGGTACTCTGTAGGGAAACCGTGCCTTCCACCTGTGACCGCCTTAGTTCTGCTTTCTTGTTACTTCAGATGACGTAATCATTAATCTTCCGGCGAAATTCTTGAGTACTGCTACGTGCTTTCCATTTCTTGACCTCTCCTCCAACACTGCTGGAATGGCTGCAGTCTTGATGACGCAGCAGGTGGGTAGTGGTGATCTCGAGACAGCTACCCCGGCGTTGTATGGCACCTCCGGTGACTACTATAATGTGGACAGCTCGCTGGCCCTGACAACCTCGTTAGTGACGTGAGGCGTCGGCCGGGTGACTCTTGGACAGTCACTCATCCCCAAAGTAACTGATGTATGGGTTACTGGGTCTAGTGGGGGGAGGGCTTTGTGTAACGTGCCTCCCCCCTCGGTCTTTACAGACAAGGGTTCACGTGTGGCTGGAACAACTGGGTCGGTGTACCAATCAGACCTGGGAACAGACAGACACAACACAGCGGAAGCATAGATATACTCTGGGTTTGGTGGAGGTGGAACCCCAGAGCACGGTAAAAGTTGCTACCTGAGTCAAGTATAGACATAGTACACCTCATTGCCTTTACAGGAAAATCTAATGAATACTAAATTATACTAACCAAGGAAGTTACTTTACTGTATAGCGCGAGATCTCGTCACCATAGGGTGGCGAGACTGCACCTGACTACTGATGAGCGATGACAGAGGGTCATCCTCATCTTCTGACTCGTCGGTGAAGCCATGAGTCAGCACTGCTGAGTCAGGAACTAGACCCGCTGAAGGCAGTTCTAATTCCTCTCTAGCATGATATTGTTTCAATTTATTTACATGAATTGTACTTTCCACCTGGTCCTCGAACACTCCTTTTATAACAAGATTAACTGGCCCCGCCCTTTTAATTACTCTATATGGTCCTCGCCACCTCGGAGCTAGTTTCCTGCTCTGATTGGCGGGCGCAGCCTCATTCACTCTCAATACGAGGCTTCCTTCCGTCAACTCAAGAGGGCGCACTTTCTTGTCATAAAAATGAGCATACCGAGTCCGTGCCTTCTTGGACGCTTCAGCTGCAATATTCCATGCATTTCTCATTTTTCCAAGGACCTCTGAAGGATAGTCCTCCCCGTATGCAACATTATGTCTGTTAAGCAGACCTGACGGGAAATTGCATGAATTACCAGTAAACAAATGAAGTGGTTGGGTGTTAATTGATTGGTGGATGGCAGTATTCAAGGCGAACTGAACATAGGGTAGGTGTTCATCCCAGGTGTTTGCATCATGTTCAGCAAGGATTGCAAGCATATCCTTGACTGAACGATTAGTCCGTTCCGTCATTCCGTTTGCTTGTGGGTGGTAGGCCGTTGTAAAAGCCGAAGTTGTCTCTAAAATCTTACAAACTTCTCTAAATATATTCCCATTGAATTCTTGACCCCGGTCAGAGACTAAAACTTTAGGAGGTCCGAATACAGTAACGAACCTACGCAAGAACGCATCTGCAACCGTACGAGAATCCTTCTGAGGTAATGCAACTAGTGTAGTGTATCTAGACAGATGGTCAACTAGCACCAACACATATCTATTTCCTGAATGACTGTGGTGTAAGTCAATCAGATCGGCCCCCACACGATCTAACGGTTCACGAATTTCAGGAAATTCCTGAAGTGGGGCTTGTACCTTAAGGGTGCCTTTCCTCCTCTGGCAACGAGGGCACGACTTCACGAAATTGATTACCTCAGAAAGTAATCCTGGAAAATAAAATAGAGACTTTGCTTTTAAGTGCGTTTTAAAGATCCCCGGATGCCCTGCAATTTTTGAAGCATGCGCAAGCTTCAACGCTGATGACCGCAACGCGTCCGGAATAACTAGCTGAAATACTGCCCTATCATTCTGGCTATTAACATAATACAGGACGCCCTGTTTCATTTCAAAATCATGAATAGGTAAATTCTTTTTCTTTTTCGGGTATTTTCCTCCCTCTAAATACTCAATAATCTCTTTCCATCTCGGCTCGTTCATCTGGTATTTTCTCATTTTATCCGATGGAATGGTTTCAATATTTTCATTAATCTGCATTGCCGCTATATTTCTACTTAGCGTATCTGGCACAACATGTGCTGGACCAGGCTTGTACAAGATCTGGAATGAGTGGGCCGAAAGTTCGTGAGACCAGCGTGACATTCGTGGGCATTTCGTTCGCTTTTTAAATATATGTGTTAACGCTCGATGGTCTGTGTAGATTACAAAATGCCGCTGAAATAGGTAAGGCTCGAAATACCTAACTGATTCTACTACTGCCAGTGCCTCCCGATCCGTAGCTGAATAACGAACTTCAGGTCCTTTGACCTTCCTACTGAAATAGGCTACTGGATGGGGTAAATTATCTGCGTCTCGCTGAATTAAGCACCCGCCAATAGCAATACCGCTGGCGTCAGTGTGCACTTCCCACTCTTTCTCAAAATCAGGAATAGCCAATACCGGTGTCGTGATTAGTTGGTCTTTCAGTTTGCGATAGGCCTCGTCATGTTCAGATTTCCACACAAACTTCGCATTTTTCTTTGTCAGATCAGTCAGGGGTGCTGAAAGGCCAGCGAAACCTTCAATATGACGACGAAAATATCCGGCCGCCCCCAAAAACCTACGCACGTCCTTTGCTGTCCTTGGAGTAGGCATGTCAGCAATGGCGCGGCAAGAATCTGGGTCAGGTCGGATACCGTCTGGGCACACCTGGAACCCCAGAAATTTGAATTTCTGAGCCGCCAAGGTGCACTTCTGAACATTCAGCCTGAAACCTGCCTGATCTAACAATTTCAAAGTCTCAGTCAAGTCCTGTAGGTGTTCCTCAAACGTCCTGGAATATATCACAACATCATCCAGGTACGCTAAAGAATGCCTACCCAGTACCGGACTAAGGATAAAGTTGATGGCCCTCTGAAACGACGAAGGCGCTGTCTTCAAACCAAACGGCATCCTACGGAATTGATAAGTGTGCCTACCATCCGAGAATGCTGTTTTTTCCCTATCCTGTTCTGCCACCGGAATCGCCCAATACGCCGATTTTGCGTCAAGAGTTGAGAAATACTTAGCAGCACCAAATTGATCTATTATCTCCTGTATTCGGGGCAACGGATACACATCACCCTTAGTTAATTCGTTCACCTTCCGGTAGTCAACACAGAAACGATAACTACCGTCCGGTTTCCGAACTAGCACAACAGGAGAGAGCCATGGTGACGTACTAGGCTCTATCACGCCCTGTCTCAACATTTTCTGGCACTCCTCCCTGATAATGTTCTTTGCCTGTTCCAGCAACCTCCACTGTCTTGTGTACACAGGCAAATGGTCACCAGTTGGAATGGTGTGCTCGATCTTATCAAGGAGACCAATTTGGTCATCCTCTGTCGCAAACAATTTCGGGAATTTTCGTAAAACTCCTCTCAGTGCCTTCCTATCCGCCTGTGCAACATGTTGCAAATCAAGTGCTGAAATTAATTTTTCCACTTCCTCTACATTCTGTGCAACATTTCTCGTCTCGTATTGTACTTTGGATGGTGTTTTAGTGTTCAACATATTCAGTGCACTACATTGTGCAGTGACGGCTGGCGTCTCAGCTGACTCATGGTGAAAGATTTCTGTGTCCTCCACCATGGTTCCCTGAGATACCCTATCACCTGCCCTGAAGCGAAAAGTCTTATGTGAAAGATTGACAACTGGAATGAGTGCACCTTTATCGAGCACTACAACTAAGTGATGAGGAATTAATAAACTATCACATCTCCCAGCCACCTGAAGGGTGGTACCTGGTTGTATGTGACGTCCCACGGCTACTTTAATAAATTTAACAGAATGTGGTGGGCAACTCTGTTTGGTCAATGCATGCAATGCGCATGACCTCTTAACTGTGTCTGGAAGAGACTTAAAAATCAATTTTGGATAGTGCGCATTATATTTCAGCTTCCTCTTAATTGAAGCTACAACTGGGGGATGGTCGATCATCTCCACTGGGTAGGAAGTCTGTCCCAACTGCAACCTGCAGTTCCTAGCCCCTTTTTGAGCAGACAAGGAATAATCAAATCGCGACAGAAAATCAGTTCCCATTAAGATGTGACCAGGAAAATCAAGGTTCTCTACGATCGTACATGTGTGAGGCTGCAATTCCCCATCAATCTCAAAATTAACTGTACCTTGACCTACGATCTCAATCTTTTCCCCATTGACTGCTGTTAATGTCTTTGCGCAACGTTGAAGACGTGCATACTTAAAATTGCTGAAGGCTGACTTTTTAATTACCGTTGCCTGGCTTCTTGTATCAACAAAAGCTGTCAATCTCACACCTTCCACTTTCACCTCAAAAGTAGGCCTACCATCACTAGGAGCCTGCTTTCATGCTTTCGTAGGAGTGACTTCGCAATCCCTCTGTATATGCCCGCGCTTCCAGCAGGAGTAACACCTCCGCGGATCTCTGTTGGTACCCCGCGCAGGATGGCTCGAACTTGCAGCTGAGGGCTGCTTCCCGCCTGATGAACCCGCGCCACAGTTCCTTGGCTTGGCTCCCTCGCCTTTACTTAACGCCTCTACGTATGGCGACAACTGAGTGCCCGGCGTCTCCGTGCGCATCTGCCTGTCTAAGGCTGTGGCGGCCTGGGGTTGGGGTGTGGTGTGGGTGGCCTCGGGTTGGGGTGTGGATGGAGGTTGGGGTTGAGGAATGGTGTGGGTGGCCTCGGGTTGGGGTGTGGATTGGGGTTGGGGTTGAGGTATGGTGTGGGTGACCTCAGGCTGGGGTGTGGATTGAGGTTGAGGCTGAGGTATGGTGTGGGTGGCCTCGGGTTGGGGTGTGGATTGAGGTTGGGGTTGAGGCTGAGGTATGGTGTGGGTGGCCTCGGGTTGGGGTGTGGATTGAGGTTGGGGTTGAGGCTGAGGTATGGTGTGGGTGGCCTCGGGTTGGGGTGTGGATTGAGGTTGGGGTTGAGGCTGAGGTATGGTGTGGGTGGCCTCGGGTTGGGGTGTGGATTGAGGTTGGGGTGGGTATGGGGTGGCCTGGGGTTGGAATGGGTATGGGGTGGCCTGGGGTTGGAATGGGTATGGGTATGGGTATGGGGTGGCCTGGGGTTGGAATGGGTATGGGGTGGCCTGGGGTTGGAATGGGTATGGGTATGGGGTGGCCTGGGGTTGGAATGGGTATGGAGTGGCCTGGGGTTGGGGGAAGGGTTGGTATGGGAACTGAGGATGGGGTTGGTATGGGAATTGAGGATGGGGTAGGTATGGGAGGTGGGGTTGGGGTTGTTGTAGTGACGGATGAGGTGTACCTAGGTGTTGTGAGTGTTGTGGTATTGGTGTTATGTTGGGTAGTTCCTGCTGTTGGTGTGGTTGTTCATGTTCCCGTTGCACGGGTTGCTGTTCTCTACCGCGCGAAGTGGGACGTCCTGCCATACTAACTGAGGCCCCCTGTCTACCCTGCTGGCATGGCGTCGATGTTATTTGTGGGGGAACCCAAGACGGCTCTCCCCACTCATGGGACGACTCCTCGCAAGACTCCCCACTCATGTCAATAATAGTATCTCTCCAGGGATGGAAAGATACCCTCGACTGCCCAGTCCCATGCAGAACCCGTGAACTCGTCGCTTCAGTCCCACTGACCCCACCTGTGGTGCCAGTTGAGCTACCTGAGCGGCCCCCAGTGGTGTCGGAAGAGGTGCTATCCTCTACACTCCCATTCCCACTGGTCCCTATTGACTGGTCACTGTCTGGGTTAAACATTTTCTGTGATTCCTGGTGTGCCACGTCTCTTCTAAACTACCCTATAGTACACCCTCGACCCGGACTCACTACAACCGTGATCTTACACAAAATAAAAAAAAATCACAACTCTTTTTCTAAGAGAAAACTACTAAATTCCCAAAATAGGAAATACAACGATTTATCGAGAGAATCGCTGAAGTGAATTCAATGAGTGTCTGCCCTGCACTCGTGTCTGCCCGTGAAATATCCGCAGTTCTATTGCTGAAACCTAAGTTCTTTACGTTAAAAAAATTAAAGAATCTAATTTATATAAAACAATTTAAATGATAACGCCACTAACGCGCAGCACTCGTGATGGATTAATAAAGAATATTTACTGTACTCGAATACTAAACGCGCTTGAAGTGAGCAGCGTGGCCACTGATGACTGATGGAGCGGGACCAGCTGCGCTGAAAAAAACTAAGTCCCGCGCTTTTTCGCTTAACCGCTGAAAAATCAAAATTTTTGTTCTGAAGGAAAATAACTAGTTTTACGTTAATAAACCGCTCTAGCGATTAATATAGACACCCAGGACCTATAAATGCTTACTAAAAATTGAATTTTTATCAAAACTGCGTTTTTACTCAATTGCTGGACTCTGCCAATTTTTCTGACTCCGAGGGAAAAAAAAAAATTTCTATCACCCCAAATATCACAAAACTCCTTTAATTCACAAAAATTTGGGTTTCTCGTTTCCAGATATAAATACGTTATTATTTACTACTGACGTTGTATACAGAACAATACTGACACATCGGGCGGTTTCAACACTCACTAATTCGAATTTTCGTCAAAATCCGAGATTTTCACCTCAAATGGACTCTGACAAAATTACAACACGATTTTCTCGAAAAATAACTAAATTCGGCAAAAATGTAATTATCACTGTTTAATGCTTTACGAACAGAATTACGTCCCTTGCGCGCACTAGAGAGTAATACTGGCTCCAGAATATACACAAAACATGAAAATTAGAATTTCCGCCAAAAAGTCAGATTCTAGCCCAAGCTGGACTTAGAAAATTTTCCACCTACGTTTCTACTGAAAACAGAATTCTAAGTCTACAAACACAATTCTACCGTCTTACTGGTAACAACTAGAAAATATCACTCGCATCGACTGGAGAATCCTAATGACGCCCAGAACATACACGTGACCCATGAATACAAATTAATTACAGTTAACGACTTTCCGACATTGACTTAGCCGAAAACTTATCCCAAAATACTTAGAAATATTCCACGGACTCTATTAAGCATTTACACGCAACTTACTATCCCTTAAACCCTTCACTTACTATCGTGACCGACCAATAGCCCTAAGTCCAGAGGATTAACAACGCCTCTGACTTAGACTAATAGAACAGGGAATAACAAAACTTAACGTACGCACTTAGCCCAATATGCAAGAAAACGCTAAACACTTGGGAAAAATTTTAACCGGGGATTGAATTTAGGGGAAAAAAAATTAATCTAGAACAACGCAAATAAACGGAAATTACTTTATAAATTTAAGTATACTTAATTAAAAAATGCACTCGACTTAATCTTATAATTGCTCCTACCGGCTCGCCGTACCACACCTAGCCTAGGGGCCACACCCTCTAGGTTCCAACAGAGCGACACGCAGCTTTCAGCAACAATTATGACTAGGGACGACTCAACCTCCACTAAGTGTGCGATCACTTAGTTGTTGAATCGCTGCTAGGTAGGTTACTAGTCCGTCCCTCGGAGGCCGCAACGCCCTTCACGGATTACGTTTTTCCTAGCGTTTTGGGTCGTCTAATAACGCCCTCGGACTATCTATTGGCGTCCCACAGATATATCCGCCCCCGACAGCCCTCAAGGAACTGCTGTTGAGAGTATGGTGGCTCCCAACACCTCTGAATTAATTGCAATGGGTCGAGTATGGTACCCAGTCCAATCAACTCGGAGCGGTCTCCTTTTCAATAAATCTAGTTTAACAGCCTAATCTTACTAACTAAACCTTAATCATATCAGCCCGCATGACCCAAGATTCGCCAATCCCCACTCAAACGCACTTGTGGGGCGCACTGCTAATCCTGGCCCGCGGCTGTCTCCTTAGCATCCGCGCACATGTTCGAACGGCTAGACGCGTGAGCCTTTCAACAATTTCAAACAAAATTGTTGAAACCACCGCTGTGCACCATTGTAACACGGGTTTGGGTTTCTCTCTCTCTCTTTTTACTTCCTTCTACTCCCTCTACCCGTATTCTTACTTATTATTCTCTACCAAGGGACTCCAAAACTTTTACCAAAGCCAACTCCACGCCACGTGGTCCTAAGACGATTGACCGACTTAGGATTCTACACCCAGTATGACGTGACCTAAGCCCTGAGCAAAACCCTAGAGTCGCCTCTATGCTGCCACCACCAGACCAGCTCTACAGAGCAATGATCGAGGTCTGGATCGATCACGCTAATTAATCAACCTTGGGGCTTGATCCCCACTAGTAGTTTATAACCTCGGAAACTTGAGTGTGGAATTAATTAGATGGGGATGATGAATTCCGATCCGATGTTAGAATCGGCGCCCAATGCAACTCTGCCTCGTGTGGACCACGTGACCAGGACAAGTTTACACATAACCAAATGGAAACAATAAAATGCAAATTAATAACAAATTTAATTTATTAAAGAAAACTAAAACAAAATCTAAATGTTTTCACTCCCTATCACTTTAACACTCCCTACTTGACCTGAGTGGCAATTGAGACTATTTCTATACATAACCATAGCAACTATACCTCTATGTTTTCCAGCTAAGATGTTGTGCTGGTCTTGGGGAGAGGTAAGATGGTTGACCTCTCCCAGCTGCTCCCGTATTCACACTGATCTCCTCCTTGTCTGGTCTACCCCAGACAAGAGTATTGTATCCTTCCGCCTAGTCAAAGTTCTACCCAGTTACTAGCAAGGTTTAAGTTATAACAATTAACCTCTGTTTGTACTGAATTGATCCAGACTGGTTGAATTATTTTACTTTAATTAGATTACACAAACATCTAACGGCAAAGCTGTTCCCGATCACAAAAATGGTTATTAAAACTTTGAGAAATATTAGACATGTCAACCCTGCTGACCTATGACCGCCGGTCACTCCGCCTTAAAAGTTAGATCTGATTCGTGACGTCACTGATGGTGACTTAAACTCAATAATTAGAATACTCTTGATATTGTATCCAGTACTATTATACAATACAATTTTAATGCAAAATGAATAAAGGCTAATTTTCTCTAAATTACTGAATACTATAGGATGATTCATTATACGCAGCTATGAACAAAGCGTTGGTTATTTCCACCGCGAATTCCCCTGGGGGTCAGGTCACCATGCGGCTCAGCTTCCCATTCTCTTTTGTCGATAAACCACTCTGGATAATTCTTACAACAGCCTAGTTTGTTACAACGGGTTACTCTCGCTTTTTTTAGAATATCTGGAAAGGTTTGGAGTTCAAGTGACTTGTTGAAGAGCAATGCAATAGCAGGAGCTAAAGATCTGGAGGCTTTTATGTAAATTAAAGTTGGTATCTCCTCAAGATTTGATTTGGTTTTAAGGGAAAGGATTATCTCATTAACATCAGTGGAATTTGCAGGCGTTAGGTAAGGAGACTGTGGATACTTATCTCAAATCAAATAAAAAAATCAAATCAAATGTTTATTTAGGTAAGGTACATACATACAAGAGATTTTACAAAGAGTGATGGATTTATAGATAGGGCTAGTACATACAATGCCTAAAGCCACTATTACGTAAAGCATTTCGGGCATGAAAAACTTAAATGACTAAAGCTTAATACTAATTGAGCATAAAGAATAAAATGAGTTGAGAACAAATAAAAAAAAGAGATAAAAAAAAGGGGTGAACATGGCTGAAAAAGCAGCACAAATACAATTCTGTCGACAAACAGCGCCATTAAAAAAAAAAAAAGACATTGGTTGACAATAGAGGGGTAAGGTAGGTTACAGGGAATTTATTAGGTATAGCTCCATTTTTATCTTAAACTGGTTGAGAGAGGTACAGTCTTTAACATTGTTGGACAGGTCATTCCACATTCTGGGTTCCTTGATTTGTAGAGCATTTCTAGTTTGATTAAGTCGTACTCTAGGAATATCAAACTGTATTTATTTCTGGTGTGATGCTCATGGGTTCTGTTACAACCTTCTATGAAGCTTTTGAGGTCAGGATTGGCATTACCGTTCAACGTTTTATATATGAATAATACACATGAGAGAATGTGCAGTTACTTAATATCTAACATTTTCAGAGATTTGAATAGGGGTACCGAGTGATGTCTGGGGCCAGAGTTGGATATTGTCCTAATAGCAGCTTTGTGTTGAGTAATTAGAGGACGTAAATGATTTTGGGTAGCAGAACCCCAAGCACAAATACCATAGTTGAGATATGGATAGATGAGGGAGTAATAGAGAGTCCCCAGTGCAGGGCGGGGTACATAATATCTGATCTTAGAAAGAATGCCAACAGTTTTTGAAACTTTTTTTGATATATTTAGAATGTGTCCCTGGAAATTCAGCTTGTGGTCAATGAGAATGCCAAGGAATTTGCCATCTAATTTGTTACAAATTTGGGTATTGTTTATTTTGAGATATATTTGATTAGAGGATTTATTGCCAAACAGAATATAGAAAGTTTTGTCAATGTTAAGGGTGAGTTTGTTGGCAGTTAGCCAAAGATGGACTTTATTTAGCTCAGTATTTACTGTGGCATTTAGAGCAAGGGGGTCAGGACTGGAGTAAATGAAGGTTGTGTCGTCAGCAAATAGAATTGGTTTGAGGTGTTGGGAGGCATTTGGAAGGTCATTAATGTAGATGAGAAAGAGGAGAGTGCCAAGTATGCTGCCCTGAGGAACACCAATGTTGATGGGTAGGGTGGGAGAAATTGAATTATTCACAGAAACATACTGGAGTCTGTCAGTAAGGTAAGATTTGAGGTATTGCAGGGAGTGTCCTCTGACTCCATAATGATGTAATTTAAGAAGAAGGTTTTGGTGGTTGACAGTGTCAAAAGCCTTACGCAGGTCCACAAATAACCCAACAGGGAACTCATTTTTATCAAGAGCTGTATGAATCAAGTTATGCATACTAATAAGTGCATTGTTAGTTTTTTTTTGGGGTCTGAAACCATATTGGCAAGAGCAAAGTATATTGTGTTTGGCTAGATAAGAGTAAAGCTGCTTGTAGATTAGTTTTTCAAAAATGTTTGACAAGTTAGGCAGGATTGATATAGGTCTGTAGTTGTTAACGTCTGTGAGATCACCACATTTGTGTACGGGGTAACTCTCGCTTTTTTTAGGATATCTGGAAAGGTTTGGAGTTAAAGTGACTTTTTGAAGAGCAATGCAAGAGCAGGGGCTAAAGTTCTGGAGGCTTCTTTGTAAATTAAAGTTGGTATCTCCTCAAGGGCACTAGACTTAGTTTTAAGGGAAAGGATTATCTCATTGACGTCAGTGGAATTAATAGGCGTTAGGTACAGAGACTGTGGATAGTTACCTGTAAGATAGTCCTTAACATCAGTACTGGAAGATGGAATATCATTTGCAAGGGATGACCCAATGGAAGAGAAGAACCTATTAAATTCAATAGCAGAATCTGAGGCAGAAAGCTGACCATCGTTATTGGACAGGAGTGTTTGTTTGTTATTTAAAATCTTCTTTGATCCCAATATTTTGAAATTGTGCTCCAAGTTTTTTTAATGTTGCTCTTTATTTGGGTAAAATAATCTTCGTAGTATATAGTTTTGGCTCGTCTAATTATCTTAGATAGCAATAACAAGTAATTCTTTGAGAGTTCTTTGGAGACAGTTCCTAACCTATACTTCTTCTCAAGGTCGTGTTTTTTATTAATGGATTTAAGTATTCCCTTTATAAGCCAGGGATTGTTAAGCCTTTTGGTTGTGACTTGTTTTGTAAGCATAGGACAGTGGGTGTTATAAAGGCTAAGAGTTTTTTGAAGAAAAGATTGCACTTCTAGGTTGATGTCCCCTATGTTACCTAACTCGGACTCCTAGTTGACATTATCAGCAGCAGTTATAAAATTGTCTATAGCTGTTTCATTGTGCAGCCTAAAACTTAACTCCCTTGACTCTAGAGATGGTTTGCTAATGTTAGTTAAGAGAAATGTGGGGTAATGGTCTGTAGTGCTATCGGTGATTATACCTGAAGTAAGCGGAGAGGTTATGTTTGTCCAGATGTGATCTAGAGTCGTGGCAGTAATATCAGTGATTCTAGTAGGTCTAGTGATTAAGGGTATGAGGAAGCAAGAATTCATACAGTTGAGGAAGCTAGCAGCAGTAGGGTGTTCAGGCTCGCAAAGGTCAATATTAAAGTCCCTTTCGATAATTAGATGGCTTTGGTTCAGTCTGTTATCGAGTATTAGATTTCTAAGGTTTGAGTTGAATTCAGACACATCAGTGTTAGGAATTCTATAGACTGCACCTACTGACAGGACAGACTCGGCACCCTTGACTCTGAAGCTGGCGAAGATATACTTCCCACAGCAGTCTCTAGTTCTAATTACTTTTAAGCATGTTAGTTCTTGGTGGTAGTAAAGAGCAGTACCACCACCTCTCTGAATTTGACGACAGTTATGAATTGCCGAGTAGTTAGGCATGTTAAAGAGTTGAGTAGTATCCTCTTTCAACCATGTTTCCGAAAGTATAATAAAAGAGAATTTGTTGTCCATAGTTTCAATCAAGGCACTAACATCATCGAAGTGTTTACCTAGGGATCTAACGTTCAAGTTAATTACAGAGATATTGTGATTATGTGTGAATACATTGTTTACATCATGTGCTGCAAAATATCTGCAATTTAGATCATTAAAGTGATGATTGTCATAGATAGTGGATAAGAGGTTTAGTTCTGGGTCTATACTTGTCTGCATAAAAAAACTGGTTGCAGGAAAACAAGGCAAGAATGGCAAATTACAAATTAGAATTAAGCTATAAAAGGGGGAAAAATACATAAACAATACTATACAAAACAAACACAAAATGAACAACAAAAGAAAAAAATGAGGTAGCTTACAAGGGGCTTACAGGGGTACAATGGAGTAAGGGAGTATGGTGAGGCTAGGCAACCTAGGTAATAAATGAAATCAAAGAAAAAACATATAAACATAGACTATACAAAACAAAAGACATAGATGTACAAAACAAAGATATAAACAAGACTATACAATACAAAAACAAATTGAACAAAAAAAGAAAAATGAGGTAGATTGCTTACAAGTACTCTCAGGTACACTGTAAGTAACAATTTGCAATTTGAGATACAGGCAAAGCCAGGGGTACAATGGAGTAGGGGAGTATGGCGAGGCTAGGCAAACTAGGTAATAAATGAAATCAAAGAAAAAAGTTGAATAATAAACATAGGCAAATTTAAGCTGATGATTATTAACTATAAATAGTTCAGTTATGACTGTATAATTAATAAGACCTAAAGAAATATTAATGCACTCAAATTAATTAAGTCCAGTAAATGACTAGTGAAAAGTTAAAAATTAAGTCAAAAAATGAAACAAGGAGACTTAGGATACCTAGCCCGCACTAGGTGACAAGGGGGTTAATTAAGTTGATTCATTGAGAGTGATAAGAAGGCGAGACAAACCACATTGGGAGAGGAAAGTGTTGAGGTTCTCTTCATTAGCAATTGTAAACATTTTACCCTCTGCAGTCTTTCTCACCTTAATCAATCCATCTCTAACGAAGCACTGATGAATCGCATCTGGGTTTTGATGACGGATTTGTCGCAGGCGGTAGAGGAGTTGCTGTCTGTTCCTAGTCAAGCACTCGTTGATGTATAATCCCTTCCGTTGGGATGCAGCTGTCCAGACAAGATGCGATTTCATGGACTGGGAAGTCAGCTTCAGGCGAATTTTCTGCTGGTTTTGTCCTGATGGATTCTTTTTGCCTACTCTGTAGGCAGCAATAATGTCAGTTTTGTTTAGAATGACCTGCAATTCGTTTTTTATGAGAGCTTGAGCTATTTCAACACACTTTTCACCTTCACGTTCCACAGGTATATCTTGGGACGACACAATAACAGAGTCTAGCAGCTTTTGCTGATCTTGTTCTTCCTGGGTGACGGAACGTTGGGCGGATAATGTACTGATACATGCAGTCATTTTGCTGAGAGCTTCCTCCTGTTTTTTTATGGCTTCATCAGTTTTCAGAAGATTGTTTTCCTCACGGAGATCATTCAAGTCATGCTGGAGTTGATCTTGGCTAGCCTTAAGGTTTCTAATATCCTCGCGGAGAAGGGTTATTTCTTGTTGTTGATGCTGGAGATTCGCGCGGTTCGCTAGGTTCTCATTTTGAAGGCTCAAGATGATAGCATTTTGAGACTCGAGGACTAGGCACAACTTTTTGAACCACTGATTCTCGGTCCAGTTAGGGAAATCCGGAGAGGGACCGGAAGCTTGCTTGAATTGCGTAAACTGGGATGTTAGCATGTTAATAGGAGAGGATTGAGAGGACACCGCTCCCTGGCTCAATGGGGAGGAGGGGAGGGCAGCACCGCCGCCGCGGACCCCAGAGCTTCCAGACGGAGAAACATGAAAGCTGTTAGAGTTGGCCGGGATGGATGCCTTGTTAGGGGGTTTGTTGCCCTTATTTCCCTGCGCAGTCACATTTTTAGGAGACATGATTGGTTAGAATGGACTGGGGGTATATGTTGTGAAGAAACTTAACTCAGGCAGCGCGGTGGCGGGCAGAGGCGGGCAGCATGCACTGATACTCACAGCCGTAGAGGATTGTTTTGAAATTTGATTGAGATGGAATGAGTTGATTTTGGTTGGTTACTTTGATTTTGCTATAACATGCTTGGACTCCATGTACTTAGCTGCCTGTGGGTGGCGGTCTACATCATCTGGTGGTAGTTTGAGGGCTGAAATACAGATTAGAGTGAGGAGCGTAGCGAGCACTCAACAGCGTCAGACGACAGACCTTCCTCTATATATCAAGACGACAGGCCTTCCTCTATATATATTCTTCTATATACATATTCTCTATATATATTCTTCTTCTCCTCCTCTATATATCTTCCTCTATATACCTGTAGGATAGTCCTGAACATCAGTACTGGAAGATGGAATATCATTTGCAAGGGATGACCCAATGGAAGAGAAGAACCTATTGAACTCAATAGCAGTATCAGAGGCTGTAAGCTGACCTTCGTTATTGGACAGGAGTATTGGTTTGTTATTTAAAGTCTTCTTTGATCCCAATATTTGTAAAATTGTGCTCCATGTTTTCTTAATGTTGCCCTTTGTTTGGGTAAATTTATCTTCGTAGTATTTAATTTTGGCTCTTCTAATTATTTTAGATAACAATGATGAGCAATTCTTTGAAAATTTTTTGGAGATGATTCCTAACCTATACTTCTTCTCAAGGTCATGTTTTTATTAATAGATTTAAGTATTCTCTTTGTAAGCCAAGGATTGTTTAGCCTTTTAGTTGTGACTTCTTTCGTAAGCATAGGACAGTGGATGTTATAAAGGCTGAGAGTTTTTTGAAGAAAATATTGCACTGCTAGGTTGATGTCCCCTGTGTTACCTAATTCGGTCTAGTTGACATTAGCAGCAGCAGCTATAAAATTGCCCATGGCAGTTTCATTGTGCAGCCTAAAGCTTATCTCCCTTGTCTCTAGAGGTGGTTTGTTAATGTTAGTAGAAATGTGGGGTAATGGTCTGTAGTGCTATCGATGATTATCCCTGAAGTAAGCGGAGAGGTTATGTTGGTCCAGATGTGATCAAGAGCCGTGGCAGTACTATCAGTGATTCTAGTAGGTCTAGTGATTAAGGGTATGAGGAAGCAGGAATTCATACAGTTGAGGAAACTAGCAGCAGGAGGGTCCTCAGGCTCACAGAGATCAATATTAAAGTCCCCTGTGATAATTAGATGGTTTTTGATCAGTCTGTTATCTGTTTCCCTCACTAATATGATCACTTCAACGTCTGCTCTATTCATAGAATTATTTCTTCGATCTCTCTGTTTAGATTTATTTTCCTTTCTAAAGACAGTTGTGTCTGTTTAAGCAATTTCCGTTATTTTTTCCTTCTGTACAGTCGTCTGCGTGTTCTCTTTCTAGAGTTGTCCTTTTTCTGACCCTCCTCACAGGCATGTGCTCTAAGCAGATCTAGTAGGTTTCAGCTGTCAGTGGAGCTATTCCCTGTGTGAGAGTTTTGTCGCTTAAGATGGTTTCCCAATGAATGTTTCCAAGGTCTATATTTATTTCTTCCCAGTCGATCCTCTTATTGTTGAAATTGAATTGATTGAATAAGACTTCTAGCTTGTTTGTTCTGTTGGACTTACACTGTTATTAATGTTAGTTTGCACTTCAATGAGCTTACAGTGTGAGTGTGTAGAATCTGAGATTGTAATGTGTCTGATTAGTCTGGTGAGTAACGGTTGTGGTGTCAGTGTAGCCAAAAGTTTTGTTGTGTTTTAAATTATTTTTAATTATAAACAGTTTGTTAGGGTGTGCTAGAGGTACACTTTACTTCACATTTAACTTTTACACTAGAATATGAGCTCATTTTGGACATTGTCAAGATGAGTGTTTATTTACCATAACTGTTGTTGTTGTCTACCTTATATGGTACAAGCTGGTGAGATGTGGAGTTCATTTACATAATTGTGTGTTAGACTTGAGACCAAATAGATCTTTTGGATGTAATTTGATTCATTTGTTAAGAGCACGTTGTTACGGCCCTACTGGGACGCAACCGGGTTCTTTTCTGATGGTATTAGTTTTTTGGGTATCCGGCCCCAAGTTAGTAGAGGCTTTCAAGGGGTGACCTCCGTAATGCAAGTAAAATCAACGGGGGAGGTACATTAAATACAAAAGTATACTTAATTATATATATTCCTTTCCCACCACCATATGTCAATTAAAGTCACAAAAGGGAATTATTACTACACAGTATTTACATCTTCGTCTTCCTCTGAAGACACTGGATACTTGGCGATGCTCACTCTGGGTAGCCTTTCCTGGTTTTCTCTTCTGTGGCCCAGAATCCACAATGAATCTACCCTGGCCACGGGCCAGCCAAATTACAATCCCACTGGGTGCCTCGTCGTGATGGCCTACAACAACAGTCCAGCCTGTAGCTAGCAGGTACTAGTCAGCATCGCTGTTAGGCCACTCCACGACTAACAATAGGGTTGCGAGCCCTAGGCAGGAGCCTCGAGACTTGCTGTTCACTCTCCTCGGTCGGCACCGTAGTGGGTGGTCTCTTCCACCAGCCAGCCCCGGAGACGGCGAATCTTGTCTCTGCCACTCCTCAGGCAGGCTATCACACACTCAGCAGAGTTCGTCCGAGGGTGGCTCACAACTTCTACAAAGCAGACTGGTGAAGAGACCTTGGCTGCCTTGGGTAGACTGATTCAACGTACCTCACAGCCGTCCTAGGTTGACTGAAAGCAGACACGTCATCAGTACTGGGGACACTACATGGGACCACTAGGAAACATCACTTACTAGCTTAGACACAAACGTCCACCTATTCGCTCCATAGATGGCGTTCACTGTCTAAGCGCCACCTCACCAGAGGTCAGCAGCGGCTACGTCACAAGCCGACTAGGACAGGCATCCAGCACTTATTGCCGGCATCTCTCGTCATCACTAGATGGCATGGTCTATGTTGTGGGATTTTCGGGAGCGGACTCACAGATGGCGTGGACTTCACGGCTTCATGCTCAGGCGAGGAATTTTGGTTCGTAACACACATGCCCAAAGCCCATGCTTTGGGCACACTATACAGTAATGTAAGTTTGCCTCGGGTAATAAATAACAGTGATCATCATTACCCAGTTTCAGGGGATGGGCGGTGTTTCAGGCCATCCTCCAAAGGTTTCACAATGTCAAGAAAACGGTCAATTTAAAGTAGTCTCTCCTACCCTACCAGAGGCTCCAAAACAGAAAATGGGACAGTACATCACTTTCTTGAGTTGCTTTCATTTTCTCGTAAATTTTTTGGCCTTGTGTGATGCATATGAGCAAAAAGTGATGCTCTTTATCGGAGGACAGGTTAGGTATTTACTCGGAGTAGAGAGAATATTATAGAGAATCTTTTTTTTTTCTCTTTGTCAGGAACACAACTTGAATATGGCGGGGCTTGTGTGGGTGTGGCGACGAAGTGATCTGGCCGCAGCGGTGCGACCATCGTGGCTGTACTGATTTACGTCCTGGATGACCCCGGAAGCGCCTTAGTCGGACCTTAGCATGCATCTTACCCCGGACACAAGTTTGAACCCTCATTACAGCCTTTGTGGATTTGTTCATTAAATGTATCATGATACTGTGATTTCTGTATCACAAGAGATGTTCTTTTCCTTAAGAATGTATTCCATGATTTGAATACAGATAAAGGTTTGATTGATAACAGTTGTGTACCTCAATTTGTCTTGATAATAAACAATAAAAGTATATTTGAGTTTAAAAACTTATTATTGCTGTCAAGTTTCATAATTTCTGGAGTACAAGACGACTGGTATTGCCCCTTTTAACCCCTCCGTGGTGCCTCCTTGCCATGGTGAGGGGTAAGGTACATACATACAAGAGATTTTACAAAGATTGATGGATTTATAGATAGAGCTAGTACATACAATGCCTAAAGCCATTAATTACGCACAGCGTTTCGGGCATGAAAAACATTAATGACTAAATCTTAATACAAATTGAGTATAAAGAATAAAATGTGTTGAAAACAAATAAAAAAAGAGATAAAAAGGGGGGGAACATGGCTGAAAAAGCAGCACAAATACAATTAGGACGACAAACAGCGTTGTTTAAAAAAAACAGACATGGATTGAGAATAGAAGAGTAAGGTAGGTTACAGGGTATTTATTAGGTAGTGCTTCGTTTTTATCTTAAACTGGTTGAGAGAGATACAGTCTTTAACATGGTTGGGAAGGTCATTCCACATGCATAGAGATTAGCATTATGCTAATCTCTATGCTCTCCGTCTCTTGCTTTCTCATTTTCATTCCTCCTTTGTGGTTGTAGTTGACTTTCGTAGTGCCCTCATGGGTCTAGGGTCATTTAATCCTGTCCATCTGGTGGTCATCGAGATTCAACATTGGCTGTTTCTTATTTCTAGTAAATTTAAATCAGTAGAGTTTTGCTGGGTTCCCAGCCATATTGGTGTTTCTTTAAATGAGCGTGCAGATGCTGCCGCTAAGGAAGCTATCCGTTCTTGTCCCATCTTCCGTAAAGGAATTCCTTATTCCGACTTTTATCCTGTTATTCATTCCTCCGTCCTTGCCCGTTGGCAGGGTTGTTGTTCCTCTGTAGTTAGTAACAAGCTGCGTACTCTCAAACGTAGTGTATTCCCGTGGCCTTCCTCCTACCACCGTAATCAGTGGTGGGAAACTGCTGTGGCAAGACTGCAGATTGGCCATACTCGCTTAACTCCCGGTCACTTAATGGAGCGCCGCCCTGCTCCTTATTGCCCAAATTGCGTTGTCCCTCTTACAGTTGTGCATATTCTTGATGAGTGTCCTGACTTCCAGGACGAGCGTGTGTTTTGCTTTCCGACCGTCCGTATATATATATATATATATATATATATATATATATATATATATATATATATATATATAGGATATATATATAGGAGTTAGTTAGGATTGGCCTAGTTTCAAAGGAAGTAGCTAAAAGGTACTCATCAATGCTTACCAGTATCATAAGAAAGGCAAAACTTGCATATTATGTGAATAGATTCAATGAAGCAAAAGGCAACATGAAAAGCACTTGGAAAACTATCTCTAGTATCCTAGGAACTAAACAACACTCACATAACCAAATAAAACTCTACAAGGATGGGGGTATACCGTCAACTGACTTAGAAATGGCAAATGAATTTAATAGTTTCTTTTCATCGGTTGGTGCTAATCTTGCCAGTAAAATCCCACAGACTCAGACACATATTAACACATATCTCTCAGGCAGCTATCCAAACTCTCTTCTCCTTTCACCAATCAGCCCGGCAGATGTTGTGTCCATCATACATTCTCTAAAAACCAAGGCAGGGAACACCAGTGAAATTCCGTCCATTGTGTACAAGAGAGCCTCCCATGCCCTTGCCCCACCCATAGCACTACTGTTCAACAAATCTATAGAGTATCACACCTTCCCTGATATCCTCAAAAAAGCAAGAGTAACGCCAGTCCATAAAGGAGGCAATCCGGCGGACATAAACAATTATAGACCAATATCAAATCTACCCATTCTATCAAAAATATTTGAAAAAATTATTTACAAACAGCTCTATTCCTACCTCGTAAAATTCGACATACTCAGCCCCTGCCAGTTTGGCTTCCGGTCCCAAAAGAGCACCAATGATGCAATCATTAGTCTCCTTGACATTATCTACTCAGCCCTTGACAAAAATGAGTTTCCGATTGGACTCTTCATTGACCTAAGAAAAGCCTTTGATACTGTTAATCACAACTACCTCTTACTTAAACTCCAGCATTATGGAATCCGAGGCCTTGCCCTTGACTACATCCGATCCTATCTTAGTGACAGACACCAATATGTAACCATCAATGATACAACTTCTTCCACTCTACCAATTACAGTTGGAGTGCCACAGGGCAGCATCTTAGGACCTCTTCTATTTCTTATATATATAAACGATCTGCCTAATGTCTCTAATATTCTCAAACCTATATTGTTTGCTGACGATACTACCCTTATCTACTCAAACCTCAACCCACATACACTAAATAATGTTGTGAATAATGAATTAAAAAAAGTCCACTTATGGATGTCAACGAACAAACTAACATTAAACATCGAAAAGACTTACTACATCTTATTTGGAAGCAAATCATCAAATGCAATTCAGCTACAGATAGACAACATTAACATCAGTAATAAAAATGATGGCAAGTTTCTTGGCCTATTCCTAGACAAGAGACTCAACTTCAGCACCCACATTCAACACATAATTAAGAAAGTCTCTAAGACAGTTGGTATACTCTCCAAAATCAGATATTATGTTCCTAACTCTGCTCTCCTCTCACTATATTATGCACTAATCTACCCCTATCTTAATTATGGTATCTGTGCATGGGGGTCTACCACTGCAAACCACCTTAAGCCCATCATCACACAGCAAAAATCTGCTATCAGAATAATAACTAACTCTGCTTTCAGACAACACTCAGCTCCCTTGTTTAAATCCCTAAACTTGCTAAATATTAACTCCCTCCACACATTCTCTTGTGTCAACTACATTTACAAAACCCTGTTCTTAAATGCAAACCATGCTCTGAAACTCTCCCTGGACAGATGTAATAGGACCCATTATCACCACACCAGAAATAAATATCTCTTTGATATCCCCAGGGTCAAACTTAATCTGTGTAAACACTCTATGCAAATTAAGGGACCTAGTCTATGGAACTCACTCCCTAGTGAATTGAAAAACTGTAAAACTTTTGCCTTATTTAAAAGCAAAACCAAAAAGTACCTAACTTCATCTATTTAGTTTCCTACACTGAGCTTTAAATTTGCTCTGTACCTAGTGTTACCCAATCTCCTAATTTTTATGTAATATCAAACAACCTTATCATTGTGTTCATTGCTGTCTTCTTTTATGTGCTAGCCATATGCTGTATTGTGACTACCAATTTTTGTCAACTACCATTTTAAGCTGTCATTGCAATCAATCATAGCTACCTATGTGCTTTAATGTACTGTACCTATAATTTTCTCTCATCTTTTTTTTTCATTCCATGTAATCTGTTATCATTTTTTTGTCTATAAATTTTGCAAGTATTTACCTCCTTAAAATTTTCTTAGATTAAGGACCTGCCCGAAACGCAGCGCGTGCTAGTGGCTTTACAAGACTGTAATTACCATATTTGTATCCTCACATTCCTTATGTACATTCTTGTATATGCATAAATAAATAAATAAATAAATAAATAATAATAAACAGATAAACTGGGAGCAAATAAACCAGGACTTTACAGAAATAAACTGGGAAGAACAGCTTGAAAATGCAAACTTGAACCATTGCCTGGAAAAAATAAGCTCAATAGCACTAGAAATATGTTCAAACCGCATACCTCTAAGAAAAAAGAGGAAGAGATGCAGATTGGAACGGGAACGTCGTTCCCTATATAGGCGAAGAAAACGAATCGCGGAACAACTTGAAAGTCGCACCCTATCTCAAGAACGGCGAAGACGGTTAGGTAGAGAAATAGAAACAATTGAACGGAAGCTACAAGAATCATACAAAACCCAGGAGAGGCAAAGAGAGCAAAAGGCCATCAGTGAAATAGAAAGAAATCCGAAATATTTTTTCTCCTATGCAAAATCAAGATCAAAAACCACATCTAGTATCGGGCCCTGCGAAAGGGAGATGGAACTTTCACCGATGACAACAAAGAAATGAGCGAGCTACTGAGGGCAAAGTACGACTCTGTTTTCAGCGAGCCATTAAACACACTAAAGATTGATAATCCAAATGAATATTTCATGGATACGATACCAACATCAAATCATATATCAGACGTCACCCTATCCTAACTGGATTTTGAAGAAGCCATAAACAGTATGCCTATGCACTCTGCACCAGGCCCGGATTCTTGGAACTCCATATTCATAAAGAACTGTAAAAAACCACTATCGCAGGCCCTCCACATTCTGTGGAGACAAAGCCTAGATACTGGCGTTATTCCTGATATACTAAAAACAGCAGAGATAGCACCACTTCATAAAGGAGGAAATAAGGCAGAGGCAAAAAATTACAGACCAATAGCACTAACATCGCACATCATAAAAATTTTTGAGAGAGTGCTAAGAAGTAAGATCACAAAATACATGTAATCACAGCAACTCCATAACCCCGGACAACATGGTTTCAGAACAGGGCGCTCTTGCCTGTCGCAGTTGCTGGACCACTATGATATGGCATTAGATGCTATGGAAGACAAACAAAACGCTGATGTAATTTACACAGATTTCGCAAAAGCTTTTGATAAATGTGACCATGGTGTTATAGCACATAAAATGCGGTCAAAAGGAATTACCGGAAAAATAGGCAGATGGATCTACAATTTCCTGACCAACAGAACCCAATGTGTAATAGTCAACAAAATAAAATCCAGCCCATCAACCGTGAAGAGCTCAGTCCCCCAGGGTACTGTGCTTGCTCCAGTACTTTTTCTCATCCTCATATCGAACGTAGACAAGAACACAACCTATAGCACTGTATCATCCTTTGCAGATGACACTAGGATCTTCATGAGAGTAGGCAACATAGAGGACACGACGAACCTCCAGTCAGATGTAGATCAGGTCTTTCTATGGGCTACAGAAAATAATATGATGTTTAACGAAGATAAGTTCCAGCTCATGCGCTATGGAAAAAATGAAAATATAAAAACGGAAACCACTTACAAAACTCAGGCAAATCATAACATAGAACGAAAAGGCAATGTAAAGGATCTGGGTGTACTCATGTCGGAAGACCTTACCTTTAAAGAACACAATAAAGTAGCCGTCACAACTGCAAGAAAAATGACAGGTTGGATAACAAGAACTTTTCACACTAGAGATGCTATACCGATGATGATACTTTTCAAAACGCTTGTGCTCTCTAGAGTGGAGTACTGCTGCACAATGACAGCACCTTTCAAAGCTGGAGAAATTGCTGACCTGGAGAGCGTGCAGAGATCCTTTACTGCTAGAATCCACTCAGTAAAACATCTAAACTATTGGGACCGACTAAAGAGCCTAAAACTGTACTCCCTTGAGCGCAGGCGGGAGAGGTACATGATAATTTACACGTGGAAAATATTAGAGGGGCTGGTCCCAAACCTGCACACAGAAATAACACCATATGAGACCAGAAGACATGGCAGGATGTGCAGAATACCCCCGTTGAAAAACAGAGGTGCAACTGGTACTCTGAGAGAGAACTCTATCAACATCAGAGGTCCGAGACTGTTCAACACGCTTCCACTACACATAAGGGGCATAACTGGCCGACCCCTCACAGTGTTCAATAGAGAACTGGATAAGCACCTGTGGTGTTTGTGTGTTACTGAGGAAGTCTTGGTTGTAGGGTTGATGTAAAGTCATGACTTGGTTACTGACTTTAATACTTAATATGATTACATGACTAGTAGCTACCAAGCTTGGCGGGCGTCCTGTACGCTCTCTTGTTTACCTTCCTCTCCCTGGCGTCTCAGCCGCCGCACATAGAAAACGGATGGTACCATTTTCTGTGAACATGACATCCCTCCTTTTCTTTAAAAAGAATGAATACAGGATGTCTACCATGCTTGTAGCACAAAGCAAAGTTATTGACACAAAGTAAGTTATTAACATATCAAGAGATACTGCATACATTTAACATTAATTAAGCACACAAAGAATTTAAACAACTTAATCTTTTCCACAAAGGATTTCAATGTTAAAAATACATATGCAATGTTAAACAAACATGAAAGAAACTGTAATACAAAGTTACAAAATATTGAATGAGATATCTGCATTATTCAAACAATATTAAATTTAGTTTAGCATAATAAGTAAATACTTTTCATTACATAGGAACACAATTAATCATCAAATCGTGTAGGGCGTTTAACATGACGTTTAGGACGCGAGTCCCCAAATACAATAACATCCCTTGATGAATTGTTTGTCGGGTTATAACTATTTTTTTCTTTTTCTTTTGCACGACTTTGCCCTTCATCATTTTCTACACTAGTTGGAATCACTTTGAAATAAGCCATATTACGTGTTATACTATGATCTCTATTACTAGCTGTTACCATAGTTCCTTTTACACTAATAACTTTATATGGTTTTGTATCATACGGCATATCTAACTTTCCCTCTTTTTTCTTTTTAACGAGAACAGTGTCACCAACCTTTATGAACTGTTCCTTTGCACGTTGATCATGAGCAATTTTCATTTTGCCCTTGGCTAGTGCATCCTTCTGAGCGAGACGTTTATCCGTTACCTCGGCTGGCATGACAGGTAGTGCGATTCTCATAGGACGTCCAAATAAAAGTTCGCCAGGCGACTTGCCCAGTGTTCCATGTGGTGTTGCACGGTAGTTCCTGAGAAAAGCATACATAGCTTGTTTCCAGGATCGTCCTTCGGCATGAGCACAGCGTACCGCTTTCATGAGAGGTTGCATGAATCTCTCAACTTCTCCATTTGCTTGAGGATGTAGTGGCATCACACGGCGGTGTTTGAATCCAATATGCTCAGCAAAGTTGACAAAGTCTTGTCCATTGAATGGCGGTCCATTGTCCGTCTTGACAACTTCAGGAATGCCAAAGTTTGAAAAGATCTTGTCAAGTTTCGGGATGACGGCCTTTGCAGATGTGGAATTGATGATTTCTACTTCTGGATAACGTGAGTGATCATCAATGACTACCATCAAGTACTCTCCAGTTGGTAGTGGTCCGCAGAAGTCCATTGATACTTCCGTCCATGGTGCAGCAGGTAGTGGTGAAGGTTGTAGAGGTGTTGGTCTTGAAGTATCCACTGCAGCTTGGCAAGGGACACAGGCATCATGCATATCCTTTGCTTGACGATCAATGCCAGGAAACCACACCTTTTCTCGTAGCAGCTGTTTCGTCCTAACAAGACCTTGGTGTCCTTGATGTGCAAGCTTCAGAGCACGTTGCTGGAGAACAGCTGGAATCACGATACGAGTACCTCGCAGCACAGTGTCGCGTAACACTTAATTCTGTCTGGATGCGTTCAAGTGCTTTGAATGCATCTTGGTCAACTCCTGAGGGTGGGATGCGTGGAAACTTTTTCTTAGTCAATGCATCCACTGTTGCTTGCAGAGTTGGGTCCTCTAGGGTTGCAGTACGGATTTCATCAAGAGTGAGAGCCTTAGGGACTGCATCACAGGTTACAGAGTGTACATATTCCTCGGCAACTTGCTGATGCTTGGTGATGGTGAAACTGTTGGCAGGATGTCGACTGATGTAATCAGCGGGATTGCCTGCACCCGGCTTGTATTTCACCGTAAAGTTGTATGGTTGCAGACGAAGAGCCCATCTCTCAATGCGAGCTGGTGGTTTGGACTTTGGATTATTGAAGATGGTCTCCAACGGTTTGTGGTCAGTGACTATCGTGGTGAAGGGTGCACCAAGCAGATACACATTGAAGTGTTCACAGCCCCATACAAGAGCAAGAGCTTCCTTCTCTGTCTGACTGTATCGTTGCTCAACATCTGTGAGAGAACGGCTGGTGTAGGCAATTACTACTCGGGAATCTGGTTGACCAGGTTTGTGTTGGGCTAAAACAGCACCTAATCCAACAGGACTAGCATCCACCGTTAATTCAGTGTCCATTGATGGATCAAAATACGCAGCAGTCGCATTCTCTACTAGTGCATCTTTCACAGCATCAAATGCATTTTGCTCGATATCGCTCCAGTAACATGATGCGTTTTTCTTCAGGAGCTCACGTAGAGGCTTCGTAATGGTAGCAAAATCTGGAATGAAGCGAGAACAGTAGTTTGCCATTCCCAGAAAACTATGTACTTCAGTGGACGTTGAAGGAGGTGCAGCATTCTTGATATCTGCAACTTTCTTAGGATCTGGAGACAGACCTTTGTCACTAAGTACATGTCCAAAGAATTCAATTTTATGTTGATTGAACTCACACTTTGCTCGGCTTAGCGTCAAATTCTTTTCTCGTAAGCGTTGCAATGTTGCACGAAGAGCTTTGTCGTGTTCAGCTTGGGTACGGCCATAAACAATGATGTCATCAGACATGTTGTCAGCATTAGGTATGTCTTGCAATACCTGGCTGATGATGTGCTGGAATACCTCGGCAGCACTGTTGATACCAAAACTCAGGCGCTTGTACCTATACAGACCTCGATGTGTCGTAAACGTTGTGATGAAGCGACTCTCATCATCAAGTTCAAGCTGATGATAGCCCTTGTTTAAATCTAACTTGCTGAATACAGTTGCACCATTCAAGCGGTAAATCATATCATCTACAGTGGGTGTAGGATGGCGTTCACGCATTATTGCCTTGTTGGGAACACGCATGTCCACACAAATGCGTATCTCATCTGGATTCTTCGGCTTTGGTGGAGTGACAATTGGGCTTACCCATGGTGTTGGGCCTGTTACTGGTTCAATGATATCTAGTTCTATCAGCCTATCCAGTTCGGCATCGACGTTCTTGCGAGTATGGAATGGTTGTCGGCGATGTGGTTGGGCAACTGGAATTACATCTGGGTTGATATGCAGATGTACTTTGCTATCAGTATAACAACCTATGGATTTAAATCGATCAGAAAATTCAGCAACAATAGCATCAACATTGTTTGCAGATTCCACTGCTACAGCATTAGAAAGCTGAAGTAGCCCCAATTTGGTTGAAGTCTTGTAACTGAGTAAAGACTCCTTTGCATTCCTAACAACATGGAATGTAGTAATGAGCATTGCATTCTTTGACTTAATCTCTGCAGTGAAAGTTCCAATCACTGGCAAGGCTACCTTTGAAGCATAGGCAGTGGCTTTGCCATTATAGTTCTCAAGCTTTGGGAACTGTTTTTTTATTTTTTCATAGTGGCACTCAGCAATGGTGTCAATGTTTGATCCAGTGTCAATGAGAACCTTGAGACAAATACCAGCAATGTATACACATGTCTCTGGGTTGTTTGGAAGATCATTCCATTCTGTGATTGCTTGTACTCCATAAGTATAATCACATTCACTGTCATCTGAGACTGGTTGTAATGAAATGTTGTCTTGTACATTATTAACATTCTGGATATGAGGTGCAATATTGTGTTTACCACCTCGACCCCTATGACCTGATCCTCGTACAGTGCTTTTATTCATTGACTGTGGTTTCTTTAGTGCGGAACGACACAGCACCAAAATGACCTAGTTTTCCACACTCATAGCACTTCTTACCTTGAGCAGGACAAACATTATCTTGGTGTGGGTAGTCTCCTCCACAATTGTAACATTTATTGTTGACACCCTCTGATGTGGGTCGTTGTGACTGCTTGAGCCTTGTTCCTTGACCCCAGTTGTGACGTGGTTCTCGGCTAAATTTACTGTTAGGTTTGCCATGATATCTTCTTTGATCACGGTGTCCTCCCTGAACCTTACGTACCTCATCACTGTTAGTAACAGTGGCAGAACCGTTATTAGCACTGCACTCCATGACACGAGCATCACGTGCAGCATCTTCCATTCGACGAGCCATATCCAGTATCTTGGTAAGAGAACTGTCATCATCAACAAGTTCTAGAGCTCTTCGACGAAGACGTGTAGATGTGCATGATTCAATTATTTGCTGTTTGATTTCTTTGTCAACATCAGCAAACTCACAATGGGCTGCTAAACCCTGCAGACGTGTGTGGTATTGATCCACAGTTTCATTAGAGAGTTGTTTTGCTCTCCTGAAATGCATAATTTCCATTGCAGTATTTTGCCTTGGTTTGAAATGCTCTGTTAGTTTGGCTTTGGCAGTGTCATAATCTTTGGCACCACCAGTGTCTTTCAGTGTGTCAAAGATGTCACAAACTCTATCACCTGCATAATGAAGTAGAAAGGCACGCTTTCTTTCAGCACTTTTGATGTCAGAAACTATCAACAAATTTTCAAACCTTTTAAGCCATTTGACCCACCTCTGTGACAGGTTTGTCTGGTCACAGTCAGGATCAAATGCAGGAAACTGAGGTATATTTGCCATTTTTACTGAATAAATGTAACTTATCACTTAAATGTTCCTCAGAATATTAAACACTTACTGCACTGTATATGTTAGTCAAGAATTCACTGTAATTACTTTAATTTTGCAAAGCACACAAGCATTTTAATGCAAAAGTTCACAACAGTGCACAATATAGCAGCAACTGACTTCTTACCTAGCCCTTGTGTACATGTGTTGTTCCTACTCACAGCAGCAGCACAGCAGTTGGCACAGCAGTTGGTACAACAGTTGTCAGCAGTTGGTACAGCAGTTGTCAGCAGTTGGTACAGCAGTTGGTACATCAGCAGTTGGTACAGCAGTCAGTTCAGTGTGATGAATTTTGTAGCACGAAGCGTCGTTTCGTAACCAAAACATCAGGTTTTGTAAACATCAAAGCGTCGTTTCGTACACAACGTCGGCAGATTCCTCAGTACAGTTTCTTCAGCACAGCTTGGGTAGCACACAGCTTGGGTAGCACACAGCATTGGTTAGCACACAGCATCGTTTAGCACACAGCATTGGTTAGCACGCAGCATCGGTTAGCATACAGCATCGGGTATGGCGCTCACAGCTTCTCTTCCTCCTCCAGGCAGCATGCTTCTCCCTTGTGTTTGAAACTGAACAAATACCTGCGTTCACAGTTCATCCTCGTCGCCAATGTGGTGTTTGTGTGTTACTGAGGAAGTCTTGGTTGTAGGGTTGATGTAAAGTCATGACTTGGTTACTGACTTTAATACTTAATATGATTACATGACTAGTAGCTACCAAGCTTGGCGGGCGTCCTGTACGCTCTCTTAATTGTTTACCTTCCTCTCCCTGGCGTCTCAGCCGCCGCACATAGAAAACGGATGGTACCATTTTCTGTGAACATGACAGCACCTCCAAAGGATACCTGATCAACCAGGCTGTGACTCATACGTCAGGCTGCGAGCAGCCGCGTCCAACAGCCTGGTTGATCAGTCCGGCAACCAGGAGGCCTGGTCGACGACCGGGCCGCGGGGACGTTAAGCCCCGGAAGCACCTCAAGGTAACCTCAAGGTAAGGTACATACATACAAGAGATCTTACAAAAATTTGATAAATTTATAGATTGAACTAGTACATACAATGCCTAAAGCCACTATTTCGCAAAGCGTTTCGGACAGGAAAAACATTAATGACTAAAACTTACTACTAATTGGGTATAAAGAAAAAATGTGTTGAGAACAAATAAAAATAAAAAAAGGGGGAAACATGGCTGAAAAAGCTGCACAAATACAATTTGGTCGACAAACAGCGTTGTTTAAAAAAACAGACATGGGTTGACATTAGAGAGGTAAAGTAGGTTACAGGGAATTTATTAGGTAGAGCTTCGTTTTTATCTTATACAGGTTGAGAGAGGTACAGTCTTTAACATGGTTGGGAAGGTCATTCCACATTCTGGGTCCCTTGATTTGTAGAGCATTTCTAGTTTGATTAAGTCGTACTCTTGGAACATCAAAACGGAATTTGTTTCTGGTATGGTGCTCATGGGTTCTGTTACAACCTTCAATGAAGCTTTTGAGGTCAGGATTGGCATTATAGTTCAGCGTTTTATATATGTAGTGAACTCCATACCCATCCTGTGGGCAGTATTGGTCCCCATACCCGTCCTGTGGGCAGTATTGGACCCCATACCCAACCTGTAGGTGGTTGTGAGCCCCATACCTATCCTGTGGGTGGTAGTGCACCCCATACCCATCCTGTGGATGATAGTGCTCACCATACCCATCCTTTGGGCAGTTGTGGGCCAAAACCCATCCTGCAAGTGGTATGGCCCTCTTGCCCACCTAATAAGTGGTAGTGGACCCTATACCCATCCTGTGGGTGGTAGTGGACCCTATACCCATCCTGTGGGTGGTAGTGGACCCTATACCCATCCTGTGGGTGGTAGTGGACCCTATACCCATCCTACATCGTCATCGCTTCTAAATCAACAACAAAAACATACCCATCCTACAGTGATAGTAGACACCATTCTGTCCTGTTTGCAGTAGTTTACCCCATACACATGCCACTGTAGCATCGTTTTCTGTGGATGTTTCTACAATACATTCTTTATAAATTTGTAAAGCACAAACTAGTGTACTCATCTAATTGTCCTTGCGCGGGTTGAGCTGTGGCTCTTTGGTCCCGCCTCTCAACTGTCAATCAACTGGTGTACAGGTTCCTGAGCCTATTGGGCTCTATCATATGTACATTATAAACTGTGTATGGAGTCAGCCTCCACCACATCACTGCCTAATGCATTCCACAGTGTTTACAAGACGGTCGACGGGTGAGGATGTCGTTCCGTTGCTCTCGTCTCGCCTGCACCCTTTGTCAGGGTAACACCTCTGCAACATATCGCATTCTACACATCTCCCCCCATGCTGGGTACTGAGATGGAGAATCGGTCAATAGAAGAACTCCCTACGGCAATATTCACATGGACACAGACTCAGAAAGCAGTCAGCCAGTTGAGTAATTTTCAAGAAGTTCTAACCAGGGGACAGAAGAAACGGAGAAGACAGGATGTGGGGCGTAGTGTTGACAGTGTACCTAACGGAAACGACAAGAGAATGAGGACCGACTCTGAGACTGATCAAACCAGTGTCGACGAACGGACAGAACGATGTCAGGAAGGTGAGGGTCAGCGGAGGTGGAGGATTCTCTTCCCTGCCTCATGCACACTGGCCTACCACCACAAGCTCCTGTGGACAGTCAAACTTGGAAGAGAACACCGCAAGTTCGAGCCCCTGCTGAAGGAAGGTGTGAACAGACCTTACTTAACGGTAGGTTCTATGGAGGCAGTTGTGTTTCTTACCCAGCAAGGATATGATGGAATTGTTATGGAAATACCGAAGAGGAACGAGATGCTGACGAAGGTAATTATCTACAAATACCCTCAGATTCTAGACCCCAAATTCATCCTCGACGACCAACGATCTGTGTGGGCCAAGGGTCACCTTATTAAAGGTGAAGCTAGGAATCAGGTTGTTGCTCTAGTGAGAGGTGAAGTTCCCAAGAGAGTGTTTATCACCGGGGCTGGCTACAGGCATGTAGCAAAGTATGTGGAAGAGCCCGTAATATGCCTGAAATGCTGCAGATGGGGGCATAAATCCTGGAGCTGTCAACATGATCCACGATGTCGTTTCTGCGGAAAGTCTCACCTCTCTAATGTGTGTAGAAACAGGCTTAATTTGGGTGAGAAAATAGTTCCCAGATGCTGCAACTGTGAAGGTGTTCACAATGCCAGCTCGGCTGTGTATAGCAAGAGGCCGAGTATGGATGTTCCCCGGCCGGTGAATATTACAGAGCAGGCAAGAGCTCTTACCCAGACACCGGGAGCACAGCAAAACAGTCTGCCTCAAACAGCGCCAATGAACCGGACGAATGCGTGGGTAGAGTCAACTTTACCTCGTCAGGCTCAAGCAACAAGCAGCCACGCCACCACTCAGGACTCCGGCAGTGACAATGTAATAGTGAGTGAAGTGGTTACTGGGCGCTCAGAGAGAGGGCCATAATGGTATTACACAGTATTACACAGAAGAGTTAGGGAGGACATGAACACCACATTCAAGATTCTCAAGGGAATCGACAGGGTTGATAAAGACAGGCTAGCTAACACAAGGGGCACACCCACTAGGGGACACAGGTGGAAACTGAGTGCCCAAATGAGCCACAGAGATATTAGAAAGAACTTTTTTAGTGTCAGAGTGGTTGACAAATGGAATGCATTAGGAAGTAATGTGGTGGAGGCTGACTCCATACACAGTTTCATGTGTAGATATGACAGAGCCCAATAGGCTCAGGAACCTGTACACCTGTTGATTGACGGTTAAGAGGCGGGACCAAAGAGCCAGAGCTCAACCCTCGCAAGCACAACTAGGTGTATTACACAACACACCAGGCATAAAACAAACTCCAAAATAGCACCTGCTTATCAGTTTACAACCAAAATGTTAGATCACTTGGTAAACATTTTGACGATATAAATGCATTACTCACAGCACTAGGTACTAACTTATCGTTCATTATTTTAACAGAAACTTGGCTAAGTAAAGACTATACCCAACTCTACAACTTAGCTGGTTATAAAGCCATTCACAACTATAGGCCTAATAAAAAAGGTGGCGGCACAGCTATATATTACCGAGATACATTTATCTGTAACAGTGTCATTAGTGACAGAGATGACTACTGTGAATATACTTTTGCTCAGTTTACAATTAAATCCCTTAAATCCTCCTTGACTATTGAAGCCATCTATAGATTTCCCAATACTAACATAGCTTCTTTCTCAGACAACCTAAGGAATCTTATTATAAACAACAATCTCAACAAAAACCACATCATTCTGGGAGGAGACTTTAATATTGACCTGGGTCAACAAAAATACTCTCAAGTTGACTATTTCCTTCACAGCATGCACTCCTGTATGCTAATCCCCACAATCACCAAACCTACCCGAGTCACTCAAACATCAGCCACTACCTTGGACCACATATGGACTAACATACCAGCTCCCATTGTAGCTGGTATAATCTATGACAGAACAACTGACCACTATCCTACCTTTCTCAGACCGAACATGGACATAACACCACCAAAAAGCAAGAAACTTACATTTAGGCTACACAGTGAATCAGCTTTAGGCAATCTTACAAATGCACTCCACAATATTAACTGGGATTCTGAATTCAATAATACCCAGGATATAAATTCATTAACTAACCTCTTCCTCTTCAAAACTCTAAGCCTCTACAAACTTCATTGTCCCCTTCTTACCAAGCAAGTAACTGACAAAAGATTAAACAATCCATGGCTCACAAGTGACATTCTCAACTTAATCAACAAGAAACATGAATATGAAAAGAAACTTAGGATTGGCCTAGTTTCAAAGGAAGTAGTTAAAAGGTACTCATCAATGCTTACCAGTATCATAAGAAAGGCAAAACTTGCATATTATGTGAATAGATTCAATGAAGCAAAAGGCAAAATGAAAAGCACTTGGAAAACAATCTCAAGTATCCTAGGAACTAAACAACATTCACATAACCAAATAAAATATATATATATATATATATATATATATATATATATATATATATATATATATATATATATATATATATATATATATATATATATACATATATAAATATATATATATATATATATATATATATATATATATATATATATATATATATATATATATATATATATATATATATATATATATATATATATATATATATATATATATATATATATATATATATATAAATAAAACGCTGAACTGCAATGCCAATCCTGACCTTAAAAGCTTCATTGAAGGTTGTAACAGAACCCATGAGCAACACACCAGAAACAAATACCTTTATGATATTCCAAGAGTTCGTCTTAATCAAACTAGAAATGCTCTACAAATCAAGGGACCCAGAATGTGGAATGACCTTCCCAATCATGTTAAAGGCTGTACCTCTCTCAACCAGTTTAAGATAAAAACGAAGCACTACCTAATAAATACCCTGTAACCTACCGTACACTTCTATTCTCAATCCATGTCTGTTTTTTTTAAACAACGCTGTTTGTCGACCTAATTGTATTTGTGCTGCTTTTTCAGCCATGTTCCCCCCTTTTTTATCCCTATTTTTATTTGTTCTCAACACATTTTATTCTTTATACTCAATTAGTATTAAGATTTAGTCATTAATGTTTTTCATGCCCAAAACGCTTTGCGTAATTAGTGGCTTTAGGCATTGTATGTACTAGCTCTATCTATAAATCCATCAGTCTTTGTAAAATCTCTTGTATGTATGTACCTTACCTAAATAAACATTTATTTATTTATTTATTTATTTATTTATTTATTATTTATAAAGTTCTGCTGTGAAGACGCTAGCCTTCGAAGAGAGGCAAAACATAAGTGCGGTTAGGAAAAGAAACAGAGTAGTCCACACCGTCCGCAGACTTAGACCCATCGGTGAAGACGGAAATAGAGTGGGAGTGCAAAGAAAAGTGCCCAAGGAAAAGGCATTTCAGAACAATAGGAGGGGTAAAAGCTTTAGTGACGCGAGTCAAGGACGTACAAAACTTTGCTAGAGGAACTCTCCACGGAGGCAAGGATGGAATAATACGAGGAGAAACATTAGAAATATGAAAAGAAAGAGAATCCTGTAAGCGAGATAACCGGACAGAAAGAGGGAGGCGATGAAGAATAACAGGAACCACAGGAGGGGTAAAAGTTAAAGCATTACAGAAGCGAGAGGAAGGATGTTGTAAGGACTGCTCAAGATAGCAAAGACAGTAGCGATCACGGCGGTCCTGGAGAGAGAGGATGCCAGTGTCAACATACAAACTGAGGGCGGGAGTCAAACGAAAGGCACCAGAGCTGAGATGCAACCCAGTATGGTGCAAAGCATCAAGACGGCAAAGAGTAGAAGGAGAAGCAGAAGAGTATGCAGGGCAACCATAATCGAGTTTAGACAGAACGAGAGAGGAGTGGAAATAGAGGAGCGTGCGCCTATCCGCTTCCCAAGAAGTATGGGACAAAACCTTAAGGAAGTTAAGGGCCTTAGAGCATTCAAGAGATAATGCTCTTGAATGAGCAAGAGAGGTAAGAGATATGGGCTGACCAAGACAAACGAGTGTCAAAGATTAACCCCAAAAGCTTAGCGGAATCCCTGTACACAAGGTGATGACCATAAAGCGGCAAAGAGGGACGAAGAACGACATGCTTCCGAGTAAAAGTCATAGCACAAGTCTTAGACGCAGAGAACTTGAAGCCATGATCAGTGGCCCAAGACGACACGGCATCAATCGCAAGTTGAGGCCGCCGTTGAAGGAGAGGCAAATCATCACCCTGACAACAAAAGGTAAGATCGTCAACATAGAGAGCGGGGAAGACGACAGAAGGAAGAAAGGAAAGAAGACCGTTGAGGCCAACTAGAAAAAGAGTACTGCTCATAACACTACCCTGGGGTACACCCTCATACTGCCGAAAAGAAGCAGAGAGAGTGGTACCAAGCCGCACACGAAAGGAACAATGAGAGAGGAAACTCTGGAGGAAGAGAGGGAGATGACCACGAAGGCCAAAAGAATGAAGTTGAGACAGAATATGATACCGCCAGGTAGTGTCGTCAGTCTTTTCCAAGTCAAAAAGGATGGCAACAACGGAGGTCTTCGCAGCAAAAGCAGTACGAATATAGACCTCCACGTTCACCAGGACATTCGTTGTGCTGCGGCACTTGTGAAAACCGTATTAAGAAGGGGAGAGATGGTGATAGTGTTCTAAGAACCACATCAAACGAACGTTAACCATACGTTCAAAGAGCTTGCAGACACAACTCGTGATGGCAATAGGGAGGAAGTCGTTGGGGGGATGACCCGAGAGACCCTGGTTTCCGAACAGGGAGGACAACAGCATTGAGCCAGTCTTCAGGGACTGACGACGACTTCCAGGCCCGATTTTACAGACTCAGTAAATACTGAGACGTGCACGGAGAGAGATGGCAAAGCATTTCATAATGAATGCCAACGGAGCCCACTGCCATAGAACCACAGAGGGCTAGGGCAGACTGAAACTCAGAGAGAGAGAAGGGATCATTATAGGGAAGGCGAAGATGGGTACAGAAATTTAAAGGACGAGATTCAAGAATAGGCTTACGAAGAAGGAAGGATTGGGGAAGATGAGAACCAGAACTAACATGAAAAGTGGGAACCCAGTTCGGTCACGACCTGCAATGGGTCCGCCACAAGAACACCACGGAGGCGAAGGACCGGTGAGACATCGGGAACGAACTTACGCGGGTAAGTTCATAATCTTGTGAATACGCTTCCAGACCAGTGGTAGAGGAGTTTTGGACATAACGGTGGAGACATAAGACATCCAGCAAGCACGTTTAGCCAAACGGATGGTCCTACGGGCCACCGCATTTGCCTTTCGAAACAAAAGAAAAGACTCAACTTTCTGCCGGCGGCGATGTCTCTTCTAGGCTGCACGCTTACAGCGGACAGCCCGAGTGCAGTCCACATTCCACCAGGGAACGCACTTCCACATTCCCCAAGAGGAAGAGCGAGGAATAGAGTGGAGGGCAGCATCAAAGACAGTGTCATGAAAAAGAAGGAGGGCATGAGGGAGAGGCAGAATGGAGAGGTCGGAAATAGTAACATGGAGAGTAAAGAGGCACCAGTCAGCCTCTGCAAACCGCCACCTAGGGAAGGAGAGAGGAGGGTGAAAAGAGAAAAAAGTAACAAGGATAGGAAAATGGTCACTGCCATGGAAGTCATCAAGGACCCACCACCCAAAATCTAAGGAAAGGGATGACGAGCACAGAGTAAGATCGAGACAGGAAAGGGAGCAAGTCCGAGATTCCAAATGAGTGGGCTCACCAGAATTAAGAAGGGACAGGGAAGAAGAGAGGAGGAAAGGTTCAAGGAGGCGACCCTGGGTGTTTGTCAGCACATCACCCCAAAGGGCATGACGACAATTGAAATCACCCAGCAGGAGCACAGGTTCTGGCATGGAGTCTAGCAAAGTGAAGGCTACTTTAGTTAAGAAGTAAGTCCTTGATGTCTCGAAGAGTGTCTTTGACTATATTTCTTACTTAACGACATATAATTTTAGTTAGGAACAATGATGATGAATATGACTTTTTCTGTTGATTGATGGATGATTTTAGTTATGAAATGACAATGAAACATGAGATCTAAGCCTGTGTGCCTGTTCTCCACATTCGTGTACTGTCTCGTTACACTGGTGAACCCACCTTGGAGATTCCGACGAAGTAAATCATATAACAATGGAAAACAGTAAGCAAACTTTATTTGAAAAAGAATAAGAGAAGACTGTAAAGCTGTGGGGCTAGAAAATGATAAAAATAAGAAGTGATGATCTTCATAAACATAACATAAGATATCCATGGCCGTAATTAATACAGTGTGAACTCTCTTAAACTATGCTCACCGTGAAATCTCGTCACTAGGCATAACTTGTCACTCTGCGAAACAAATTATTGACTATAGTGCGTCAGTGAGAATAAAAATGACCACTTATGTTTTGGAGTGCTATTTTAGTCAAGAAATACTGTAAAGGATGATTATTGACTAAAGGGAATTTCGCGGACTGCTGGTGTTTGATGTGTTGAACTGCTTAAAGGAAGCATATTTGCTAGAAAAAATTCCTGTGAAATAATGCTTGTTATATGTTTTGACTACCTAGCTAATAGCATATTGCATGGCTAATAATGAAATGAAATGTCACATTTTTTGTCTGACTCACTTAGCACGAGTGAAGAGCTAACATTGAAAAAACTGGCAAAGGTTGAAAACTCTGTGAAATCATATCTGTTATGATAAGTTTTGACTAGCTGCACGCTAAGTTTGCCTTCTCTCTCTAATCTACACACACGATATGAAATGTGAATTTGTTGACTGAAGGAGTTTGATGATACGAATAGTAATTGCCGACATTGAGCATAATCTCAAAAACATAGTTTCTGCAAAAAAAATAACATTAAATTAGATGCGAGCTGCGAATTGAAAACAGAAGATGTGTGATGTGTGGCTTATTGTGTGGACTCTGGAGATATGATCTCCACATATAAGTTTCTCAAGAAAAGCGGTAATATTTTTCTTGTGTTTGGATGTAAAGGCAAAACATTGATGTCATTTTCAATAATGTTATTTGCTCATCCGAGAAAGTTGATTTTCCCGTTACGTTACATTGTGTTACAGAGGGCTAAAACTGGTAGACCGTAATATTCATATGGAAGGAGATGTAATGGAGATGGGCTAAGTCATACTTTTTATTTAAAAATGTCATTTCGGACTGCAAAAAGTTGATTTGCGTTACGTTACGTCACGGTACATTGTGTTACAGAGGGCTAAAACTGATAGACATCAATTATTTATATGGTAAGAGATGTAATGGAGATGGGCTAGCCCGCACTTTTCGTTTCAAAATGACATTTTGGACTGCAAAAAGTTGATTTGCGTTACGCTACGTTGCGTTACATTGTGTTACAGAGGGCTAATTAGGCTGGAGAGGGGCTTGAACGGATATAATTATGTTCGATGATCTAAGACTGAGGAAAATGGAGCTTGGTTAATGTCCAGATTAATTTTACTACGTTAGAAATAAAGCGATCTTAAATCTCAAGGTGATTTAGTTGGAAAATAAAGAACTTGTACAAAAAAATGAACTAAGCTGAGGGGCAAGAGTTGAAACTTGATAACTGAACCGGTTTTTATTTACTATGACTGAAAATGTAGTTGGTGTTCAAATCTCAGGAGAATTGGACTGATAGTAATAAATTTATAGGAGTGGACTTGGACAGAGGACAGGAGCTAGAGTTTTATAATTGTTTACATCGTATTTACTATGAAATACAGAGGGTAGAAATTACAGTGAAATTGTTGGGTTATTTACAAATATACGAGAGAGCTAGAGCTCAGTAACTGACTTGATATTATTTACTAACTTTGAAGTATGACTGCTTTAAATTTCGGAAAATTGATCTATTACTAACGATCTTGTACAAATGAACTAAGCCGGGGACAAGAGCGGGAGATGGCTTTGTTTATATAAGTAAAACTGAAATAGTTTTAATGAAAGGAACTATGAATGAATGAACAATACGAAGGAGAGAGAGAGAGAGAGTTAGAGAGACATGGAGACAGAGAGAGAGAGAGAGAGAGAGAGAGAGAGAGAGAGAGAGAGAGAGAGAGAGAGAGAGAGAGAGAGAGAGAGAGAGAGAGAGAGAGAGAGAGAGAGAGAGAGAGAGAGAGAGAGAGAGAGAGAGAGAGAGAGAGAGAGAGAGAGAGAGAGAGAGAGAGAGAGAGAGAGAGAGAGAGAGAGAGAGGGAGACAGAGCGAGAGAGAGACAGAGAGACAGAGACAGGGAGACAGAGAGACAGAGAGAGAGAACAGCAAATTATGATTTGTTATAATAATAAGATTGAAGACCAGCTTATGACTGGATATTCTTAAAAAAATACTATTTGAGCAAAGAATGGTGATACTAAAGCTTAGAACAGAACATCCGGTCTGGGAATGGGGGCAGTGATGGTTTGGCCATGGAGGGGGGTGGTAGGGGTAAGGGTAAGTGGGGGTGGACGGGGAGAGGGTAAGGCCGAGCCATTACATCCTCCATCTCAATACACCTCAAACCATCACGAAGGTGAGACTGCAGCGAGAGGGGCTGCCGGTTCATTCATTCAGGAGTCTTGCTATGGATGTAGGACGAAGAGGTGATGGAGATTGAGTAAACATGCATACATTTCAATGATATTTATTTGGCCAGCAGATGTTGTGATCACAGTTAACAAGAACAATTTGTAGGTAGAGATCGCGTCTCCGTGACGATGTGAAATGTTTCTCTCTTTTAGTAAACGCTAACCTACTAACTTTGACTGAATTTACTAAGTGAAGGGTCGTGTGGTGGACTTTAGAGAGGGTGAGAGAGAGCGAGTGAGAGAGAGAGAGAGAGAGAGAGAGAGAGAGAGAGAGAGAGAGAGAGAGAGAGAGAGAGAGAGAGAGAGAGAGAGAGAGAGAGAGAGAGAGAGAGAGAGAGAGAGAGAGAGAGAGAGAGAGAGAGAGAGAGAGAGAGAGAGAGAGAGAGAGAGAGAGAGAGAGAGAGAGAGAGAGAGAGAGAGAGAGAGAGAGAGAGAGAGAGAGACAGGGACAGAGACAGAGACAGACAGAGAGACTGAGCGAGACAGGGACAGAGACAGAGACAGACAGAGAGACAGATCGTTACTCTTAAAATGTAATTTGGGCAAAGAACGAATGAAGTTGGTATATTCTCCACGTTACATTAATGATATTGGGTAAAGAACGAAGTTAGCATATTGGTCGTGTTACCTTACAAGGATGTAAGGGTGAGAGTGAAGGCGGGCTTGAAAATTGACATGGTGAACATCCTCTGATGCGTTGTCAGTCTAAGTGAAATGGAGAAAGATATGTGAACAGCGGCAGCAGGAGAAAGGAAAATGATGTTACTTTCCCCAACTATTAAATGATCTGGAGAGAGAGAGAGAGAGAGAGAGAGAGAGAGAGAGAGAGAGAGAGAGAGAGAGAGAGAGAGAGAGAGAGAGAGAGAGAGAGAGAGAGAGAGAGAGAGAGAGAGAGAGAGAGAGAGAGAGAGAGAGAGAGAGAGAGAGAGAGAGACATGGAGACAGAGAGACTGAGACAGATAGATAGAGAGAGAGAGACAGGGAGACAGATAGAGAGAGAGTCGCAGACCCTGGCGAAACGCAATGGTAATGGGTGTCCCACCACTTCCGGTGTCGTAGGAGAAATACCCAGACTAGTTGGAAAGATGACCAGTCAGGCTCCAACCTGCGACCAGTACGCTTACCCCGTCGCGACATTGAAAAACGCTTTAGGTAATGGTACACTCCCCTCCTGCAGGAGACTTTGCCCTTATCCTCACACACACACACTTAGCTCTTCCTGTAGGGGACGTTAATGGTTTGTCTAACCACATAATGGCCCGCTGCAGTCTCACAACGAGAGTGACTTCTCTCTTTCTTGACCCGAACACGGAAAAAGCAGTCAGGCTCCAACCTGCGACCAGTACGCTTACCCCGTCGCGACATTGAAAAACGCTTTAGGTAATGGTACACTCCCCTCCTGCAGGAGACTTTGCCCTCATCCTCACACACACACACACACACACACTTAGCTCTTCCTGTAGGGGACGTTAATGGTTTGTCTAACCACATAATGGCCCGCTGCAGTCTCACAACGAGAGTGACTTCTCTCTTTCTTGACCCGAACACAGAAAAAGCCAGGTGCAGTCCCGTGTCTTTTCCATGCATTTCTTACAAACATCACTTAAGACCTTCCTGTAGGGGAGTCAATGGGTTTGTCTAACCACATAATGGCCCAGAGCACTCTCTCCCGACGAAGGGGAAACTCCATCCAGCTCCCATCCCAAAACAACATAACAGGCCGTGCTGCCTTCTCCTCTCATCTACACACTAACTCACGATCAACTCTTTTACTCCTTCCTCCATCTTCCTTCTATTTTCTTACTCTATCACTTACTCTACCACTTACTCTCATCTTTCCTGACCACTTACCATAACACCCGAGGACTGGAGCGACGCGCTCCAATTACCTCCGACACGCGCCATAACTTCCGGGAAATTCCCCGAAAAAAACTTGAGGACGGGAGCGACGCGCGCCACCTGTCAGCTGCCCAACATGACCTCCCCTCTTTCCTGTCCACATACCCAAACACAACACGCTCACACGCGTCCGAAACGCGCCAAAACTTCCGGGAAATTCCCCCAAAAGCCTGTGTGACTAGACACCCGCGCGCCACCTGTCAGGTGAGAGCGTCCGAAACGCGCCAAAACTTCCGGGAAATTCCCCCAAAAGCCTGTGTGACTAGTCACCCGCGCGCCACCTGTCAGGTGACACTCCATGGAGTGCCACCTGGCAGCTGGTGCGCGTCGCTCTAGTCACACTTTACCCTACTACCTCTATCATATCACCCCTAACTCTTCGCTTTTCCAGTGAATGCAATTTAAGCTTTGTTAATCTTTCTTCATGTAAAAGATTTCTATTTTTGGGAATTAACTTAGTCATCCTACTCTAGACACGTTCAAGTGAATTTATATCCATTCTATAATATGGCGACCAAAACTGAACTGCATAATGTAAATGGGGCCTAACCAGAGCAAGATATAGCTGAAGAACCTGCAGGTGTCTTGTTACTAACACTTCGATTAATAAATCCCAGTGTCCTATTTGCCTTATTACGAGCATTCATGCATTGATCCTTTTGTTTTAAATTCTTACTAATCATAACTCCCAGATCCCTTTCACAATCCGACTTCGCAATCTCAACACCATCTAGCTCGTATCTTGTAACTATCATCATTACCTAGTCTCAAAACTTTACATTTATCAGCATTAAACTGCATCTATCAATCTTTTGACCATTTCAAAACCCTATTTAGATCAACTTGAAGTGATAGTGAGTCTTCTTCCGTGTTAATTTCCCTACCTATTTTTGTATCATCTGCAAGTTTGCAAATGTTGCTACTCAACATTAGAACACAAGAACACAAGAACAAAGGCAACTGCAGAAGGCCTACCGGCCCATACGAGGCAGCTCCTACCTACAACCACCCAATTAATTTGCCAGTTCCTTTACGACTTGGGACTTAAATCCATTTACACTTTGGGCTTCTGAGTCTTTTAGTTTGTCAGTGCTCTTCCTGATTGTGTCGCGTGTAATTGGTATTTCTCTTAATTCATTCTCCTTACCTCCGACAAACATTTGTGTTGGTGATGGGATGTCATTCAAGCTTTCTAGTGTGAACACTGATGTTAGGTATTCATTGAGAGTGTTTGCCGCCCTTTTATCATACAACTTAAAATTGTTAGTCTCATCTTTTATGGGTCCTACGAGTCAGTTCTTTGTTTGGGTTTTACTTCGTATATATTTGCCCAAAACGCTATGCGTATTAGTGGCTTTAGGTATTGTATTTTAAATTTTAAAATTTTGCCCCGAGGAGCGAGTTTATTGGGAGTACTTAGCTGTATCATTAGCAAGGTAATTAACTATAGTTTGCTGTGCTCCGTCCTTTAACAAATCCATTGACCCCTCCCCTAACCTGCCTATTTTGTGCAATAGTCGGTTTAGGATGATCCTTTCAAGCATCTTCCAAGTGCATTACATGAGACTGATAGATCTGTAATTGCCAGGGTCATTGGGTTTCGGTATTGGGACCATTATTGCATGTTTCCATTGTGTGGGCAACACTCCACATAGGAATGACTTGTTAAACAGGTGGAGTAGTGGATTGCCAGACACTTCACACAGTGCATTGAGTATGTCGTAGGTGACGCCATCTTCACCAGGTGCTGTACTTTTACCCTTTTCATAGCCCCCTTTACTTCCTTGGCTGTAATTGGTTCCTCATACTCGTCATCACTAGATTGTGCTCTTTTTATCCTAATCCTTCTGTCATTATGTCGGAGGAGCTGTTCCCTGCTTACTTCTGCAGGGAGGGAGGAGGATGATGCTGCATCACTCCACTTGTGAATTAGTTCTTCAGCCTTACCCTGGGGGTCGTTGTGAGCCGCAGGCCAGGCTCTGCTCCCCTTAGCTACCTTAATTTTTGCCCACACTTGTCTTGCAGACGTTTCTCTTCCAATAGAGCTAGTGAACTCTAGTCATTGTCTTTCCCTTTGTAACTCATCTGCAATGTATGTACCTTTACCTGAATAAAAAATCTAATCTAAATCTATATGCTTAGATATATGCAAATGAGAGAGTAATAGAGCGAAACCTTTAAAATACTGAACAATTTGGAGGATATTGATTCATACAATTTCTTCAAAAGGTCAGATGTAACACGAACAAGGAGCAAAGGTTTTAAGCTCAACAAGCCACAGTGTAGGAGTGACAACAAATGCTTTTTAACCCATACGATTATGATCATGGCAATAAGGTTTCTAAAACAGTAGGCATTCTTCCAAAGTCAGACACTGTACTATGTTCCTCGCCCTAACCTAATCACTCAGTATTATTCACTCATTTATCTATGTCTTGTCTATGTCTTAAAGGTTACAAGACGTACATTAGTCAATACAATTGGTGCTTAAAATGTTAAGGATCTCTTGTGAAACACGGGTATTAATACAAAAATTTATTATGTAAAATAAATAAAAAAGGCCCAAGGGCCATGAAGTAACAAGAATGCAAGGCTGGCACAAGCTGGCGTAAGTAGAGAAGACGGAAGATTCTTCATATTAAAAGACCCTGCTTCTCCAAGATGGCAGTCACACCCCCTGCTTGCCCTGGACAATCACCATATGGAGAAGGACTGTTTACTGTGAATGGAAGTCCACAAATGCAATGCCAGCATGAGTCAGTCTTGAAGGGTAAACGATGATGGCACCCTCACAGTAACACAAAAGCCGAGCAAGCCCAGTGAGGAAGACCTGTTGATGGGAAAGGAGGAGAATCATTAGTCACAACAAAATCCACATAGAAACAAAGGAGAGAAAAAAAATAAAGTGGATGTCTTCTTTTTGTATAGACATAATAAATATTGCCATTTGGCTATGTATTTATATGATATATAATAGAATACAGCATAAAACAAAATAAGAGGGGTGGTAGGAGAAGAAAAGATTAGTGTTCAGTGAGAATCCACAAGGTCTTCTCTGAATACTCTTTATTTTCTTCAAGGCTGTGGGTCCCTACAATTGCACCAGAGGTGGTACACACCCCTATTATTATTTAAACAGGTGAGTATAAATAGGTGAGTACACATACGGTGTCAGCAAACTTAGCCTCCAAACACACACACACACATGGTATCAGCAAGCTTAGCCTCCAAACACACACACATGGTATCAGCAAGCTTAGCCTCCAAACACACACACACACACACATGGTATCAGCAAGCTTAGCCTCCAAACACACACACACACATGGTATCAGCAAGCTTAGCCTCCAAACACACACACACACACACACATGGTATCAGCAAGCTTAGCCTCCAAACACACACACACACATGGTATCAGCAAGCTTAGCCTCCAAACACACACACACACATGGTATCAGCAAGCTTAGCCTCCAAATACACACACACATGGTATCAGCAAGCTTACCGTCGAAACACACACAAACAGCCTGCCTATTATTCAAGGCCTTCTCTGAGTACTCTCTATTTTCTTCTCTGAGGCTATGGGTCCCTAATCTTGCACCAGAGGTGGTACAACTTTCAAGTTTTTAACTCCTGCACTGAGCACCTGATTTTGGCAAAGACTTCTTAGTGCAATTGTCAAGGACATAGTTCTGGTATTTTTTGGTTTATAAATATTCAGGTATAGTTAATGTCAAAATGTTTCAAAACTCAACAATTTATATTTCAAAACAAAAAAAGTAATGAAAACATTACAAAACATTAAAATATAGCCTAATTAATTAATTAATAAAGTAGCACAACTCTCAGAATGTCTAAAGGTGCTTTGAGCAATGAAGCAGTTAATTATATATATATAATATTTTATATATAATTTATATTTACCTGTGACTACTGCTTAGCAAAAATTTGATCTCTGTGAAAATTGGTCTCGTCATTGCTAGGAGATATTTTAAGACCATGATTTGCTGTGGATGGCACTGTAGTCTTCAAGTCATCAATCTAAAAATAGAGGTAATCTTTTAAAATGTAAATTTTGTATAAAAAAAATGCAAAAATAAATTGCAAGAATAATATGAAGTTATTATACAATTTTTTTTAATTATTTAAATATTTGTGAGACATTATTAAGAAATGTATGAAGTACAGATTCTCTAAGACCTGATATGTATCTGTTTATGTTCCACCACATTACATTCAGGGCTGAAGAGAAAACACAGCCAGTAAGGTAATGATCACTTAGGATGGACTGGGATGCTACATGTAGGTTGGGGCTAAGCTGCGTGAGGCTAGGATGCCCAGCCTGCCTTGTCTAGGCTGGGCTGGGCTAGGCAACACTAGGAAGGAGTTAACAAATCTCTGGAGTGCCTTACTTTTCCTGATATCTTTAAAAAAGCAAGAATGATGCCATTTTATAAAGGAGGCGAGACAGCAGAAATAAACAATTAAAGAAAAATATCAAATCTACTTATACTTTCAAAAATATTTGATTTTTTTTTGACAAACATCTCTTCCTACTTTGTAAAATTCAACATGAATACAAACACACACACACATCCCTAGGAAGCAGCCCATAGCAGCTGTCTAACTCCCAGGTACTTATTTACTGTTAGGTGAACCAGATATAGAGAATAACCACAAAATGCTATCTTTATAAGAACTATCTTGTAAAGCCACTAGTACACGCAGCATTTCAGGCAGGATATATATAAAATATATATATATAAATATATATATATATATATATATATATATATATATATATATATATATATATATATATATATATGAATACATACATACGGGACAAAGAGCCAGAGCTCAACCACCGCAAGCACAACTAGGTGAGTACACACACACACACACACACATTATATATATATATATATATATATATATATATATATATATATATATATATATATATATATATATATATATATATATATATATATATATATATATATATATATATATATATATATGAGTGTCAGACCATGGAGGAATGATTTTTTTTAATTTAATTTATATATAAAATTATTCCTTCTGAAGATGTATTAATATATGAAAGTACTTAAGGAAATTCCTGTTTCAATTCTTCCTCCGTGGTCTGACACTGTCACATTTTTCATCAAGTGTTAATTTTTGTGATTTACACACACGTGGCATGTTTACACACACATTATTTATATTATATATATATATATATATATATATATATATATATATATACATATATATATATATATATATATATATATATATATATATATATATATATATATATATATATATATATATATAACCCTCAACCCTATAAGTGGAGGGTTCCTACAAACTCAACCAGAGGTGGTACCCTCTATATATTAATAAAAAGGCAAGGCTATGCTAAATCTAGGCAGGGATTGGCTTGGCTAAGCTGGTCAGGGCTTGGCTAGGGTAGGAAGGACTGGTCATGTTTAAAAGCAAGGCAGGGTTAGGCTAGGCAAGACTAGGTAAGGGTATACTGGGATAGGCTTGGCTACGGTAGGCTAGGAAGAGGTAAACTAGGATAAGCAAGGCTGTGCAAGCACTATGCACAGCTAGAATGAACTATGCTAAGATGGTTTAAGCTGGGCTAGGTTAGGATAAGCTGAGTCATGCAGGGCCCCGATTGACCAGTGGAGTCTAATGGTCTAACCTTCTAGCTAGTTTGCTGACCTAAGAGTGTAAATGCCTAGCCCCTAAACTGAGATACATTCAAGAGTTATTACATTCTTGTACAGCCACTAGTACGAGCGTTTCGGGCAGGTCCCTGGAATACGATCCCCGCCGCGAAGAATCGTTTTTTCATCCAAGTACACATTTTACTGTTGCGTTGAACAGAGGCTACAGTTAAGGAATTGCGCCCAATAAATCCTCCCCGGCCAGGATACGAACCTATGACATAGCGCTCGCGGAACGCCAGGCGAGTGTCCTACCACTACACCACCTGCTGCAATATTATTATAAAAGAAATATTACTTATTATAATCGTAAATACTAAATACCTGTTGTGTTGATTTAGGGGCGACGACGATCGTGGGATCGGATGCGAGCCACAGGTGGCCTACACCATGCTTTCTAAGGCGTCCCTCTCATAACAAAAACAAATCCGTGCATTCATACACAAACAGAGACCCCGTGGTTATGCGAATACTTGCAATTCTTTTACTTAAAACAATAACAATTAGATTAATAGTAATTAACATAATTTTTACTCAAGATTCATAAAAATCATTAATACTATTTTAAAAGAAAATTTATAAGACATCTAAAAACAGATATACAGACTTTGTGTGATATTTATTTCAACATTATATATTAATATAATGTTGTAACTATTATTTTTAAATAATAGGTAGTTTCCAGCTACGTATATCGCATATAAACGTTGCAAAAAGATTTTAGACTGAATTAACACATTACACATTTATGGAGTAATTAACAACAAAACAATTTTTATTTTCATTGCAGAACATATATCAGAGAATACTAGTGACTCATACATTTAAAATAGTGTGATTTTTAAACAATTCGGTTGTAAACCCGCAGAACGGCCTACCCGCCAAAGATGTAACATAAGAAATGGTATATAATTCATTATTTTAAATTTCATATATACTCATTAATAATTTTCGGCAGCTATCGAGGTTCTCCATAGGTAAATTCCTGTACTCTAACAAGATGCTATTTGCTGTTTAGCTGTTTAAATTCTTGGAAAATTGTAATGACCAGCAACATAAAATATAACAATAAAATAGTAGCTGGTAACTGTAGGTGAACAAAAAATAAAATTCCAAATTGATTAGATGTTTTTCTAAATATAAAGATCGACCTGAAGGAATTTTATGAATTATGGACTAATTAAACAAAAAAATAGGTAATTTTACTTGAAGAACAGATACCAGAGAATAGTTAGTGAGTACATTTATATTGTATAATGGGAGAAAGCCCCTAGTAGCCGCGAATTAAAATAACCACCTACATTAATTGATAACTAGGAAATAGTATCTGGAA
>NC_091164.1:41239320-41381820 GCF_040958095.1 Procambarus clarkii
CCAGCAATCAACAGCCAATTATTGCACAACTATATTCTACCCACCTCAAGACTCCGCTCCAATATAGAAGCATCAAGAAATATGGACCAATAGGCTTTCTACAAACACTTCTATTCAATACCTATTGTTTCTGTTCTGTCTTGTGTTGATACTTTTAATACCCTATTAATATCCCCTCCTGTTCTGTCTTGTGTTAATGCCACATCACCCTTCCCACCTCACTCAAATGTAGATATAATATCAGAGAGACGTAAGTTCTAATCAGTTGTGTATTTGTGAAGTCTTTGAAAATGTAATAAGTTTTACGAAACGCGCCCGTGTCGCGTCAGACTAGAAATAAAAATGAATTTTGGAGAAGTGATTTTTGATTTACCTCCAACAGTGAAGCGTAATGTACGAAAGATTGAGAAAATTCGTGTTAGAATTATTAATCTTACTTTTTCGGTCATATTTAATAATATATATATATATATATATATATATATATATATATATATATATATATATATATATATATATATATATATATATATATATATATATATATATATATATATATATATATATATGTCGTACCTTGTAGCCAGAACGCACTTCTCAGCCTACTATGCAAGGCCCGATTTGCCTAATAAGCCTAGTTTTCATGAATTAATTGTTTTTCGACTACCTAACCTACCTAACCTAACCTAACCTAACTTTTTCGGCTACCTAACCTAACCTAACCAATAAAGATAGGTTAGGTTAGGTTAGGTAGGGTTGGTTAGGTTCGGTCGTATATCTACGTTAATTTTAACTCCAATAAAAAAAAATTGACCTCATACATAATGAAATGGGTAGCTTTATCATTTCTTAAGAAAAAAATTAGAGAAAATATAATAATTGAGGAAAACTTGGCTTATTAGGCAAATCGGGCCTTGCATAGTAGGCTGAGAAGTGAGTTCTGGCTACTAGGTACGACATATATATATATATATATATATATATATATATATATATATATGTCGTACCTAGTAGCCAGAACTCACTTCTCAGCCTACTATTCAAGGCCCGATTTGCCTAATAAGCCAAGTTTTCCTGAATTAATATATTTACTATAATTTTTTTCTTATGAAATGATAAAGCAACCCTTTTCTCTATGTATGAGGTCAATTTTTTTTTATTGGAGTTAAAATTAACGTAGATATATGACCGAACCTAACCAACCCTACCTAACCTAACCTAACCTATATTTATAGGTAAGGTTAGGTTAGGTAGCCAAAAAAAGCTAGGTTAGGTTAGGTTAGGTAGGTTAGGTAGACGAAAAAAGATTAATTCATGAAAACTTGGCTTATTAGGCAAATCGGGCCTTGAATAGTAGGCTGAGAAGTGCGTTCTGGCTATTAGGTACGACATATATATATATATATATATATATATATATATATATATATATATATATATATATATATATATATATATGTCGTACCTAGTAGCCAGAACGCACTTGTCAGCCTACTATGCAAGGCCAAATTTGCCTAATAAGCCAAGTTTTCCTGAATTAATATATTTTCTCAAATTTTTTTCTTATGAAAAGATAAAGCTACCCATTTCATTATGTATGAGGTCAATTTTTTTTTATTGTAGTTAAAATTAACGTAGATATATGACCGAACCTAACCAACCCTACCTAACCTAACCTAACCTATCTTTATAGGTTAGGTTAGGTTAGGTAGCCAAAAAAGTTAGGTTAGGTTAGGTTAGGTAGGTTAGGTCGTCGAAAAACAATTAATTCATGAAAACTTGGCTTATTAGGCAAATCGGGCCTTGCATAGTAGGCTGAGAAGTGCGTTCTGGCTACTAGGTACGACATATATATATATATATATATATATATATATATATATATATATATATATATATATATATATATATATATATATATATATATGTCGTACCTAGTAGCCAGAACGCACTTCTCAGCCTACTATGCAAGGCCTGATTTGCCTAATAAGCCAAGTTTTCATGAATTAATTGATTTTCGGCAACCTAACCTACCTAACCTAACCTAACCTAACTTTTTCCGCTACCTAACCTAACCTAACGTATAACGATAGGTTAGGTTAGGTTATGTAGGGTTGGTTAGGTTCGGTCATATATCTACGTTAATTTTAACTCTAGTAAAAAAATATTGACCTCATACATAATGAAATGGGTAGCTTTATCATTTCATAAGAAAAAAATTAGAGAAAATATATTAATTCCGAAAAACTTGGCTTATTAGGCAAATCGGGCCTCGTACAGTAGGCTGAGAAGTGCATTCTGGCTACTAGGTACGACATATATATATATATATATATATATATATATATATATATATATATATATATATATATATATATATATATATATATATATATATATTTATATATATATGTCGTACCTAGTAGCCAGAACGTACTTCTCAGCCTACTATGCAAGGCCTGATTTGCCTAATAAGCCAAGTTTTCACGAATTAATTGTTTTTCGACTACCTAACCTACCTAACCTAACCTAACCTAACTTTTTCGGCTACCTAACCTAACCTATAAAGATAGGTTAGGTTAGGTTAGGTAGGGTTGGTTAGGTTCAGTCATATATCTACGTTAATTTTAACTCCAATAAAAAATAATTGACCTCATACATAATGAAATGGGTAGCTTTATCATTTCATAAGAAAAAAATTAGACAAAATATATTAATTCAGGAAAACTTGGCTTATTAGGCAAATCGGGCCTTGCATAGTAGGCTGAGAAGTGCGTTCTGGCTACTAGGTACGACATATATATATATATATATATATATATATATATATGTCGTACCTAATAGCCAGAACGCACTTCTCAGCCTACTATTCAAGGCCCGATTTGCCTAATAAGCCAAGTTTTCATGAATTAATGTTTTTTCGTCTACCTAACCTACCTAACCTAACCTAACCTAGCTTTTTTTGGCTACCTAACCTAACCTTACCTATAAATATAGGTTAGGTTAGGTTAGGTAGGGTTGGTTAGGTTCGGTCATATATCTACGTTAATTTTAACTCCAATAAAAAAAAATTGACCTCATACATAGAGAAAAGGGTAGCTGTATCATTTCATAAGAAAAAAATTATAGTAAATATATTAATTCAGGAAAACTTGGCTTATTAGGCAAATCGGGCCTTGAATAGTAGGCTGAGAAGTGAGTTCTGGCTACTAGGTACGACATATATATATATATATATATATATATATATATATATATATATATATATATATATATGTCGTACCTAGTAGCCAGAACGCACTTTTTGGCCTACTATGCAAGGCCCGATTTGCCTAATAAGCCAAGTTTTCCTGAATTAATATATTTTCTCAAATTTTTTTCTTAAGAAATGATAAAGCTACCCATTTCATTATGTATGAGGCATATTTTTTATTATTTTAGTTAAAATTAACATAGATATATGACCGAACCTAACCAACCCTACCTAACCTAACCTAATCTATCTTTATAGGTTAGGTTAGGTTAGGTAGCCGAAAAAGCTAGGTTAGGTTAGGTTAGGTAGGTTAGGTAGTCGAAAAACAATTAATTCATGAAATCTTGGCTTATTAGGCAAATCGGGCCTTGCATAGTAGGCTGAGAAGTGCGTTCTGGCTACTAGGTACGACATATATATATATATATATATATATATATATATATATATATATATATATATATATATATGTCGTACCTAATAGCCAGAACGCACTTCTCAGCCTACTATTCAAGGCCCGATTTGCCTAATAAGCCAAGTTTTCATGAATTAATGTTTTCTCGTCTACCTAACCTACCTAACCTAACCTAACCTAGCTTTTTTTGGCTACCTAACCTAACCTTACCTATAAATATAGGTTAGGTTAAGTTAGGTAGGGTTGGTTAGGTTCGGTCATATATCTACGTTAATTTTAACTCCAATAAAAAAAAATTGACCTCATACATAGAGAAAAGGGTTGCTTTATCATTTCATAAGAAAAAAACTATAGTAAATATATTAATTCAGGAAAACTTGGCTTATTAGGCAAATCGGGCCTTGAATAGTAGGGTGAGAAGTGAGTTCTGGCTACTAGGTACGACATATATATATATATATATATATATATATATATATATATATATATATATATATATATATATATATGTCGTACCTAGTAGCCAGAACGCACTTCTCAGCCTACTATGCAAGGCCCGATTTGCCTAATAAGCCAAGTTTTCCTGAATTAATATATTTTCTTTAGGTTTTTTGTTATGAAATGATAAAGCTACCCATTTCATTATGTATGAGGTCAACTTTTTTTAATTGGAGTTAAAATTAACATAGATATATGACCGAACCTAACCAACCCTACCTAACCTAACCTAACCTATCTTTATAGGTTAGGTTAGGTAGCCAAAAAAGTTAGGTAAGGTTAGGTTAGGTAGGTTAGGTAGTCGAAAAACAATTAGTTCATGAAAACTTGGCTTATTAGGCAAATTGGGCCTTGCATAGTAGGCTGAGAAGTGCGTTCTGGCTACTAGGTACGACATATATATATATATATATATATATATATATATATATATATATATATATATATATATATGTGTATATATATGTGTATATATATATATATATATATATATATATATATATATATATATATATATATATATATATATGTCGTACCTAGTAGCCAGAACTCACTTTTTGGCCTAATATTCAAGGCCTGATTTGCCTAATAAGCCAAGTTTTCCTGAATTAATATATTTTTTCTAATTTTTTTCTTATGAAATGATAAAGCTACCCATTTCATTATGTATGAGGTCAATTTTTTTTTATTGGAGTTAAAATTAACGTAGATATATGACCGAACCTAACCAACCCTACCTAACCTAACCTAACCTATCTTTATAGGTTAGGTTTGGTTAGGTAGCCGAAAAAGTTAGGTTAGGTTAGGTTAGGTAGTCGAAAAACAATTAATTCATGAAAACTTGGCTTATTAGGCAAATCGGGCCTTGAATAGTAGGCCAAAAAGTGAGTTCTGGCTACTAGGTACGACATATATATATATATATATATATATATATATATATATATATATATATATATATATATAAATATATATATATATATATATATATATATATATATATATATATATATATATATATATATATATATGTCGTACCTTGTAGCCAGAACGCACTTCTCAGCCTACTATGCAAGGCCCAATTTGCCTAATAAGCCAAGTTTTCATGAATTAATTGTTTTTCGACTACCTAACCTAATCTAACCTAACTTTATCGGCTATCTAACCTAACCTAACCTATAAAGATAGGTTAGGTTAAGTTAGGTAGGGTTGGTTAGGTTCGGTCATATATCTACGTTAATTTTAACTCCAATAAAAAAAAATTGACCTCATACATACTGAAATAGGTAGCTTTATCATTTCATAAGAAAAAAATTAGAGAAGATACATTAATTCAGAAAACTTGGCTTATTAGGCAAATCGGGCTTTGCATAGTAGGCCGAGAAGTGCATTCTGGCTACTAGGTACGACATATATATATATATATATATATATATATATATATATATATATATATATATATATGTCGTACCTAATAGCCAGAACGCACTTCTCAGCCTACTATTCAAGGCCCGATTTGCCTAATAAGCCAAGTTTTCATGAATTAATGTTTTTTCGTCTACCTAACCAACCTAACCTAACCTAACCTAGCTTTTTTTGGCTACCTAACCTAACCTTACCTATAAATATAGGTTAGGTTAGGTTAGGTAGGGTTGGTTAGGTTCGGTCATATATCTACGTTAATTTTAACTCCAATAAAAAAAAATTGACCTCATACATAGAGAAAAGGGTTGCTTTATCATTTCATAAGAAAAAAATTATAGTATATATATTAATTCAGGAAAACTTGGCTTATTAGGCAAATCGGGCCTTGAATAGTAGGCTGAGAAGTGAGTTCTGGCTACTAGGTACGACATATATATATATATATATATATATATATATATATATATATATATATATATATATATATATATATGTCGTACCTAGTAGCCAGAACGCACTTCTCAGCCTACAATTCAGGGCCCGATTTGCCTAATTAGCCAAGTTTTCCTGAATTAATATATTTTCTCAAATTTTTTTCTTATGAAATGATAAAGCTACCCATTTCATTATGTATGAGGTCAATTTTTTTTATTGGAGTTAAAAATAACGTAGATATATGACCGAACCTAACCAACCCTACCTAACCTAACCTAACCTATCTTTATGGGTTAGGTTAGGTTAGGTAGCCGAAAAAGCTAGGTTAGGTTAGGTTAGGTAGGTTAGGTAGTCGAAAAACAATTAATTCATGAAAACTTGGCTTATTAGGCAAATCGGGCCTTGCATAGTAGGCTGAGAAGTGCGTTCTGGCTACTAGGTACGACATATATATATATATATATATATATATGTCGTACCTAGTAGCCAGAACGCACTTTTCAGCCTACTATGCAAGGCCAGATTTGCCTAATAAGCCAAGTTTTCATGAATTAATAGTTTTTCGGCTACCTAACCTACCTAACCTAACCTAACCTAACTTTTTCGGCTACCTAACCTAACCTAACCTATAAAGATAGGTTAGGTTAGGTTAGGTAGGGTTGGTTAGGTTTGGTCATATATCTACGTTAATTTTAACTCCAATAAAAAAAATTGACATCATACATAATGAAATGGGTAGCTTTATCATTTCATAAGAAAAAAATTTGAGAAAATATATAAATTCAGTAAAACTTGGCTTATTAGGCAAATCGGGCCTTGCATAGTAGGCCGAGAAGTACGTTCTGGCTACTAGGTACGACATATATATATATATATATATATATATGTCGTACCTAGTAGCCAGAACTCACTTCTCAGCCTACTATTCAAGGCCCGATTTGCCTAATAAGCCAAGTTTTCCTGAATTAATATATTTACTATAATTTTTTTCTTATGAAATGATAAACCAACCCTTTTCTCTATGTATGAGGTCAATTTTTTTTTATTGGAGTTAAAATTAACGTAGATATATGACCGAACCTAACCAACCCTACCTAACCTAACCTAACGTATATTTATAGGTAAGGTTAGGTTAGGTAGCCAAAAAAGCTAGGTTAGGTTAGGTTAGGTAGGTTAGGTAGACGAAAAAACATGAATTCATGAAAACTTGGCTTATTAGGCAAATCAGGCCTTGAATAGTAGGCTGAGAAGTGCGTTCTGGCTATTAGGTACGACATATATATATATATATATATATATATATGTCGTACCTAATAGCCAGAACGCACTTCTCAGCCAACTATGCATGGCCCAATTTGCCTAATAAGCCAAGTTTTCATGAATTAATGTTTTTTCGACTACCTAACCTACCTAACCTAACCTAACCTAACTTTTTCTGCTACCTAACCTAACCTAACCGATAGAGATAGGTTAGGTTAGGTTAGGTAGGGTTGGTTAGGTTCGGTCATATATCTACGTTAATTTTAACTTCAATAAAAAAAATTGACCTCATACATAATGAAATGGGTAGCTTTATCACTTCATAAGGAAAAAATTAGAAATAATATATTAATTCAGGAAAACTTGGCTTATTAGGCAAATCGGGCCTTGCATAGTAGGCTGAGAAGTGCGTTCTGGCTATTAGGTACGACATATATATATATATATATATATATATATATATATATATATATATATATATATATATATATATATATATTTATTTATTTATTTATTTATTTATGCATATACAAGAATGTACATAAGGAATGTGAGGATACAATTATGGTAATTACAGTCTTGTAAAGCCACTAGCACGCGCAGCGTTTCGGGCAGGTCCTTAATCTAAGAAAATTTTAAGGAGGTAAATACTTGCAAAATTTATAGACAAAAAAATGATAACAGATTACATGGAATGAAAAAAAAAAAAGATAAGAGAAAATTATAGGTACAGTATATTAAAGCACATAGGTAGCTATGATTGATTGCAATGACAGCTTAAAATGGTAGTTGACAACAAATTGGTAGGCACAATACAGCAGAAACAATATAAGATTGATTGCAATGACAGCTTGAATGGTAGTTGACAAAAATTGGTAGTCACAATACAGCATATGGCTAGCACATAAAAGAAGACAGCAATGAACACAATGATAAGGTTGTTTGATATTACATAAAAATTAGGAGATTGGGTACCACTAGGTACAGAGCAAATTTAAAGCTCAGTGTAGGAAACTAAATAGATGAAGTTAGGTACTTTTTGGTTTTGCTTTTAAATAAGGCAAAAGTTTTACAGTTTTTCAATTCACTAGGGAGTGAGTTCCATAGACTAGGTCCCTTAATTTGCATAGAGTGTTTACACAGATTAAGTTTGACCCTGGGGATATCAAAGAGATATTTATTTCTGGTGTGGTGATAATGGGTCCTATTACATCTGTCCAGGGAGAGTTTCAGAGCATGGTTTGCATTTAAGAACAGGGTTTTGTAAATGTAGTTGACACAAGAGAATGTGTGGAGGGAGTTAATATTTAGCAAGTTTAGAGATTTAAACAAGGGAGCTGAGTGTTGTCTGAAAGCAGAGTTAGTTATTATTCTGATAGCAGATTTTTGCTGTGTGATGATGGGCTTAAGGTGGTTTGCAGTGGTAGACCCCCATGCACAGATACCATAATTAAGATAGGGGTAGATTAGTGCATAATATAGTGAGAGGAGAGCAGAGTTAGGAACATAATATCTGATTTTGGAGAGTATACCAACTGTCTTAGAGACTTTCTTAGTTATGTGTTGAATGTGGGTGCTGAAATTGAGTCTCTTGTCTAGGAATAGGCCAAGAAACTTGCCATCATTTTTATTACTGATGTTAATGTTGTCTATCTGTAGCTGAATTGCATTTGATGATTTGCTTCCAAATAAGATGTAGTAAGTCTTTTCGATGTTTAATGTTAGTTTGTTCGTTGACATCCATAAGTGGACTTTTTTTAATTCATTATTCACAACATTATTTAGTGTATGTGGGTTGAGGTTTGAGTAGATAAGGGTAGTATCGTCAGCAAACAATATAGGTTTGAGAATATTAGAGACATTAGGCAGATCGTTTATATATATAAGAAATAGAAGAGGTCCTAAGATGCTGCCCTGTGGCACTCCAACGGTAATTGGTAGAGTGGAAGAAGTTGTATCATTGATGGTTACATATTGGTGTCTGTCACTAAGATAGGATCGGATGTAGTCAAGGGCAAGGCCTCGGATTCCATAATGCTGGAGTTTAAATAAGAGGTAGTTGTGATTAACAGTATCAAAGGCTTTTCTTAGGTCAATGAAGAGTTCAATCGGAAACTCACTTTTGTAAAGGGCTGAGTAGATAATGTCAAGGAGACTAATGATTGCATCATTGGTACTCTTTTGGGACCGGAAGCCAAACTGGCAGGGGCTGAGTATGTCGAATTTTACGAGGTAGGAATAGAGCTGTTTGTAAATAATTTTTTCAAATATTTTTGATAGAATGGGTAGATTTGATATTGGTCTATAATTGTTTATGTCCGCCGGATTGCCTCCTTTATGGACTGGCGTTACTCTTGCTTTTTTGAGGATATCAGGGAAGGTGTGATACTCTATAGATTTGTTGAACAGTAGTGCTATGGGTGGGGCAAGGGCATGGGAGGCTCTCTTGTACACAATGGACGGAATTTCACTGGTGTTCCCTGCCTTGGTTTTTAGAGAGTGTATGATGGACACAACATCTGCCGGGCTGATTGGTGAAAGGAGAAGAGAGTTTGGATAGCTGCCTGAGAGATATGTGTTAATATGTGTCTGAGTCTGTGGGATTTTACTGGCAAGATTAGCACCAACCGATGAAAAGAAACTATTAAATTCATTTGCCATTTCTAAATCAGTTGACGGTATATCCCCATCCTTGTAGAGTTTTATTTGGTTATGTGAGTGTTGTTTAGTTCCTAGGATACTAGAGATAGTTTTCCAAGTGTTTTTCATGTTACCTTTTGCTTCATTGAATCTATTCACATAATATGCAAGTTTTGCCTTTCTTATGATACTGGTAAGCATTGATGAGTACCTTTTAGCTACTTCCCTTGAAACTAGGCCAATCCTAACTTTCTTTTCATATTCATGTTTCTTGTTGATTGAGTTGAGAATGCCATTTGTGAGCCATGGATTGTTTAATCTTTTGTCAGTTATTTGCTTTGTAAGAAGGGGACAATGAAGGTTGTAGAGGCTTAGAGTTTTGGAGAGGAAGAGGTTAGCTAATGAATTTATATCATGGGTATTATTGAATTCAGAATCCCAGTTAATATTGTGAAGTGCCTCTGTAAGATTGTCTAAAGCTGATTCACTGTGTAGCCTAAATGAAAATTTCTTGCTTTTTAGTGGTGTTATGTCCATGTTCGCTATGAGAAAGGTAGGATAGTGGTCAGTTGTTCTGTCGTAGATTATACCAGATACAAGGGGAGCTGTTATGTTTGTCCATATGTGGTCCAAGGTAGTGGCTGATGTTTGAGTGACTCGGGTAGGTTTGGTGATAGTGGGGATTAGCATACAGGAGTTCATGCTGTTAAGGAAATAGTCAACTTGAGAGCAGTTTTGTTGACCCAGGTCAATATTAAAGTCTCCTCCCAGAATGATGTGGTTTTTGTTGAGATTGTTGTTTATAATAAGATTCCTTAGGTTGTCTGAGAAAGAAGCTATGTTAGTATTAGGAAATCTATAGATGGCTCCAATAGTCAAAGAGGATTTAAGGGATTTAATTGTAAACTGAGCAAAAGTATATTCACAGTAGTCATCTCTGTCACTAATAACACTGTTGCAGATAAATGTATCTCGGTAATATATAGCTGTGCCACCACCTTTTTTATTAGGCCTACAGTTATGAATGGCTTTATAACCAGCTAAGTTGTAGAGTTGGGTATAGTCTTTATTTAGCCAAGTTTCTGTTAAAATAATGAACGATAGGTTAGTACCTAGTGCTGTGAGTAGTGCATTTAAATCGTCAAAATGTTTACCAAGTGATCTAACATTTTGGTTATAAACTGATAGATAGGTGCTATTTTGGAGTTTGTTTTTAGCCTGGTGTGCTGTGAAATACTTACAATAATGATGATCAATGTGCTGGTTGGTATAGATATGAGACAGAAGATTTTGAACAGGATCAATATCAGTGTGCATAGAGATGCAGAGGGATCACGATACAAGATACACCGTAAAGCAAAACACAAGAATAAAAGCAGATACAATAAAATAGTAACAATTTAGAAGTAAAATAAAGATCCAATAGATAGCCAGGGAGGACACAGAAGTTACATAAAATAAAACACAAAAAATCAGTAGAGACTGACAATATAAATGTAAAATAAAAAATAATAAGAAAAATAATAATAATCATAAAAAAATGATCTTGAAGATAATTAGCTTAGTAATGGTTAATTAACAGGGTAATAAAAAGCCCTAGGTTTAGTGACAAGGGGATTAACTAAGAACAAATAATTAAGAGTATAAAACAGGCAAAGATGACAAACAAAAAATAAAGTAAAAATTAAAATAAAAATAAAAATAAACACCTTTGGAAAGGAAAGGCAGAGCTTAAGTACACTTTGGTTGTATGTGAGACTACAAATTATGTTCTGGTTATTCAGCTGATATCCCACAGTCATCCAGGAAAGAAGTGAGGTGTGCCTCAGTGGTTATGACATAAGTTTTTCCAGAGTCAGTCTTCCTAGCTATTATTTTACCATCGCGCACAAAACAATGTTTAATAGCAGTGGATCTATTGCGAATTCCACGTAGTTTAAATAAGAGATTTTGTCTGAATCTGGTAAGACATTCGTTCACATAAACCTTGGATTTCCTAGCGACTGCAGCAGTGATAAGGTCTGACTTGCGGGAGCAGCTATCCAACTTCACGCGTATCCTTCTGTTGTTTGCAGAATATATATATATATATATATATATATATATATATATATATATATATATATATATATATGTCGTACCTAGTAGCCAGAACGCACTTCTCAGCCTACTATGCAAGGCCCGATTTGCCTAATAAGCCAAGTTTTCCTGAATTAATATATTTTCTCTAATTTTTTTCTTATGAAATGATAAAGCTACCCATTTCATTATGTATAAGGTCAATTTTTTTTATTGGAGTTAAAATTAACGTAGATATATGACCGAACCTAACCAACCCTACCTAACCTAACCTAACCTATCTTTATAGGTTAGGTTAGGTTAGGTAGCCGAAAAAGTTAGGTTAGGTTAGGTTAGGTAGGTTAGGTAGTCGAAAAAACATTAATTCATGAAAACTTGGCTTATTAGGCAAATCGGGCATTGCATAGTAGGCTGAGAAGTGGGTTCTGGCTACTAGGTACGACATATATATATATATATATATATATATATATATATATATATATATATATATATATATATATATATATATATATATATATGTCGTACCTAGTAGCCAGAACGCACTTCTCGGCCTACTATGAAAGGCCCGATTTGCCTAATAAGCCAAGTTTTCCTGAATTAATATATTTTCTCTAATTTTTTTCTTATGAAATGATAAAGCTATCCATTTCATTATGTATGAGGTCAATTTTTTTTTATTGGAGTTAAAATTAACGTAGATATATGACCGAACCTAACCAACCCTACCTAACCTAACCTAACCTATCTTTATAGGTTAGGTTGGAATAGGTAGCCGAAAAAGTTAGGTTAGGTTAGGTTAGGTAGGTTAGGTAGTCGAAAAAACATTAATTCATGAAAACTTGGCTTATTAGGCAAATCGGGCCTTGCATAGTAGGCTGAGAAGTGCGTTCTGGCTACTAGGTACGACATATATATATATAAATATATATATATATATATATATATATATATATATATATATATATATATATATATATATATATATATATATATATATATATATATATATATATATATATATATATACAGACCAGCAAAATCACTAGAGAAAGGGGGTGTGAAGAATAAGGAGAGGGGGAACATGTTCCTGAAAATTGCATACACAAACATAGATTGAGTGACATCAAAGATACTGTAGTTAAGTCATGTAATACAGCTGAAGACACCAGACATTGTTGCACTCATGGAGACAAAACTTGAAGATGATATTTTAAATGAGGTCATATTCTCAAGGGGCTACTCAGTTTGGAGACCAGACAGAAAAATAAGGAAAGGCGATAGTGTTGCTGTGCTGGTGAAAGAACACCTAAAGGTAAATTAAATAATGATTGCGAATCCACAAGAAGTTGACATAATAGCACTAGAGATCTGCAATCAGGATGACAAACTTTCCTTAAGGGGCATATCATTCTAAATCGTTATAAATTAAAAGTTGTTCAATTTGCTTATAAATTTTTTTATGAAATGGTTATAGAAAGGGCTGCAACTGGTCCAAGTTTCACCATCACACCCTAAACAGAAAAGGAGAAAAAAAATACACAACGTATTATGCAACGAATGTTCAACATTCTCAAATAATCTCAGGGAACACATGTGTCAACTAAAATGTCTACTATGTGCTGTAGAAGCACAAACTCTTGTAATAATTGTAATATGTATGTTCAATATATTTATATTTAAATTTTTTTTTTTTTTTTTTTTCCTTTTTTTTTTGGCCAATTTTTTTTTCTCGTTTGTTATCAAGGGATTTGCATGAAACTTGCACACCTTGCTCAATGGATGCCTATCTGCAAGGGTGCCAATTATGAACGAAATCTGTCGAAGTCAAGCTCAGCTACAGGTGGCCGAACTTGGATCTTTATTTTACTCTGGAAAGTAATTTACACCTTCAAAGTACTTCAGAGCTTTCATTTATTAATCAATTTACATGCAAATTACACCTTATATGTAGCGTTTGTGCTTCTACAGACTCTAGTAGACATTTTAGTCCAAAGTCTATTTGTTGATTTTATAAAAATTTATAAATATCATATATTGCATTTTTTTTTAGTAGGGTAACTTTGAAAAATTATATTATTGCACTAAACACTTTTTTGATAAAACTGATCACTAGAATCCTTTATTATGTGCTTAATTTAATATCTGAGTGTTATAGAAATGATTTTAGTTGACACATGTGTTCCCTGAAACTATTTGAAAATTCATTGCATAATTCGTTGTTTATTTTTTCTCTCCTTTTCTGTTTAGGGTGTGATGATGAAACTTGGACCAGCTGCAGCCCTTTCTCTAACCATTTCATAAAAACATTTATAAGCAAATTGAACCACTTTTAATTTTACATCGATATGCCCCCTTAAAGAATTTTACAGAAACACTTGTTGATAGGACATGAAGTAAATGAGATGTATGTCAAGTTTTCTGAAATATATACAATACAATACAATACAACACAATACAATACAATTTTATTTAGGTAAGGTACATACATACAATAAATATTTACAAGGATTGTTTGACTTATAGGTAGAGCTAGTACATACAATGCCTAAAGCCACTATTACGCAAAGCGTTTCGGGCATGATAAACTTAAATGACAAGCTTAATACTAATTGAGCATAATGAGTAGAATGAAAACAAGAAATGAAAACATAGATGAAAAAGCAGCACAAATACAATTATGTCGACAAACAGCGCTCATTAAAGAAAAAAACAGACATTGGTTGACAATAGAAGGGTAAGGTAGGTTACAGGGAATTTATTAGGTATAGCTTCGCTTTTAACTTAAACTGGTTGAGAGAGGTACAGTCTTTAACATGGTTGGGAAGGTCATTCCACATTCTGGGCCCCTTGATTTGTAGAGCATTTCTAGTTTGATTAAGTAGTACTCTAGGAATATCAAAACTGTATTTATTTCTGGTGTGATGCTCATGGGTTCTGATACAACCTTCTATGAAACTTTTGAGATCAGGATTGGCATTATAGTTTAGCGTTTTATATATGTATAATACACATGAGAGAATGTGCAGTGACTTAATGTCTAACATATTTAGAGATTTAAGTAGGGGTACCGAGTGATGTCTGGGGCCAGAATTGGATATTGTCCTAATAGCAGCTTTGTGTTGAGTAATTAGAGGACGTAAGTGATTTTGGGTAGTAGAGCCCCAAGCACAAATACCATAGTTGAGATATGGATAGATAAGGGAGTAATAGAGAGTCACCAGGGCAGGGCGTGGTACATAATATCTGATCTTAGAAAGAATGCCCACAATTTTTGAAACTTTTTTTGATATGTTTAGAATGTGTCCCTGGAAATTAAGCTTGTGGTCAATGAGAATGCCAAGGAATTTGCCATCTAATTTGTTACAAATTTGGGTATTGTTTATTTTGAGATTTATTTGATTAGAGGATTTATTGCCAAACAGAATATAGAAGGTTTTGTCAATGTTAAGGGTGAGTTTGTTGGCAGTTAGCCACAGATGGACTTTATTTAGCTCAGTATTTACTGTGGCATTTAGAGCAAGGGGATCAGGACTGGAGTAAATGAAGGTTGTGTCGTCAGCAAATAGAATTGGTTTGAGGTGTTGGGAGGCATTTGGAAGGTCATTAATGTAGATGAGAAAGAGGAGAGGGCCAAGTATGCTGCCCTGGGGAACACCAATGTTGATGGGTAGGGTGGGAGAAATTATATTATTCACAGAAACATATTGGAGCCTGTCAGTAAGGTAGGATTTGAGGTATTGTAGGGAGTGTCCTCTGACTCCATAATGATGTAATTTAAGAAGAAGGTTTTGGTGGTTGACAGTATCAAAAGCTTTACGCAGGTCCACAAACAACCCAACAGGGAACTCATTTTTATCAAGAGCTGTATGAATCGAGTTAAGCATACTAATAAGTGCATCGTTAGTGCTTTTTTTGGGTCTGAAGCCATATTGGCAAGGGCTAAGTATATTGAGTTTGGCTAGATATGAGTAAAGCTGCTTATAGATTAGTTTTTCAAAAATTTTTGACAAGTTTGGCAGGATAGATATAGGTCTGTAGTTGTTAACATCTGTGAGATTACCACATTTGTGGACAGGCGTTACTCTCGCTTTTTTTAGAATATCTGGGAAGGTTTGGAGTTCAAGTGACTTGTTGAAGAGCAAAGCAATAGCAGGGGCTAAAGATCTGGAGGCTTTTTTGTAAATTAAAGTTGGTATCTCCTCAAGGGCACCAGACTTGGTTTTAAGGGAAAGGATTATCTCATTGACGTCAGTGGAATTAATAGGCTTTAGGTACAGAGACTGTGGATAGTTACCTGAACGATAGTCATTAATGTCTGTACTGGAAGATGGAATATCATTTGCAAGGGATGAACCAATGGAAGAGAAGAACCTATTGAACTCAATAGCAGAATCAGAGGCTGAAAGCTGACCATCGTTATTAGACAGGAGAGTCGGTTTGTTATTTAAAGACTTCTTTGATCCCAATATTTGAGAAATTGTTCTCCAAGTTTGTTTAATGTTGCTCTTTATTTGGGTAAATTTATCTTCGTAGTATTTAGTTTTGGCTCGTCTAATTATCTTAGACAGCAATAATGAGTAATTCTTTGAGAATTCTTTGGAGACAATTCCTAACCTATACTTCTTCTCAAGGTCATGTTTTTCATTAATAGATTTAAGTATTCCCTTTGTAAGCCAGGGATTGTTAAGCCTTTTGGTTGTGACTTGTTTTGTAAGCATAGGACAGTGGGTATTATAAAGGCTAAGAGTTTTTTGAAGAAAAGATTGCACTGCTAGGTTGATGTCCACTATGTTACCTAACTCGGACTCCCAGTTGACATTATCAGCAGCAGTTATAAAATTGTCTATAGCAGTTTCATTGTGTAGTCTAAAACGTATCACTCTTGACTCAAGAGGTGGTTTGCTAATGTTAGTTAAGAGAAATGTGGGGTAATGATCTGTAGTGCTATTGGTGATTATACCTGAAGTAAGCGGAGAGGTTATGTTTGTCCAGATGTGATCGAGCGTCGTGGCAGTGCTATCAGTGATTCTAGTAGGTCTAGTGATTAAGGGTATGAGGAAGCAGGAATTCATACAGTTGAGGAAGCTAACAGCAGTGGGGTGTTCAGGCTCGCAGAGGTCAATATTAAAGTCCCCTGCGATAATTAGGTGGTTTTTGTTCAGTCTGTTATCAAGTATTAGATTTCTAAGGTTTGAGTTGAATTCGGACACATCAGTGTTAGGAATTCTATAAACTGCACCCACAGTCAGGACAGACTCGGCACCCTTGACTCTGAAGCTGGCGAAGATATACTCCCCATAGCAGTCTCTGGTTCTAATTTCTTTTAAGCATGTTAGTTCTTGGTGGTAGTAAAGAGCAGTGCCACCACCTCTCTGAAGTTGACGACAGTTGTGAATAGCTGAGTAGTTAGGCATGTTAAAGAGCTGAGTAGTATCCTCTTTCAACCATGTTTCAGTAAGTATAATAAAAGAGAATTTGTTGTCAATAGCTTCAATCAAGGCACTAACATCATCGAAGTGTTTACCTAGGGATCTAACGTTCAAATTGATTACAGAGATATTGTGATTATGAGTTAATACATTGTTTACATCATGTGCTGCAAAATATCTGCAATTTAGATCATTAAAGTGATAATTGTCATAGATAGTGGATAAGAGGTTAAGTTCAGGGTCTATACTTGTCTGCATAAAAAAAGCTGATTGCAGGAAAAACAAGGGAAGAAAGGCAAATAACAAGGTAGAAATAAGCTATAAAATAGGGAAAAAGATGTACACAATACAGAACAAAGCAAACTCAAAAGGGGCTTACAGGGGTACAATGGAGTAAGGGAGTATGGCTAGGCTAGGCAACCTAGGTAATAAATGAGATTAACGAAAAAACATATAAACATGGACTATACAAAACACAAGATATAGAAATACAAAACAAAAATATAAACAAGACTAAGCAATACAAAAACAAATTGAGCAAAAATGAAAAATGAGGTAGATTGCTTACAAGTACTCTCAGGTACACTGTAAGTAACAATTTGCAATTTGAGATGCAGGCAAAGCCAGGGGTACAATGGAGTAGGGGAGCATGGCGAGGCTAGGCAACCTAGGTAATAAATGGAATCAAAGAAAAGTTGAAAAATAAGCATAGGCAAATTTAAGCTAATGATTATTAACTATAAATAGTTCAGTTATGTCTGTATAATTAATAAGACCTGAAGAACTATTTATGCACTCAATTAAATAATTTCAGTAAATGACTAGTTAAGAGTAAGTTAAAAATTAATTCAGAAAATGAAACAATGAGACTTAGGAAACCTAGCCCCACTAGTTGACAGGGGGTTAATTAAGTTAATTCACTGGGAGTGATAATGAGCTGAGACAGACCACATTGGGAGAGGAAAGCGTTGAGGTTCTCTTCTTTAGTAATTGTGAACATTTTGCCCTCTGCGGTTTTTCTCACCTTTATCAGTCCATCTCTAACGAAGCACTGATGAATCGCATCTGGGTTTTTTTGACGGATTTGACGCAGGCGGTAGAGGAGGTGCTGTCTGTTCCTAGTCAAGCACTCGTTGATGTATAATCCCTTCCGTTGGGCTACAGCTGTCCGGACTAGATTGGATTTCGTGAACTGGGAAGACAGCTTCAGGCGAATTTTCCGTTGGTTTTGACCTGATGGATTCTTTTTGCCTACTCTGTAGGCAGCAATAACGTCAGATTTGTTTAGAATGAGCTGCAATTTGTCTGATAAAGGCACAACAAAATTTATACCAAAGGAGAGATGCAAAACTAGGAAAAGGGGTTTGTTCAACAGAAATTGCGAGAGGGGCAGAGACCAAAACACACACAAATGGAATCAATATAGTAAGAGGCAAAACCCCCAAACATACAAGCGATACAAAGATGCGAGAAATAGCAGCAGCAGTTGGAGAGAGGCAGAAAGACAATAAATAAAGTGTAAAAATAAACTCGAGTAAATTTTTTTAACTACTCTCGACAGTGAAGAAAAACAAATATTCAAACGACTTGTGTTAGAATCATTAATCTTACACTTTCGGTCATATTCAACAACACAAGTATACATACACACACACACACACATTCCTGTTGCTGTAGCAGGTGAAGAATTAGATGTCATCTGGATTTTTCCGAGTTTCGGAGTTTCCGAGACATTTTCTATTTTGATAAAAATATGTATAATGTTAATGTACTTTGATAAATGAGCTTTCCTGTCTACTTAGGTAATGATTCAAAAGATTGTCCTTCCTTTCCTCCCTAGAATCTGGATGTAGCAGGTGCTCAATTGTCAAAAGTTAAAAATTTGGTTTGTCTTCCGAATGCACCATATCGGTAAATTTTTTTAATAATCTTTTAAAAATAGTAAATGCCACTATTTTTGCAAAATCATTACAAAATCTATTATTCTAATAAAGGTTTGATAAAATACAGTAGAGTGCCTACTGGTTTTACCTGTAATAGGGTTTGATACAGATGATTATGGATATATTGAAATGCTCTTATTGTTAAGAAGCACTTTGTTAAAGAGTATTTTGTAATGAGCAGCTCTGAAAATCAGTTGATTACAGATAATGCTACATAATACACTTAATGTGTGTATATGTTACAACAAGTGAGGTATATAATGGTATTTATGGGTAAGATGTAATTGTGCCTGACACTGATAAAATTAAGTACTGTGTTTTTTTTTTAACACAGAACAGTTACTAGTATTCTATGAATGCTTACTAGGTAATGGATATGGTGGCTTTAAACCATTGAAAACAATTTGTTCATTTTCAAAACTTAGGTAATAACGTATGACAGTGTTAGACCACTGAGGAAGAATTGAAACTGGAATTTCCTTAAGTACTTTCATATTTCAATAATACATCATCAGAAGGAATCATTCCTCCTGAAGATGTATTATTTTAATATGAAAGTTCTTACGGAAATTCCTGTTTCAATTCTTTTTCCGCGGTCTGACATTGTCACATTTTTCACCACATGTTAATTTCTGTGATTTACACACACAAATTTATATACACACGAAAATACATATACACACACACACATTATATTATATATATATATATATATATATATATATATATATATATATATATATATATATATATATATATATATATATATATATATATATATATATATATATACAACTTTAGAACACTTTCCCACCAGGAGACTCGAACCCTAGCCAGCACAGAAGCCTTCCAGCAACTGGCATAACAGGTACGCCTTAACCCACTCCACCGCCTGCTCAGACCCTTAAAAGAGATGGTAATTTCGGAGTATTTATACACTCCAAAGACCACCACCTCCCAAGAGCACTAGAGCGAGTGAGTGGTCATATTTACGTTTTTTCATCAAGTCCCTGTTAATATGGGAGAACACTGTGTCTATGCTTGAGGCACAACTCTCCTAAACACGAGAGTGAAGTATACAACTTTAGAACACTTTCCCACCAGGAGACTCGAACCCTAGCCAGCACACAAGCCTTCCAGCAACTGGCATAACAGGTACACCTTAACCCACTCCACCACCTGCTCAGACCCTTAAAAGAGATGGTAATTTCGGAGTATTTATACACTCCAAAGACCACCACCTCCCAAGAGCACTAGAGCGAGTGAGGGGTCATATTTACGTTTTTTCATCAAGTCCCTGTTAATATGGGAGAACACTGTGTCTATGCTTGAGGCACAACTCTCCTAAACACGAGAGTGAAGTATACAACTTTAGAACACTTTCCCACCAGGAGACTCGAACCCTAGCCAGCACAGAAGCCTTCCAGCAACTGGCATAACAGGTACGCCTTAACCCACTCCACCACCTGCTCAGACCCTTAAAAGAGATGGTAATTTCGGAGTATTTATACACTCCAAAGACCACCACCTCCCAAGACCACTAGAGCGAGTGGGGGGTCATATTTACGTTTTTTCATCAAGTCCCTGTTAATATGGGAGAACACTGTGTCTATGCTTGAGGCACAACTCTCCTAAACACGAGAGTGAAGTATACAACTTTAGAACACTTTCCCACCAGGAGACTCGAACCCTAGCCAGCACAGAAGCCTTCCAGCAACTGGCATAACAGGTACGCCTTAACCCACTCCACCACCTGCTCAGACCCTTAAAAGAGATGGTAATTTCGGAGTATTTATACACTCCAAAGACCACCACCTCCCAAGACCACTAGAGCGAGTGAGGGGTCATATTTACGTTTTTTCATCAAGTCCCTGTTAATATGGGAGAACACTGTGTCTATGCTTGAGGCACAACTCTCCTAAACACGAGAGTGAAGTATACAACTTTAGAACACTTTCCCACCAGGAGACTCGAACCCTAGCCAGCACAGAAGCTTTCCAGCAAATGGCATAACAGGTGCGCCTTAACCAGACCTTAAGGGTCTGAGCAGGTGGTGGAGTGGGTTAAGGCATACCTGTTATGCCAGTTGCTGGAAGGCTTCTGTGCTGGCTAGGGTTCGAGTCTCCTGGTGGGAAAGTGTTCTAAAGTTGTATACTTCACTCTCGTGTTTAGGAGAGTTGTGCCTCAAGCATAGACACAGTGTTCTCCCGTATTAACAGGGACTTGATGAAAAAACGTAAATATGACCCCTCACTCGCTCTAGTGCTCTTGGGAGGTGGTGGTCTTTGGAGTGTATAAATACTCCGAAATTACCATCTCTTTTAAGGGTCTGAGCAGGTGGTAGAGTGGGTTAAGGCGTACCTGTTATGACAGTTGCTGGAAGGCTTCTGTGCTGGCTAGGGTTCGAGTCTCCTGGTGGGAAAGTGTTCTAAAGTTGTATACTTCACTCTCGTGTTTAGGAGAGTTGTGCCTCAAGCATAGACACAGTGTTCTGCCATATTAACAGGGACTTGATGAAAAAACGTAAATATGACCCCTCACTCGCTCTAGTGCTCTTGGGAGGTGGTGGTCTTTGGAGTGTATAAATACTCCGAAATTACCATCTCTTTTAAGGGTCTGAGCAGGTGGTGGAGTGGGTTAAGGCGTACCTGTTATGCCAGTTGCTGGAAGGCTTCTGTGCTGGCTAGGGTTCGAGTCTCCTGGAGGGAAAGTGTTCTAAAGTTGTATACTTCACTCTCGTGTTTAGGAGAGTTGTGCCTCAAGCATAGACACAGTGTTCTCCCATATTAACAGGGACTTGATGAAAAAACATAAATATGACCCCTCACTCGCTCTAGTGCTCTTGGGAGGTGGTGGTCTTTGGAGTGTATAAATACTCCGAAATTACCATCTCTTTTAAGGGTCTGAGCAGGTGGTGGAGTGGGTTAAGGCGTACCTGTTATGCCAGTTGCTGGAAGGCTTCTGTGCTGGCTAGGGTTCGAGTCTCCTGGTGGGAAAGTGTTCTAAAGTTGTATACTTCACTCTCGTGTTTAGGAGAGTTGTGCCTCTAGCATAGACACAGTGTTCTCCCATATTAACAGCGACTTGATGAAAAAACGTAAATATGACCCCTCACTCGCTCTAGTGCTCTTGGGAGGTGGTGGTCTTTGGAGTGTATAAATACTCCGAAATTACCATCTCTTTTAAGGGTCTGAGCAGGTGGTGGAGTGGGTTAAGGCGTACCTGTTATGCCAGTTGCTGGAAGGTTTCTGTGCTGGCTAGGGTTCGAGTCTCCTGGTGGGAAAGTGTTCTAAAGTTGTATACTTCACTCTCGTGTTTAGGAGAGTTGTGCCTCAAGCATAGACACAGTGTTCTCCCATATTAACAGGGACTTGATGAAAAAACGTAAATATGACCCCTCACTCGCTCTAGTGCTCTTGGGAGGTGGTGGTCTTTGGAGTGTATAAATACTCCGAAATTACCATCTCTTTTAAGGGTCTGAGCAGGTGGTGGAGTCGGTTAAGGCGTACCTGTTATGCCAGTTGCTGGAAGGCTTCTGTGCTGGCTAGGGTTCGAGTCTCCTGGTGGGAAAGTGTTCTAAAGTTGTATACTTCACTCTCGTGTTTAGGAGAGTTGTGCCTCAAGCATAGACACAGTGTTCTCCCATATTAACAGGGACTTGATGAAAAAACGTAAATATGACCCCTCACTCGCTCTAGTGGTCTTGGGAGGTGGTGGTCTTTGGAGTGTATAAATACTCCGAAATTACCATCTCTTTTAAGGGTCTGAGCAGGTGGTGGAGTGGGTTAAGGCGTACCTGTTATGCCAGTTGCTGGAAGGCTTGTGTGCTGGCTAGGGTTCGAGTCTCCTGGTGGGAAAGTGTTCTAAAGTTGTATACTTCACTCTCGTGTTTAGGAGAGTTGTGCCTCAAGCATAGACACAGTGTTCTCCCATATTAACAGGGACTTGATGAAAAAACGTAAATATGACCCCTCACTCGCTCTAGTGCTCTTGGGAGGTGGTGGTCTTTGGAGTGTATAAATACTCTGAAATTACCATCTCTTTTAAGGGTCTGAGCAGGTGGTGGAGTGGGTTAAGGCGTACCTGTTATGCCAGTTGCTGGAAGGCTTCTGTGCTGGCTAGGGTTCGAGTCTCCTGGTGGGAAAGTGTTCTAAAGTTGTATACTTCACTCTCGTGTTTAGGAGAGTTGTGCCTCAAGCATAGACACAGTGTTCTCCCATATTAACAGGGACTTGATGAAAAAACATAAATATGACCCCTCACTCGCTCTAGTGCTCTTGGGAGGTGGTGGTCTTTGGAGTGTATAAATACTCTGAAATTACCATCTCTTTTAAGGGTCTGAGCAGGTGGTGGAGTCGGTTAAGGCGTACCTGTTATGCCAGTTGCTGGAAGGCTTCTGTGCTGGCTAGGGTTCGAGTCTCCTGGTGGGAAAGTGTTCTAAAGTTGTATACTTCACTCTCGTGTTTCGGAGAGTTGTGCCTCAAGCATAGACACAGTGTTCTCCCATATTAACAGGGACTTGATGAAAAAACATAAATATGACCCCTCACTCGCTCTAGTACTCTTGGGAGGTGGTGGTCTTTGGAGTGTATAAATACTCCGAAATTACCATCTCTTTTAAGGGTCTGAGCAGGTGGTGGAGTGGGTTAAGGCGTACCTGTTATGCCAGTTGCTGGAAGGCTTCTGTGCTGGCTAGGGTTCGAGTCTCCTGGTGGGAAAGTGTTCTAAAGTTGTATACTTCACTCTTGTGTTTAGGAGAGTTGTGCCTCAAGCATAGACACAGTGTTCTCCCATATTAACAGGGACTTGATGAAAAAACGTAAATATGACCCCTCACTCGCTCTAGTGCTCTTGGGAGGTGGTGGTCTTTGGAGTGTATAAATACTCCGAAATTACCATCTCTTTTAAGGGTCTGAGCAGGTGGTGGAGTGGGTTAAGGCGTACCTGTTATGCCAGTTGCTGGAAGGCTTCTGTGCTGGCTAGGGTTCGAGTCTCCTGGTGGGAAAGTGTTCTAAAGTTGTATACTTCACTCTCGTGTTTAGGAGAGTTGTGCCTCATATATATATATATATATATATATATATATATATATATATATATATATATATATATATATATATGCAGAATAACCACATGTGAAAAACAGAAAATGCTTAACGCGTTTTCGGCTAATTCGCTTTCATCAGAGCAAAGTAGAATCAGATTGTACTTTGCTCTGATGAAGGCGAATTAGCCGAAAACGCGTTAAGCATTTTCTATTTTTCACATGTGGTTATTCTGCATACTTGGATCAGTGTTTTTGTGATCATTGTTGCATATATATATATATATATATATATATATATATATATATATGTCGTACCTGGTAGCCAGAACTCACTTCTCAGCCTACTATTCAAGGCCCGATTTGCCTAATAAGCCAAGTTTTCCTGAATTAATATATTTACTATAATTTTTTTCTTATGAAATGATAAAGCAACCCTTTTCTCTATGTATGAGGTCAATTTTTTTTTATTGGAGTTAAAATTAAAGTAGATATATGACCGAACCTAACCAACCCTACCTAACCTAACCTATATTTATAGGTAAGGTTAGGTTAGGTAGCCAAAAAAAGCTAGGTTAGGTTAGGTTAGGTAGACGAAAAAACATTAATTCATGAAAACTTGGCTTATTAGGCAAATCGGGCCTTGAATAGTAGGCTGAGAAGTGCGTTCTGACTATTAGGTACGACATATATATATATATATATGCGGAAAATCCACAGAGAAATATGAAATGAGGTGAACGTTTCGGCTTGTTAAAGCCTTTGTCAACACCAGATTCTGTGTTGACAAAGGCTTTCAGTCTGGTGTTGACAAAGGCTTTAACAAGCCAAAACGTTCACCTCATTTCATATTTCTGTGGATTTTCCGCATAAAATGATCAGTGTTTTGTGATCGTCAATTGCATATATATGGATATATATATATATATATATATATATATATATATATATATATATATATATATATATATATATATATATATATATATATATATATATATATATATATATATGCATATATATATATATATATATATATATATATATATATATCCAGTATATATTTATATATATAAATATATATTGGCGATCCAGAGGGGAAATGCTTGCTGCGTCCTCGGTTCCTGTCTAGAAGCGGAGGAGCTTCAAAAATCCATAACCTTTAGGCATTTGTCTTTATGTTTTGTAACCTTATAATATATATATATATATATATATATATATATATATATATATATATATATATATATATATATATATATATTTATATATATATATATATAAATGAATTTTGGAGAATTGATTTTTGAATTACCACCAACAGTGAAAAGAAACGTACGAAAGATCGAGAAAATTCGTGTTAGAATTATTAATCTTACTTTTTCGGTCATATTTAATAATATATATATATATATATATATATATATATATATATATATATATATATATATATATATATATATATATATATATATATATATATATATATATATATATGTCGTACCTAGTAGCCAGAACTCACTTCTGAGCCTACTATGCAAGGCCCGATTTGCCTAATAAGCCAAGTTTTCATGAATTAATTGCTTTTCGACTACCTAACCTACCTAACCTAACCTAACCTAACTTTTTCGGCTACCTAACCTAACCTAACCTATAAAGATAGGTTAGGTTAGGTTAGGTGGGGTTGGTTAGGTTTGGTCATATATCTACGTTAATTTTAACTCCAATAAAAAAAAATTGACCTCTTACATAATGAAATGGGTTGCTTTATCATTTCATAAGAAAAAAAATAGAGAAAATATATTAATTCATGAAAACTTGGCTTATTAGGCAAATCGGGCATTGCATATTAGGCTGATAAGTGCGTTCTGGCTATTAGGTACGACATATATATATATATATATATATGTCGTACCTAATAGCCAGAACGCACTTCTCAGCCTACTATTCAAGGCCCGATTTGCTTAATAAGCCAAGTTTTCATGAATTAATGTTTTTTCGTCTACCTAACCTACCTAACCTAACCTAACCTAGCTTTTTTTGGCTACCTAACCTAACCTTACCTATAAATATAGGTTAGGTTAGGTTAGGTAGGGTTGGTTAGGTTCGGTCATATATCTACGTTAATTTTAACTCCAATAAAAAAAAATTGACCTCATACATAGAGAAAAGGGTTGCTTTATCATTTCATAAGAAAAAAATTATAGTAAATATTTTAATTCAGGAAAACTTGGCTTATTAGGCAAATCGGGCCTTGAATAGTAGGCTGAGAAGTGAGTTCTGGCTACTAGGTACGACATATATATATATATATATATATATATATATATATATATATATATATATATATGTCGTACCTAATAGCCAGAACGCAATTCTTGGCCTACTATGCAAGGCCCGATTTGCCTAATAAGCCAAGTTTTCCTGAATTAATTTTTTTTCTCTATTTTTTTTCTTATGAAATGTTAAAGCTAACCATTTAATTATGTATGAGGTCAATTTTTTTTATTGGAGTTAAAATTAACGTAGATATATGACTGAACCTAACCAACCCTACCTAACTTAACCTAACCTATCTTTATAGGTTAGGTTTGGTTAGGTAGCCGAAAAAGTTAGGTTAGGTTAGGTTAGGTAGGTTAGGTAGTCGAAAAACAATTAATTCATGAAAACTTGGCTTATTAGGCAAATTGGGCCTTGCCTAGTAGGCCGAGTACGATGTTCTGGCTGCTAGGTACGACATATATATATATATATATATATATATATATATATATATATATATATATATATATATATATATATATATATATATATATATATATGTATATATATATATTATATATATATATATATATATATATATATATATATATATATATATATATATATATATATATATATATATATATATATATATTGTGACGGTAACACGTTGGTGTTCGGCTGTTTCAAAAGCTAGGGGTATGGCCTCATCACACAAAAGAAAAAAAAGAAAAAAGCTGGAACTTTCGTCTGTGGTAAGGTAATGGGAAGACACACAAAACACAAGTAAATTTAACAATGAAATTTTAATTACGTTAGAAAAGCAAAACATGAATAAAATTGGACATAAAAATTGTAACAGAGAAATGAATCAAACAAAATAATAAGAATAATCACTGGCAAATGAAAAGTTACGTTAAGACAAGTGAATAATAACAAAGTAAATATAGCAAGGGAAATAATGATGCAGGAATATTGGCTTCAAGCTACCACCTCCCTTAGTACACGTAAGCCAAGGCTTAGTCTACCAATGAGACGTGTTAACTGTGTGGAGCACGAGGATATTCTGTCTTGCCGAGGTCGTGGTGGCCCAGACATCAGCTTGTGTGGCGGGTGGTGGAGCAGGTGCGACGGGCACCAGCCAATCAGCGAGAAGCAGACGATGGACAAGTAGTTTGCTGGTTTGAGTGGCGGAGGCAAGCAGGTGTGCCGGTGATGGATACGTTTTTGCTCTCTGGGCAAAACGTGCTGTTGTACTTGTTGGATATATCTTCTATATTAGTTGTTTCTGAGACATAATTTGGAGGGAAGAGCAGGCTCAATCTCTCTTGAAGGAGATTATCGTCACAACTCTCCCCCGCAGCCTGCGGTTCTGGAAGAAGTACGTCGTTATGTGGTGGAGTAATAGGTGGAGTCGCTTCTACTTCATTAACTCTGGAGAAGGCATCGGCTATGATGTTGTCAGAACCCTTGATATAGCGGATCTCCAGGTTGAAATCTTGTAAATACAAAGCCCATCGTAGAAGACGCTGGTTAGTGAATTGGGCTTGATGTAGGAAGCGGAGAGGGTTGTGGTCTGAGAAGATGGTGGTAGACCTGGCGCCTTGTAGGTACGGAGCGAAGTGTTGGAGATTCAGAACGATGGATAGTAGCTCCTTTTCAATAGTGCTGTAGTTCCTCTGGTGTGGTTTCAATTTGTAGCTGTAGTAGCTGACAGGTAGAACCTCCTCGCCTCGTTGCTGCATCAGGACACCACCAACGTCGGTACCACTGGCGTCGACATGAAGGACGAAAGGCTTGGTAATATCTGGCGAGGTGAGAATGGGATTAGAACAGAGGGGGAATTTGAGTTGTTCGAAAGCAACGGTTTGCTGCATGGTCAACTTATACCGTTGCTTGGGACTGGTTAATAGGATTAGAGGTGTGGCGACTGTACTGAAATTTCTCACAAACCTACGATAGTAGGAGGCAAGACCAAGGAAGCGCAGGAGCTGCTTCCTGGTGGTAGGCTGTGGATAATGTTGGATGGCTTGAGTGTGTGAGTTTAACGGAGCTAGGCTGCCACTCCCAATAACATGACCCAGATAACGCACTTTACCTTTCGCGAAGGTGGACTTGCCCAGGTTGATGGTGAGGCCGGCTGTCAGGAGCTTGGCGAACAGACGTCGCAGCTGGAGCAGATGTTCACTCCAGGTGTTGGATGCTACGACGATATCATCCAAGTAGGCGTATGTGTTATCCAAGCCCTGGATGACACGGTTGACAGCTCTCTGAAAGGTGGCCGGGGCATTACATAGTCCGAAAGGAAGGCGTTCATATCTGAAAAGTCCAAAAGGAGTGATAAAGGCAGATATTTCTTTAGCTCGCTCCGTTAGACACACTTGATAGTACCCCTTCAGCAAGTCCACTTGGGACAAGTACTGGGCATTACCAATGGCGTCAAGGATGTCATCTATCCTTGGCAAGGGGTAAGCATCCTTGACTGTTACGTTATTTAGTTTACGATAGTCAGTACATAGCCTCACCTTACCTTGGGGTTTGGGCACCAAGATATAGGGTGAGGCCCAGGGGGACTCACAAGGTGTAGCCAGTCCATGATCCAAGAGGTACTGCACCTCAGCACGCATGACTTCCTTCTGGCTAGGGCTGATTCGGTAGAAGGGTTGACGAATCGGCCGGGTGTCGGGGAGCAGTTGGATGTCGTGCTGGGTAACATTACACTCTTGGGGGTCATCTCTGAACAACTCTTGATGTTCTCTGAAGATCTTGACGAGAGGTGCACTATGATTATCCTGAAAGTAGTTGGGAAGATCATTAAGGATTTCTGAATTAGAAAGCGCTGACTCCTTGTCAGTGCTTTCGGGAGGAGAAGCTGGGAAGGTCTCACTGTGGATGTATGGTTCTGTAAAAGTAGAATAGTTTAACATGACAGTGGGAGGAGTACCATTATATAGCTTCAGGAGGTTGACGTGGCACAGCTGGGTCTTCCGCCGCCTATCTGGAGTCTCTAGAACGTAGTTATGGTTGTTTCTGCACTCCTTGATGCGGTAGGGTCCTGAAAATCTGTTTTGTAAAGGAGAACCTGGGATAGGGAAGTACGCTAGCACGAAGTCTCCCGGCTTAAATTTTCTTACTTTGCTGGTCTGGTCGTAATGAGTCTTCATCCTCTCCTGTGCTTTCAATAGATTATCATGGGAAAAACTGTGGACTCTCTAGAATGTGTTGAAGGTTTTGAAGAAACTGGGGCACATTCTGATGCTCACTGAAGGTGGCATCTCGTAGAGAGTCTTTGAAAGCCTTGAGGGGAGTACGGCACTTACGGCCGTAGAGCATCTCATAAGGAGATACTCCTAGGGACTCATTGGGAAGACTTCTATAAATGAGCATGATCAAATCTATTTGCTTATCCCAATCCTTAGAGGTTTCACTACAAAACTTTTTCAGGAGTGCTTTGATAGTCTGATGACTACGCTCAAGAGAACCCTGTGAAGCAGGATGATAGGGGTTCAACATTCAAACAGTACCTGTTTGATGTTGAACTCCTCCAGTGTCCTTTTGAAGAGATCACTGGTGAAGTTGGTACCACAGTGGCTCTGAACCTCCCTTGGAAATCCATACTGGGTGAAGATCTTCAATAAGTGTTTCACAACCGTAGCAGCCGTAATGTTCTTTACTGGAACTGCTATGGGGAATCTGGTGGTAGGACACAGGATGGTTAAGATATAGGCGTTACCTGAACTGGTCCGAGGTAAAGGACCAACACAGTCTATAATAAGTCTGTGGAAAGGTTCCGCAGGCACCTGTATGGGAATCAGTGGCGCTCTGGGAATAGAGATGTTCGGTTTACCTGCCATCTGACATGTATGACACTGTTTTCCTTACTGTTTGACGCTATTTACCATACCTGGCCAGTAGTAGTCTTGACGAATTCCATGGTAAGTCTTGTTGAATCCGTAGTGGGAGAGTGCTCCGTGGGCTAGGTGTAGAATAGTGGGCCGCAGGCTGGCAGGAATCACAAGTTGTTCGATGTTGGCCCAATCGTCCTCCTCCTTCAGTTTACTGGGTCTATATCTGCGGTAGAGCAAGTCGTTCTCTAGGAAGAACCCAGGAATACTGTCGGGTTGAGTCTCAGCCTGGAAAAACAATGGTGTTAAGGTAAGATCTTCCCTCTGCAACTTACGGAACTCCAACTTGGTCAGATTCGGGGGTAGTTTCTGAGGGTCTTGAGGGACAGCGGTAGCAGTAGAGTCAGCTGGCTGTGGTCGTGCGGCTTGTGCACGCAACCCGTTCTCGCAAATTCGTAAAGTCAATATTGACTTATTAACTACGTGCATAGGTGATATACTAAACATAATAGATACCCTTAAAAAGATTCATAGAAAACATCGACCTTACCTAACCTTGTTAGTATCTTAAGATAAGCATCTTATTGCTTCGTAATTACAATTATTACTTAACCTATACCTATTATAGGTTAGGTAATAATTGTAATTACAAAGCAATAAGATGCTTATCTTAACATACTAAGTAGGTTAGGTAAGGTCGGTGTTTTCTATGAATCTTTTTAAGGGTATCTATTATGTTAAGTATGTCACCTATGCACATATTTAATAAGTCAATATTGACTTATTAAATTTGCGAGAACGGGTTGGTGCACGGGTGGTCACTAGAACCGGAGGAGAAACTTCATCACTCTCTTGAACCTTTGCTGGAACATACTCGAATATAGGGTTATTTCGCACAGAGGTACACACCTGGGGTTTGTCCATGACGATCAGGTTGGTCGGTTGCAGGTCTTCTGCCAAGTCGTTGCCTAGGAGAAGTTGCACTCCAGGCATGGGAAAAGGCTTTTCCCTGACGGCGACTTGGACTTCTCCGTTCACGAAGGGACAATCCAGGTGGACTCTGGCGAGAGGATAAGGAGTGGTAGCAGTGAGGTCAGTGATGAAGACAGTTTCTCCGGTGTAGGCGATGTTGGGCACAGCCGACTTCAAGATGATCGATTGAAGAACCGCTGTGTCCCTCAAGATCTTCAATTTGAAACGTCCCTCCGGATTTGAACCGTTGGCAGAGACAGTTCCAGTATACAGGTGGTTACTGAAAAGAGAAAGATCATTAACATGAACACCAACATTCATCACAGGCTTACCGGACTTAGGAGGAGTTGGTTTGGGTTTTTGCGTGTCAGTGGTTCCTTTGTTTTGAGACTTACCAAACTTATCTATGGTATGTCCATAGAGTCTACAATACTTGCAGTACAATTGCGAGCCAGCTTGATCGGTACTCACTTTCTCGTAACTGTACCACGACTTCTTACTGGAGGATGGTTCTGGTGTCAGCCGGTGGATGAGGCTGTAAGTGTCAGCCGACTTAGCACACTTCAGGTAGTCGGTTTCTTCTTTATCTGCTAAATATAGACGGACAGGAGGCGGCACACGCCTCAAGAATTCTTCAACTAGTATCAGGTTGACGAGTTCTGTAAAAGTAGAGACATGTGCTGCTTCCAGCCATTTCATAAAATATCTCCGTTTTGTGTTAGCAAACTCGAGAAAGGTAGTGGTACTTGCCTTCAGGTGGTCACGGAATTTCCTTCGATAACTTTCTGTGGAGAGAAGGTAGGCGTCCAACACTGCTTGTTTCAGAGTCTGGTAGTCATTTTCAGACGCCAAAGTACTGAGTGTGACTGCAGCTCTACCTGTAAGATGTACTCTGAGAAGTGTGGCCCATTGGTCGACAGGCCAACTGAGTTGATTAGCAAGGGTTTCAAAGGTGGTAAAAAACACGTCAACTTCTGCTTCTACAAATGATGGCATTAACTTACTTGCATGTGATATATTAAAACTGACGGGAAGATTGGCAGTAGCTTGCTGGCGTTGAGCGAGGTGTGAAGTTTCCAACGCGAATTCTCGTTGACGACATTCCATAGCCAGAGTCGCTTGTTGCTTGTTATGTTCGTGTTGCATCTCCAACTCGCGTCGTTTTGTTTCAAGCTGTACTCGTTCCCGCTCACGGAGCATTGCAAACTCACGTTCCTTGAGGGCGATTTCACGTTCTTGTTCTTCCCTTCGTATGGCAGCTGCTCGTTCTTGTTGTTCGAGGGCTTCTCTTTGCATGGCAGCTGCTTCCCTTTGCTGCTCGCGTTCAATCTTGGCCAGCTCTATTTTGAGTTTCATTGTTGCCAAATCAGTTTTATCTGCAATATAGTAAGTTTCATGAGTTTCAGAGTCTATCTTACCTTGCTCTAAATAGTGATCCAGCAACAGGTTGTGTATGTCATTTTTGTTGGCTTGGTAGGGAACTTCTAGTTGACACTCATGTGCAAGAGTTTGTAATTCAGTCCTCTTGGCACGACTTAAAGTCCCTATTTCACCTGCTGGATCTGCACGGAAAGCTTGGAGACGAAACATGGTGAAATTAGCAAATAAATGTACAACGAATATACCGTTGTGATATAGTGAATGTCAGAAACAGGACAACGTGGCAACTGGTACCTATCCTGTGGAATCTTTAACAATTAAAGTTAAGTACAAGATGTTAAATGATTAATTTAAATCAAGGTCGCAGGAAATCTTGTACCCGGTACTCATGTAAGAGGATAAGGGCAAGAAAATCCTACTAAACAAGTGAAACTGAGTTTCTAAAACAAATGAAACAGTTAATTGCCTCAAAAGTAAAATTGGTAGTCCAAGGATGTAGGCATACCTTGCCGAGTCTCTATAGGACATAAGCAAGTTTTCCCACTGAAATTAATATGATACTTACAGAATTAGCGAACTTTTGTGCTCTGAAAAAGAAAGCTAATTCCCTACCAATATGTATGTATCATCATCTCTGACTGACGTGTAGGGGTGTGAGGTGTCAACTGGTGACGAGAACTGCTGCTGAGGTCCCAATTCAGCAACTAAAGTTCGTGCTAGAGGAACTATGGCTCTCTTTATCCTCCTACAGTCAGATTGCAGAAGATTAGGTGCACTTGACCCGGGGCAGACCACAGTACCAGGGTACCAATATGATGATCTGTCGAAAATATGAGAAATATCCAAGGGACAAAAGATGGTAAACACGAGTAATAACACGGAGGGAGAGATGACCAATTAAGAGTATGACTGAGGCCTACAGTCACCACGTAATCCAAAGTTGTCTCACCTTCACCATATGCTACTCTCGGAATGCACAATACACACAGCACCATATAAAATGAAATTGAATATGAAAAATAGTAAAAGCTACGTTACCAAAGCCAAATGCGCTTACCATAAATTACTACTTGGCACCAGTACCTGAGTGAAGCTCCTAGGGCAGGCCCCCACTTTTACAGTACCTGAGTGAAGCTCCTAGGACAGGCCCCCACTTTCACAGTACCTGAGTGAAGCTCCTAGGACAGGCCCCCACTTTTATGTGACGGTAACGCGTTGGTGTTCGGCTGTTTCAAAAGCTAGGGGTATGGCCTCGTCACACAAAAGAAAAAAAAGAAAAAAGCTGGAACTTTCGTCTGTGGTAAGGTAATGGGAAGACACACAAAACACAAGTAAATTTAACAATGAAATTTTAATTACGTTAGAAAAGCAAAACATGAATAAAATTGGACATAAAAATTGTAACAGAGAAATCAATCAAACAAAATAATAAGAATAATCACTGGCAAATGAAAAGTTACGTTAAGACAAGTGAATAATAACAAAGTAAATATAGCAAGGGAAATAATGATGCAGGAATATTGGCTTCAAGCTACCACCTCTCTTAGTACACGTAAGCCAAGGCTTAGTCTACCAATGAGACATGTTAACTGTGTGGAGCACGAGGATATTCTGTCTTGCCGAGGTCGTGGTGGCCCAGATATCAGCTTGTGTGGCGGGTGGTGGAGCAGGTGCGATGGGCACCAGCCAATCAGCGAGAAGCAGGCGATGGACAAGTAGTTTGCTGGTTTGAGTGGCGGAGGCGAGCAGGTGTGCCGGTGATGGATACGTTTTTGCTCTCTGGGCAAAACGTGCTGTTGTACTTGTTGGATATATCTTCTATATTAGTTGTTTCTGAGACGTAGTTTGGAGGGAAGAGCATGCTCAATCTCTCTTGAAGGAGATTATCGTCACAATATATATATATATATACAGTATATATATATATATATATATATATATATATATATATATATATATATATATATATATATATATATATATATATATATATATATATATATATATATGTGTGTGTGTGTATATCACGAAAATAAACACGTGATTAAGAATGTGACAATGTCAGACCACGGAGGAAAAATGAAACTGGAAATTTCCTTAAGTACTTTCGTATATTAAATACATCTTCTTGACCTTCTGAAGATGTATTTAATATACAAAAGTACTTAAGGAAATTTCCTGTTTCATTTTTCCTCCGTGGTCTGACATTGTCATATATATATATATATATATATATATATATATATATATATATATATATATATATAAATATATATATATATATATATATATATATATATATATATATATATATATATATATATATATATATATATATATATATATATATATATATATATATATATGCAATTGACGATCACAAAACACTGATCATTTTATGCGGAAAATCCACAGAGAAATATGAAATGAGGTGAACGTTTCGGCTTTGTTAAAGCCAATGTCAACACCAGACTGACTAAGGAGAAGGGAGAAGGGGGAGGATATATAGGCCGACACCTGACCAACCCATCCCTAGGGTTGGTCAGGTGTAATTAACCAAAAACAGGTATAGCTTAGCTTAGAATGGTCAAAGAGGATTAAGCGGTCAGAGAATAAGGATGAAAGATTAAAGAAAAGCCTCATGAACACACAATATATGAATATACAATTATAATGAGACATTGTAAGCGTCTCTATCAGAGTTGTTTCTTAAACTGTTGTGCAATATTATAACTTAAAAATGGATCATGTTTGTACATTCCAGTACTAACATTAAGAAGATTTGGACACTGACTGATTAGAGCAGATTCAATCAAATTCCGTTCCACGAAATCCCCACAGCCGAAACGTTCAGTCAGAGTGGTGTTGACAAAGGCTTTAATAAAGCCGAAACGTTCACCTCATTTCATATCTCTCTGTGGATTTTCCGCATAAAATGATCAGTGTTTTGTGATCGTCAATTGCATATATATATATATATATATATATATATATATATATATATATATATATATATATATATATATATATATATATATATATATATATATATATACATATATATATATATATATATATATATATATATATATATATATATATATATATATATATACATATATATATATATTATTAAATATGACCGAAAAAGTAAGATTAATAATTCTAACACGAATTTTCTCAATCTTTCGTACATTTCTTTTCACTGTTGGAGGTAAATCAAAAATCAATTCTCCAAAATTCATTTTTATTTCTAGTCTGACGCGACACGAGCGCGTTTCGTAAAACTTATTACATTTTCAAAGACTTTAGTTCACAAATACACAACTGAATAGAACTTACGCATCTCCGATTTTATATCTACATTTGAGTGAGGTGGAAGGGGTGATGTGGCATTAACACAAGACAGAACAAGAGGTGGCATTAATAGGGTATTAATTTCATCAACACAAGACAGAACAAGAGGTGGTATTAATAGGGTATTAATTTCATCAACACAAGACAGAACACGAAACAATGGGTATTGAATAGAAGTGTTTGTAGAAAGCCTATTGGTCCATATTTCTTGATGCTTCTATATTGGAGCGGAGTCTAGAGGTGGGTAGAATATAGTTGTGCAATAATTGGCTGTTGATTGCTGGTGTTGACTTCTTGATGTGTAGTGCCTCGCAAACGTCAAGCCGCCTGCTATCGCTGTATCTATCGATGATTTCTGTGTTGTTTACTAGGATTTCTCTGGCTATGGTTTGGTTGTGGGAAGAGATTATATGTTCCTTAATGGAGCCCTGTTGCTTATGCATCGTTAAACGCCTAGAAAGAGATGTTGTTGTCTTGCCTATATACTGCGTTTTTTGGAGCTTACAGTCCCCAAGAGGGCATTTAAAGGCATAGACGACGTTAGTCTCTTTTAAAGCGTTCTGTTTCGTGTCTGGAGAGTTTCTCATGAGTAGGCTGGCCGTTTTTCTGGTTTTATAGTAAATCGTCAGTTGTATCCTCTGATTTTTGTCTGTAGGGATAACGTTTCTATTAACAATATCTTTCAGGACCCTTTCCTCCGTTTTAAGAGCTGTGGAAAAGAAGTTCCTGTAAAATAGTCTAATAGGGGGTATAGGTGTTGTGTTAGTTGTCTCTTCAGAGGTTGCATGGCTTTTCACTTTCCTTCTTATGATGTCTTCGACGAAACCATTGGAGAAGCCATTATTGACTAGGACCTGCCTTACCCTGCAGAGTTCTTCGTCGACTTGCTTCCATTCTGAACTGTGGCTGAGAGCACGGTCGACATATGCGTTAACAACACTCCTCTTGTACCTGTCTGGGCAGTCGCTGTTGGCATTTAGGCACATTCCTATGTTCGTTTCCTTAGTGTAGACTGCAGTGTGGAAACCTCCGCCCTTTTCCATGACTTACATCAAGAAAGGGCAGCTTCCCATCCTTTTCCATCTCGTAAGTGAAACGCAGCACGGAACTCTGCTCAAATGCCTCCTTCAGCTCCTGCAGATGTCTGACATCAGGTACCTGTGTAAAAATGTCGTCAACATACCTGCAGTATATGGCCGGTTTCAAGTTTATGTCGACTAAGACTTTTTGCTCGATGGTACCCATGTAGAAGTTTGCAAACAGGACACCTAGGGGAGAACCCATGGCGACCCCATCTACTTGCTTATACATGTGCCCATCCGGGCTCAAGAAGGGTGCCTCTTTACTACAAGCTTGGAGTAGTTTCCTCAGAATATTTTCTGGTATGTCAAGAGGAGTACAGGCTGGATCACGATACACTCTGTCGGCTATCATTCCGATTGTCTCGTCCACAGGTACGTTGGTAAACAGCGATTCTACGTCCAACGAGGCTCTTATCCCTGTGGCCCGTGTGCCCCGCAGTAAGTCAACAAATTCCTTTGGAGACTTCAGGCTGAAGGCGCAAGGAACATAAGGAGTCAGCAGGCCGTTGAGTCGCTTCGCCAGTCTGTACGTGGGTGTGGGTATCTGGCTAATGATTGGCCGAAGTGGGTTTCCAGGCTTGTGCGTCTTGACATTTCCATACGCATATCCAGGTTTATATTCCCCAATGATCTTTGGCAGGTGGAGTCCGGATTTCTTGGCGTTCACAGTTTCGATCAGTTTGTTGACCTTTGCTTTTAATTCAGCTGTAGTGTCCTTCGTTACCCTTTGGAACTTAGTTTGGTCAGAGAGTATGATGTTCATTTTCGCCAGATATTCGTCTTTTTTAAGAATGACATATATTGGCGACTTGTCACCTCTCCTGACAACTATCTCCTTGTTCTCACGAAGGCTTTTAGCTGCCGCTCTAAGCTCGGGGGACAGTATGGTGCTTCTGTAGTTGCCTCGATTCTTTCCTCCTTCTGCAATAAGTTCTGCTTGTAAGGTATCTTTGGTAGTGACCTTCTTTTGTGTCTCGAGGTCGAATATGTCGTCCAACAGAATTTCCAACTCCACTTTCCGGGCCATTTCACTCGGTCTGGACATAACATGACAGTTTATGCCCAGATTTAGGAGAGTGACTTGGTCCTCAGTGAGGTTAATTCCTGCAAGGTTCAGGAAGCCATCTCTTGGTCGTGGAATTGCCATAGGTCCTCCATATAATGTTGTTAGTTTCTTGATAATCCTTGTTTCAGTGCTGAGGTGATGTTGGTCTGTGAGGATGTCGAGGTGTTGTTCAATGCGGGTACGGATACTATGGTCGATGTTGCTATTTCTCCACTCGTTTGTAGCATGAAGTAGTTGCGTTTTGTTGTCTTTGATTTCATTCTCTGCCTTGTATATCTGATCACGAATCAGATCCTGGCGATATTTTATCGTGAAGGCTTGATTCCTTGCTGCTGGGTCGTGCACTTTAACATTAGTATATTTTGGTAGCAGTCTTTCCTGTAGACATATATTATTAAATATGACCGAAAAAGTAAGATTAATAATTCTAACACGAATTTTCTCAATCTTTCGTACATTATGCTTCACTGTTGGAGGTAAATCAAAAATCACTTCTCCAAAATTCATTTTTATTTCTAGTCTGACGCGACACGGGCACGTTTCGTAAAACTTATTACATTTTCAAAGACTTCACAAATACACAACTGATTAGAACTTGCGTTTCCCTGATTTTATATCTACATTTGAGTGAGGTGGGAAGGGTGATGTGGCATTACATTTGAGTGAGGTGGGAAGGATGATGTGGCATTAACACAAGACAGAACACTAGAGGATATTAATAGGGTATTAAAAGTATCAACACAAGACAGAACAGAAACAATGGGTATTGAATAGAAGTGTTTGTAGAAAGCCTATTGGTCCATATTTCTTGATGCTTCTATATTGGAGCGGAGTCTTGAGGTGGGTAGAATATAGTTGTGCAATAATTGGCTGTTGATTGCTGGTGTTGACTTCTTGATGTGTAGTGCCTCGCAAACGTCAAGCCGCCTGCTATCGCTGTATCTATCGATGATTTCTGTGTTGTTTACTAGGATTTCTCTGGCGATGGTTTGGTTATGGGAAGAGATTATATGTTCCTTAATGGAGCCCTGTTGTTTATGCATCGTTAAACGCCTAGAAAGAGATGTTGTTGTCTTGCCTATATACTGGGTTTTTTGGAGCTTACAGTCCCCAAGTGGGCATTTGAAGGCATAGACGACGTTAGTCTCTTTTAAAGCGTTCTGTTTCGTGTCTGGAGAGTTTCTCATGAGTAGGCTGGCCGTTTTTCTGGTTTTATAGTAAATCGTCAGTTGTATCCTCTGATTTTTGTCTGTAGGGATAACGTTTCCATTAACAATATCTTTCAGGACCCTTTCCTCTGTTTTATGAGCTGTGGAAAAGAAGTTCCTGTAAAATAGTCTAATAGGGGGTATAGGTGTTGTGTTAGTTGTCTCTTCGGAGGTCTTCGGTTAGTCTACACAAAGGAAACAAACATAGGAATGTGCCTGAATGCCAACAGCGACTGCCCTGACAGGTACAAGAGGAGTGTTGTTAACGCATACGTCGACCGTGCTCTCAGCCATATCTCAGAATGGAAGCAAGTCGACGAAGAACTCTGTAGGGTAAGGCAGGTTCTAGTCAATAACGGCTTCTCCAATGGTTTCATCGAAGACATCATAAGAAGGAAAGTGAAAAGCCATGCAACCTCCGAAGAGACAACTAACACAACACCTATACCCCCCTATTAGACTATTTTACAGGAACTTCTTTTCCACAGCTCATAAAACAGAGGAAAGGGTCCTGAAAGATATTGTTAATAGAAACGTTATCCCTACAGACAAAAATCAGAGGATACAACTGACGATTTACTATAAAACCAGAAAAACGGCCAGCCTACTCATGAGAAACTCTCCAGACACGAAACAGAACGCTTTAAAAGAGACTAACGTCGTCTATGCCTTCAAATGCCCACTTGGGGACTGTAAGCTCCAAAAAACCCAGTATATAGGCAAGACAACAACATCTCTTTCTAGGCGTTTAACGATGCATAAACAACAGGGCTCCATTAAGGAACATATAATCTCTTCCCATAACCAAACCATCGCCAGAGAAATCCTAGTAAACAACACAGAAATCATCGATAGATACAGCGATAGCAGGCGGCTTGACGTTTGCGAGGCACTACACATCAAGAAGTCAACACCAGCAATCAACAGCCAATTATTGCACAACTATATTCTACCCACCTCAAGACTCCGCTCCAATATAGAAGCATCAAGAAATATGGACCAATAGGCTTTCTACAAACACTTCTATTCAATACCCATTGTTTCTGTTCTGTCTTGTGTTGATACTTTTAATACCCTATTAATATCCTCTAGTGTTCTGTCTTGTGTTAATGCCACATCATCCTTCCCACCTCACTCAAATGTAATGCCACATCACCCTTCCCGCCTCACTCAAATGTAGATATAAAATCAGGGAAACGCAAGTTCTAATCAGTTGTGTATTTGTGAAGTCTTTGAAAATGTAATAAGTTTTACGAAACGCGCCCGTGTCGCGTCAGACTAGAAATAAAAATGAATTTTGGAGAAGTGATTTTTGATTTACCTCCAACAGTGAAGCATAATGTACGAAAGATTGAGAAAATTCGTGTTAGAATTATTAATCTTACTTTTTCGGTCATATTTAATAATATATGTCTACAGGAAAGACTGCTACCAAAATATACTAATGTTAAAGTGCACGACCCAGCAGCAAGGAATCAAGCCTTCACGATAAAATATCGCCAGGATCTGATTCGTGATCAGATATACAAGGCAGAGAATGAAATCAAAGACAACAAAACGCAACTACTTCATGCTACAAACGAGTGGAGAAATAGCAACATCGACCATAGTATCCGTACCCGCATTGAACAACACCTCGACATCCTCACAGACCAACATCACCTCAGCACTGAAACAAGGATTATCAAGAAACTAACAACATTATATGGAGGACCTATGGCAATTCCACGACCAAGAGATGGCTTCCTGAACCTTGCAGGAATTAACCTCACTGAGGACCAAGTCACTCTCCTAAATCTGGGCATAAACTGTCATGTTATGTCCAGACCGAGTGAAATGGCCCGGAAAGTGGAGTTGGAAATTCTGTTGGACGACATATTCGACCTCGAGACACAAAAGAAGGTCACTACCAAAGATACCTTACAAGCAGAACTTATTGCAGAAGGAGGAAAGAATCGAGGCAACTACAGAAGCACCATACTGTCCCACGAGCTTAGAGCGGCAGCTAAAAGCCTTCGTGAGAACAAGGAGATAGTTGTCAGGAGAGGTGACAAGTCGCCAATATATGTCATTCTTAAAAAAGACGAATATCTGGCGAAAATGAACATCATACTCTCTGACCAAACTAAGTTCCAAAGGGTAACGAAGGACACTACAGCCGAATTAAAAGCAAAGGTCAACAAACTGATCGAAACTGTGAACGCCAAGAAATCCGGACTCCACCTGCCAAAGATCATTGGGGAATATAAACCTGGATATGCGTATGGAAATGTCAAGACGCACAAGCCTGGAAACCCACTTCGGCCAATCATTAGCCAGATACCCACACCCACGTACAGATTGGCGAAGCGACTCAACGGCCTGCTGACTCCTTATGTTCCTTGCGCCTTCAGCCTGAAGTCTCCAAAGGAATTTGTGGACTTACTGCGGGGCGCACGGGCCACAGGGATAAGAGCCTCGTTGGACGTAGAATCGCTGTTTACCAACGTACCTGTGGACGAGACAATCGGAATGATAGCCGACAGAGTGTATCGTGATCCAGCCTGTACTCCTCTTGACATGCCAGAAAGTATTCTGAGGAAACTACTCCAAGCTTGTACTAAAGAGGCACCCTTCTTGAGCCCGGATGGGCACATGTATAAGCAAGTAGATGGGGTCGCCATGGGTTCTCCCCTAGGTGTCCTGTTTGCAAACTTCTACATGGGTACCATCGAGCAAAAAGTCTTAGTCGACATGAACTTGAAACCGGCCATATACTGCAGGTATGTTGACGACATTTTTACACAGGTACCTGATGTCAGACATCTGCAGGAGCTGAAGGAGGCATTTGAGCAGAGTTCTGTGCTGCGTTTCACTTACGAGACGGAAAAGGATGGGAAGCTGCCTTTTCTAGATGTAACAGTCATGGAAAAGGGCGGAGGTTTCCACACTGCAGTCTACACAAAGGAAACAAACATAGGAATGTGCCTAAATGCCAACAGCGACTGCCCTGACAGGTACAAGAGGAGTGTTGTTAACGCATACGTCGACCGTGCTCTCAGCCATAGCTCAGAATGGAAGCAAGTCGACGAAGAACTCTGTAGGGTAAGGCAGGTTCTAGTCAATAACGGCTTCTCCAATGGTTTCATCGAAGACATCATAAGAAGGAAAGTGAAAAGCCATGCAACCTCCGAAGAGACAACTAACACAACACCTATACCCCCTATTAGACTATTTTACAGGAACTTCTTTTCCACAGCTCATAAAACAGAGGAAAGGGTCCTGAAAGATATTGTTAATAGAAACGTTATCCCTACAGACAAAAATCAGAGGATACAACTGACGATTTACTATAAAACCAGAAAAACGGCCAGCCTACTCATGAGAAACTCTCCAGACACGAAACAGAACGCTTTAAAAGAGACTAACGTCGTCTATGCCTTCAAATGCCCACTTGGGGACTGTAAGCTCCAAAAAACCCAGTATATAGGCAAGACAACAACATCTCTTTCTAGGCGTTTAACGATGCATAAACAACAGGGCTCCATTAAGGAACATATAATCTCTTCCCATAACCAAACCATCGCCAGAGAAATCCTAGTAAACAACACAGAAATCATCGATAGATACAGCGATAGCAGGCGGCTTGACGTTTGCGAGGCACTACACATCAAGAAGTCAACACCAGCAATCAACAGCCAATTATTGCACAACTATATTCTACCCACCTCAAGACTCCGCTCCAATATAGAAGCATCAAGAAATATGGACCAATAGGCTTTCTACAAACACTTCTATTCAATACCCATTGTTTCTGTTCTGTCTTGTGTTGATACTTTTAATACCCTATTAATATCCTCTAGTGTTCTGTCTTGTGTTAATGCCACATCATCCTTCCCACCTCACTCAAATGTAATGCCACATCACCCTTCCCACCTCACTCAAATGTAGATATAAAATCAGGGAAACGCAAGTTCTAATCAGTTGTGTATTTGTGAAGTCTTTGAAAATGTAATAAGTTTTACGAAACGCGCCCGTGTCGCGTCAGACTAGAAATAAAAATGAATTTTGGAGAAGTGATTTTTGATTTACCTCCAACAGTGAAGCATAATGTACGAAAGATTGAGAAAATTCGTGTTAGAATTATTAATCTTACTTTTTCGGTCATATTTAATAATATATGTCTACAGGAAAGACTGCTACCAAAATATACTAATGTTAAAGTGCACGACCCAGCAGCAAGGAATCAAGCCTTCACGATAAAATATCGCCAGGATCTGATTCGTGATCAGATATACAAGGCAGAGAATGAAATCAAAGACAACAAAACGCAACTACTTCATGCTACAAACGAGTGGAGAAATAGCAACATCGACCATAGTATCCGTACCCGCATTGAACAACACCTCGACATCCTCACAGACCAACATCACCTCAGCACTGAAACAAGGATTATCAAGAAACTAACAACATTATATGGAGGACCTATGGCAATTCCACGACCAAGAGATGGCTTCCTGAACCTTGCAGGAATTAACCTCACTGAGGACCAAGTCACTCTCCTAAATCTGGGCATAAACTGTCATGTTATGTCCAGACCGAGTGAAATGGCCCGGAAAGTGGAGTTGGAAATTCTGTTGGACGACATATTCGACCTCGAGACACAAAAGAAGGTCACTACCAAAGATACCTTACAAGCAGAACTTATTGCAGAAGGAGGAAAGAATCGAGGCAACTACAGAAGCACCATACTGTCCCCCGAGCTTAGAGCGGCAGCTAAAAGCCTTCGTGAGAACAAGGAGATAGTTGTCAGGAGAGGTGACAAGTCGCCAATATATGTCATTCTTAAAAAAGACGAATATCTGGCGAAAATGAACATCATACTCTCTGACCAAACTAAGTTCCAAAGGGTAACGAAGGACACTACAGCCGAATTAAAAGCAAAGGTCAACAAACTGATCGAAACTGTGAACGCCAAGAAATCCGGACTCCACCTGCCAAAGATCATTGGGGAATATAAACCTGGATATGCATATGGAAATGTCAAGACGCACAAGCCTGGAAACCCACTTCGGCCAATCATTAGCCAGATACCCACACCCACGTACAGATTGGCGAAGCGACTCAACGGCCTGCTGACTCCTTATGTTCCTTGCGCCTTCAGCCTGAAGTCTCCAAAGGAATTTGTGGACTTACTGCGGGGCGCACGGGCCACAGGGATAAGAGCCTCGTTGGACGTAGAATCGCTGTTTACCAACGTACCTGTGGACGAGACAATCGGAATGATAGCCGACAGAGTGTATCGTGATCCAGCCTGTACTCCTCTTGACATGCCAGAAAGTATTCTGAGGAAACTACTCCAAGCTTGTACTAAAGAGGCACCCTTCTTGAGCCCGGATGGGCACATGTATAAGCAAGTAGATGGGGTCGCCATGGGTTCTCCCCTAGGTGTCCTGTTTGCAAACTTCTACATGGGTACCATCGAGCAAAAAGTCTTAGTCGACATGAACTTGAAACCGGCCATATACTGCAGGTATGTTGACGACATTTTTACACAGGTACCTGATGTCAGACATCTGCAGGAGCTGAAGGAGGCATTTGAGCAGAGTTCTGTGCTGCGTTTCACTTACGAGACGGAAAAGGATGGGAAGCTGCCTTTTCTAGATGTAACAGTCATGGAAAAGGGCGGAGGTTTCCACACTGCAGTCTACACAAAGGAAACAAACATAGGAATGTGCCTAAATGCCAACAGCGACTGCCCTGACAGGTACAAGAGGAGTGTTGTTAACGCATACGTCGACCGTGCTCTCAGCCATAGCTCAGAATGGAAGCAAGTCGACGAAGAACTCTGTAGGGTAAGGCAGGTTCTAGTCAATAACGGCTTCTCCAATGGTTTCATCGAAGACATCATAAGAAGGAAAGTGAAAAGCCATGCAACCTCCGAAGAGACAACTAACACAACACCTATACCCCCTATTAGACTATTTTACAGGAACTTCTTTTCCACAGCTCATAAAACAGAGGAAAGGGTCCTGAAAGATATTGTTAATAGAAACGTTATCCCTACAGACAAAAATCAGAGGATACAACTGACGATTTACTATAAAACCAGAAAAACGGCCAGCCTACTCATGAGAAACTCTCCAGACACGAAACAGAACGCTTTAAAAGAGACTAACGTCGTCTATGCCTTCAAATGCCCACTTGGGGACTGTAAGCTCCAAAAAACCCAGTATATAGGCAAGACAACAACATCTCTTTCTAGGCGTTTAACGATGCATAAACAACAGGGCTCCATTAAGGAACATATAATCTCTTCCCATAACCAAACCATCGCCAGAGAAATCCTAGTAAACAACACAGAAATCATCAATAGATACAGCGATAGCAGGCGGCTTGACGTTTGCGAGGCACTACACATCAAGAAGTCAACACCAGCAATCAACAGCCAATTATTGCACAACTATATTCTACCCACCTCAAGACTCTGCTCCAATATAGAAGCATCAAGAAATATGGACCAATAGGCTTTCTACAAACACTTCTATTCAATACCCATTGTTTCTGTTCTGTCTTGTGTTGATACTTTTAATACCCTATTAATATCCTCTAGTGTTCTGTCTTGTGTTAATGCCACATCATCCTTCCCACCTCACTCAAATGTAATGCCACATCACCCTTCCCACCTCACTCAAATGTAGATATAAAATCAGGGAAACGCAAGTTCTAATCAGTTGTGTATTTGTGAAGTCTTTGAAAATGTAATAAGTTTTACGAAACGCGCCCGTGTCGCGTCAGACTAGAAATAAAAATGAATTTTGGAGAAGTGATTTTTGATTTACCTCCAACAGTGAAGCATAATGTACGAAAGATTGAGAAAATTCGTGTTAGAATTATTAATCTTACTTTTTCGGTCATATTTAATAATATATGTCTACAGGAAAGACTGCTACCAAAATATACTAATGTTAAAGTGCACGACCCAGCAGCAAGGAATCAAGCCTTCACGATAAAATATCGCCAGGATCTGATTCGTGATCAGATATACAAGGCAGAGAATGAAATCAAAGACAACAAAACGCAACTACTTCATGCTACAAACGAGTGGAGAAATAGCAACATCGACCATAGTATCCGTACCCGCATTGAACAACACCTCGACATCCTCACAGACCAACATCACCTCAGCACTGAAACAAGGATTATCAAGAAACTAACAACATTATATGGAGGACCTATGGCAATTCCACGACCAAGAGATGGCTTCCTGAACCTTGCAGGAATTAACCTCACTGAGGACCAAGTCACTCTCCTAAATCTGGGCATAAACTGTCATGTTATGTCCAGACCGAGTGAAATGGCCCGGAAAGTGGAGTTGGAAATTCTGTTGGACGACATATTCGACCTCGAGACACAAAAGAAGGTCACTACCAAAGATACCTTACAAGCAGAACTTATTGCAGAAGGAGGAAAGAATCGAGGCAACTACAGAAGCACCATACTGTCCCCCGAGCTTAGAGCGGCAGCTAAAAGCCTTCGTGAGAACAAGGAGATAGTTGTCAGGAGAGGTGACAAGTCGCCAATATATGTCATTCTTAAAAAAGACGAATATCTGGCGAAAATGAACATCATACTCTCTGACCAAACTAAGTTCCAAAGGGTAACGAAGGACACTACAGCCGAATTAAAAGCAAAGGTCAACAAACTGATCGAAACTGTGAACGCCAAGAAATCCGGACTCCACCTGCCAAAGATCATTGGGGAATATAAACCTGGATATGCATATGGAAATGTCAAGACGCACAAGCCTGGAAACCCACTTCGGCCAATCATTAGCCAGATACCCACACCCACGTACAGATTGGCGAAGCGACTCAACGGCCTGCTGACTCCTTATGTTCCTTGCGCCTTCAGCCTGAAGTCTCCAAAGGAATTTGTGGACTTACTGCGGGGCGCACGGGCCACAGGGATAAGAGCCTCGTTGGACGTAGAATCGCTGTTTACCAACGTACCTGTGGACGAGACAATCGGAATGATAGCCGACAGAGTGTATCGTGATCCAGCCTGTACTCCTCTTGACATGCCAGAAAGTATTCTGAGGAAACTACTCCAAGCTTGTACTAAAGAGGCACCCTTCTTGAGCCCGGATGGGCACATGTATAAGCAAGTAGATGGGGTCGCCATGGGTTCTCCCCTAGGTGTCCTGTTTGCAAACTTCTACATGGGTACCATCGAGCAAAAAGTCTTAGTCGACATGAACTTGAAACCGGCCATATACTGCAGGTATGTTGACGACATTTTTACACAGGTACCTGATGTCAGACATCTGCAGGAGCTGAAGGAGGCATTTGAGCAGAGTTCTGTGCTGCGTTTCACTTACGAGACGGAAAAGGATGGGAAGCTGCCTTTTCTAGATGTAACAGTCATGGAAAAGGGCGGAGGTTTCCACACTGCAGTCTACACAAAGGAAACAAACATAGGAATGTGCCTAAATGCCAACAGCGACTGCCCTGACAGGTACAAGAGGAGTGTTGTTAACGCATACGTCGACCGTGCTCTCAGCCATAGCTCAGAATGGAAGCAAGTCGACGAAGAACTCTGTAGGGTAAGGCAGGTTCTAGTCAATAACGGCTTCTCCAATGGTTTCATCGAAGACATCATAAGAAGGAAAGTGAAAAGCCATGCAACCTCCGAAGAGACAACTAACACAACACCTATACCCCCTATTAGACTATTTTACAGGAACTTCTTTTCCACAGCTCATAAAACAGAGGAAAGGGTCCTGAAAGATATTGTTAATAGAAACGTTATCCCTACAGACAAAAATCAGAGGATACAACTGACGATTTACTATAAAACCAGAAAAACGGCCAGCCTACTCATGAGAAACTCTCCAGACACGAAACAGAACGCTTTAAAAGAGACTAACGTCGTCTATGCCTTCAAATGCCCACTTGGGGACTGTAAGCTCCAAAAAACCCAGTATATAGGCAAGACAACAACATCTCTTTCTAGGCGTTTAACGATGCATAAACAACAGGGCTCCATTAAGGAACATATAATCTCTTCCCATAACCAAACCATCGCCAGAGAAATCCTAGTAAACAACACAGAAATCATCGATAGATACAGCGATAGCAGGCGGCTTGACGTTTGCGAGGCACTACACATCAAGAAGTCAACACCAGCAATCAACAGCCAATTATTGCACAACTATATTCTACCCACCTCAAGACTCCGCTCCAATATAGAAGCATCAAGAAATATGGACCAATAGGCTTTCTACAAACACTTCTATTCAATACCCATTGTTTCTGTTCTGTCTTGTGTTGATACTTTTAATACCCTATTAATATCCTCTAGTGTTCTGTCTTGTGTTAATGCCACATCATCCTTCCCACCTCACTCAAATGTAATGCCACATCACCCTTCCCACCTCACTCAAATGTAGATATAAAATCAGGGAAACGCAAGTTCTAATCAGTTGTGTATTTGTGAAGTCTTTGAAAATGTAATAAGTTTTACGAAACGCGCCCGTGTCGCGTCAGACTAGAAATAAAAATGAATTTTGGAGAAGTGATTTTTGATTTACCTCCAACAGTGAAGCATAATGTACGAAAGATTGAGAAAATTCGTGTTAGAATTATTAATCTTACTTTTTCGGTCATATTTAATAATATATGTCTACAGGAAAGACTGCTACCAAAATATACTAATGTTAAAGTATATAAAGTATATAAATATATATAAAGTATATAAAGTATATAAGTAAATGTAAATTATTTTACCTTGCACCTAGATCCACCAAGCCTGTATGGTGTGCGTTTCAGTACTTCGGAAATCTGGAACGATCTGGAATCTCTTATCTGCTATGAAACAATACATTCTATTGCACTTACTAAAACATGGATGAATGTAGAATATAAAGAACTATTAGCTGAATATCAAATAAATGGATTTAATCTATTTCAAACAGATATATTAGACAAGGAGGGGGAGTAGCCGTGTATGTTAGGTAATATTTGAAATGTAGTCTCGAAAAGACTACATTTCAACAGAAAAGTGTCACACACCAGTCACAAGACTGAACCTCGTCGAGGCCAAACGTCTAAATGAGAGCATGAACGAGTAAGAAATAATTTTTTAACACCAGGCATCATATACACACTGAATGCACCTGCAGATACACAACGAGCACTATTAACATAGCAAAGATTACTCCATAAAAAAAAAATCATTAAATTATTGACCAAGATGAGAGGGTTAGCCAACATGATTGAGGGTTAGCCAACATGATTGAGGGTTAGCCAAGATGAGAGGGTTGTGTTGATTGCCTGAAATTATTCAAATTGCTTAATGTATTGAATGGCATTTTTCAAGATACAACATTTTTTTTAAATTACTGAACTAGGTTCTAGGCTAGGCTATGCTTAATTCAATTATTACAGATGAGCCTAGCTTAGCCTAGAACCTAGTTCAGTAATTTAAAAAATGTAACTTGAAAAATGCCATTCAATACATTAAAAAATTTAAATAATTTCTGGCAATCAACACAACCCTCTCATGTTGGCTAACCCTCAGCAGTGCTCAGCCCCCAGGGCTCAGGCCCTCAGGTCAATTTTTAAGGTATTTGAATCTGTTAACATAGTCAAGCTGGGAGCCATCATACAGTTGCATCTTGTGAACAGCTCCTCCCTGCCTGGGTGGACACCTGTTTAGTATCTTTGTTTCCTCTGCTGAGATATGACTAAACCTATGTCCTGACATGAGACTAATACAGAGTTAAGAGTGTTCTGCATGTTAGCATAACAAGTAGTGTGTATCATTATATCATCAGCATACCCAGTAGTGTGTATCATTTTATCATCATGTATGATGATACATGATGCAAGGGGGTCTAAATTGATCGATTGAATTATCTAAATTGGATACTGAAATATAGTCAAAAGATTGGCAGATGCCGTTTAATATTGACAAATGTAAGGTTTAGAGGATAGGTAATGACGATAGAGTTACAAGATATAAGCTAGATGTATGCATGGTGCTGAGATTGTGAAGTCGAATTATGAAAGGGATCTGGGAGTTATGATTAGTAAGAATTTAAAACAAAAAAAAATCAATGAATAAATGTTCATAATAAGGCAAACAGAACTCTGGGATTTATGTATTGAAACATTAGTAATAATTAAGATATTGGTTAATTGTTCTTCAGATATATCTTGCTCTGGGTAGGCTCCATTTAGATATATATGCACTTCACTTTTGGTCACAGCATATCCACAGCATGGATATAAATTTACTAGAATGCATCCAACGGAAGATAACAAAGTTAATACCCCCAAAATAGAAACCTGTCATATGAAGAAAGACTGCCAAAGCTTAAATTACTTTCTGTAGAAAGACAAAGAATTATAGCTAGGTGACATGTGGTTTATGTTTTTGTTGATTTGTTTCTATATTTTCATAAATAAAGCATGCTTATTGTCTTATTCCAAGTTTTACGACAATTTTACAAGGTTTAAAATATAAAGCTCAATATATTTTTTTTTATACAGGAATTATACGTTAATATAACATTATAATAACGTAGCGATGTCGTGTAAATAACATTATATTGACGACATATAAATGTTATATTTATGTTATAAGAACGTAAATTGGATACGTTTACATAAAATAAAAAAACAAAACAAATGTTGACTGAAAATTGTTTATTTTTATATATAAAGCATGAAAACATTATAATTCCATAGCATTCACTATTATTTGTAATATTTTTACATAAATCTTAAAAAACTGTGTCTCAACAATACATGTTTTTAGTTATATCTAGTGGTTTTAAGTACGTAAGAAATACGTATATATGGCAAATGTTAGAGTATTACCTTTGTGGCACTATTTAAAAACGTTCACAAACGTTCTGTGTTTGCTGGGATATAAATAAATGTTTATTCAGGTTCAGAGATTTGAGTAGGGGTACCGAGTGATGTCTGGGGCCAGAGTTGGATATTGTCCTAATAGCAGCTTTGTGTTGAGTAATTAAAGGACGTAAATGATTTTGGGTAGTAGAATCCCAAGCACAAATACCATAATTGAGATATGGATAGATGAGGGAGTAATAGAGCGTCACCAGGGCAGGGCGAGGTACATAATATCTGATCTTAGAAAGAATCTGTGGCCTGCGCTCGGTCTCCCTGCTGCCCTGGTAGGTGGTATCCCTTGGTTCCAGGTACAAAACTTTTAATATATTATCAAGATTCCCTCATACCAATCACCAACCCACCCGAATCACTCAAACTTCTGCTGCTACCTTCGATCACTTATGGACTAACATAACAGCTTCCTTTGCATCTGGTATAATCACTAACACAACAACTGACCACTATCCCACATTAATAGAAAACGTGAACATAACACCACCAGATAACAAGAAACTTACTTTCAGGTTCCCCTCCGTGATGTCGCCTTGACGTGGTGAGGGGCTCATGTACACCTCCCTGGGATCATTAAGGGTTACCTTTGCTCCCTCTCCTGCCCCTCTTTGGGTGGTGTACATGCAGAAGGGCACCACGTTGGTGCCTTGTGAGCCATTGGACAGCTCGCTGGAGGGGCCACCCTGAGTTAATGTCTGGGTGTCCAGGCTAGGGCGATAGGGGGAATGGGGTCTTAGCACCAGTGTAGGAGAATGGACGATGTAGTAAGACTCCCATGTTAAAAAGGTGGAGCACCGCTGGGGACGACGCACCCTTCCTACACGGGCCCGTGCTCGGCCTCCCTGGCTGCCCTGGTAGGTGGTATCCCATGGTTCCAGGTTCAAAACTTTTAAAACGACTGATGCATGGATAACGACACGACCTCTCTTACCCAGGCTCATGGGGTGGACAACCAGGCCCCTGAGTCGAACTGTGCTGGAAGACCGGGCTCTGCAACCCCCGCTACATTGGGCCATGCTCCCATGAGCGACGTCCATGCTCCCCTCTCTTTTCTTTGGTAGGGTCGAGCCCCAAGCCCTCTGTGGTGACTGCCTCGCCCCCTTGCATGGCTTCATCTCTCATTGTGACTACTGTGCCTTATGACCCATCTCTCTAGAGAGGTTCTCACTGCCGTCCCCGCCATGGCCGCTCTCATACGCTCCTTTCCCATACTAATTCGTACCATGCCTTGTTTGATCCTGCTAAGTTGACTAAGTACTTTGACCGCCATCATTTAGATTTTACTCCCCCCCCTGACGATTTTTCTCTCCATAGGCACCTTGTTGATTCAGTAAATGCCTCTGTTACTTTCAACCCTACCCGTCTCGGTATATGTGTCGTTGCTGCTCCTCAGTATACAGCTACCCGCTTGGCCGCCTTATCCTGCATTGGTGAGACCCCTGTTTGGGTTGCCAAGAAAGCTCGGATAAATGTGAGTGTTGGCACTATTCTCCTCCCGCACCATGTTGCAACCGGTTTTAGGATTCTAAAGGACTGCCACAAGGATATTAAGCATATCCTCGAAGCCCAGGGCCATTCTGTTCTCCAGGTGGACACGTGTACTCGTCCGCCTCGTGGTCGTCGACGTCAGCCCCTACGGGTTGTAAAAATTACCTTTGATGGTACGACCCTTCCACCCTCTGTCATTCATGCTGGTGCCAGATGCTCCGTTCAGGAGTATATTCCTTCTCCTTGGCTCTGTAATAAGTGCTGGAAGTTTGGGCATGGTGCCCTCAAATGCTCCAGTCCTATCTCTCTCAGTCCCATGTGTGGGGACGGGGGTCACTCTAAGTCGAAGTGCACTTCTCCCCAGGCTTGCTGCCTCAATTGCGGTGAGGCCCACCCTACCTTCTCCCGCACGTGTATTCAGTACAAACTTAGGCAGATGTCCTCAACTTGAAGCACCGGGAATCTTTTACTGAGGTGAGGCGCCAATTCGTTGTGTCTCCCCTATCGCTAGTAACTCTTATGCTCACGTAATGCGCCACCTCCTCCCCTGCATATTGCTTGCCCAGCGAGCAATATGCTCTGCCCCGAAGGGTTCCCCTCCTGGTTCTCTGTCAGGGGTTCCCCTTCTTTCTACTCAGTCTGTCATGTCTCCTGTGTCTTCTTTCTCATCTCCCTCTGCTCCTCCTTCCCATCCATCTCCTCCATCTCTTAGCTCTCCTCGCCGCCTATCTGTGCGGGCTGATGTCCATCACTCTCCCAGAGATCATCATGTTGTTCGCTCTCATTATTCTTCTCCTGTTGAGATGCTCGAGTCATTTGCCCAGTACGTTGCTGCTGGGATACCACTCGCGTTGAGTCAGAAGCGAAAGATTGGCTCCTTCCTCCTTCCCAGCCGGTAAGAAGGCTTTGCTTTCTTCCTCGCCCCCTGCCTCTGACTCTATCATTCCATCCCTTCCTGTTTCAGTGGTCGAGCCCTCTGTTCCTGCTATGGAGGTTTCTTTCACCCCCATTTCCCTCTTGTTTGCTGCCCTTGCTTTGGTGCGCTCCCCACTTTCTGCACCTCCTCCTCCTATTGTCCTGGACCACCCCTCTCGGTTGTCTCCTCCTCCTCCAGACCCTGCTTGTCTGGCTCAGGTCTATCCTCCCTCTCCCTTCCCTCCATCTTTACTCAGTTTATCCATGCCCCCTAACCCTGACATCGCTGACCCTGATCTTCTTTAACGTGCTGTGTTCCTTTTTCACCTTTGTTGCTTCATTGTTCTCTGTTGCTATTGTTACAGTAAAATCACTAAGAGCAGTGGCTTAGGGCAGATGGAATGCCATGAACATATATATAAAAAAGAAGTAAAAACAAATTAAAATAAAACTGCTATGTTGACTTCTTCACAGTGTGGTAAATGCAGGATAAAGTATAGGAAATGGAAAAATGTAAATGCTTTAATTTGGAAAAATTAATTTTAACAAATAACAAGAATAAAAATGCTTCCTTAAAAACTTGGCTTACTTACAGAGTGCAAAATATAAAAAAACAATCAAACAAACATGTTAACGTTACATTAGAGAACAAGAAATAAATGGTGCTGAAAATACTTGAGTACAAAGGCTTAGATCTACCACCACACAGGGTAGTGTGAGAGCAGAGGTAGCCGTATGAGCACAGAAAATATTCTGAATCGTGCCACCTGGCTGGCTCCTAAATATACAGGAAAGTCACCGTCCAGGTGGCGCTGGTGTAGCGATAATTGTAAGCCGGCTAGTAGAAGCGAGCAATATACTTGTTACCAGCCAGTGGCGTGATCCTGGGGGCCACCAAGTGTACTGGGCTGACGGGCTCTGCAATAGGTAGAGAGTGGTACACTGTCTAGACATATAGTTGTTGTTGCTGATGCTTGTTAATTTTATATTCATGAACATGCAGGCGTTACATAGTTTAACAGGTGATGATAGAATGGCTTCATCTCCATCTCTAGGGAGATTCTTGTGACAAGTCCTTACTGAAGCCTGTTCCTATTGTCTGTTCAACCGCAGGGGAGTGTGGAGTTGATGTTGAAGAGTCCACCTCGTGTACTCGGGAGAGCGTGTCTGCCTCGATGTTGTCCGAGGCTTTGATAAAGAAGATGTTGATGTTGTAGTTCTGCAGATACAAAACCCAGCATAGTAAACGCTGGTTGGAGAACTGGGCCTGCTGCAGAAACCGGAGAGGATTATGGTCCGAATAGATGTTAATGTTGCTGGTAACCTTGCACATAGGGGTTCATAATGTTTTATACATAAGATGATTGCCAGTAACTCCTTCTCAATAGTGCTGTAGTTCCTTTGATCGGGTTTCAGCTTGTAGCTGACAGAAATGATTTCCTCGCCGCGCTATTGCATGAGAACACCCCCAATGCCGAAGCTGCTGGCGTCGACATTGAGGATTAAGTGCTTCGTAAAATCTGGTACGGCGAGAATGGGATTATTACACAATAGAGTCTTCAATTGTTCAAAAGCAATCGATTGTGAAGTTGTCCAATGATATCGTTGTTTAGGGCTGGTCAAGTTAATAAGAGGTGTCGCTACTGTTCTGATTTTTTTGCAGAATCGACGATAGTATGACGCTAGACCTAGGAAGCGTATGAGCTGCTTCCAGGTGGCAGGTTGTGGGTAAAGCTGAATGGCTAGTAGATGGACATTTAGAGGAGCTAGGCTCCCACTGCCTATAACATGACCTAGGTAGTGTACTTTACCTTTGGAGAAGGTGGACTTGCTCAAGTTAATGGTGAGGCCGACTTTGAGGAGCTTGTTGAACAACCGTTGCAGCTGGAGCAAGTGTTCGTTCCAGGTGTTGGTTGCCACAACGATGTCATCCAAGTAGGCATAGATGTTGTCAAGACCCCTGGATGACGATGATGACAGCTCTCTGAAAAGTGGCTGGGGCATTACACAGTCCAAAGGGAAGTCGTTCATACCTAAACAAGCCAAAGTGAGTGATGAAGGCAGAAATCTGCTTAGTCTGCTCCGTCAGGCTAATTTGGTAGTAGCCCTTCAACAAGTCAATCTGTGAAAGATAAGTGGCATTACCGATGGCGTCAAGGATATTGTCGATTCGTGGCAAAGGGTAGGAGTCCTTGATGGTGACAGCATTTAATTGCGCGAAAAACAGTACACAACCTTACCTTGCCGTGTAGTTTTGATACCAAGATGCAAGGTGAGGCCCAAGGGGACTCACAAGGTGTCGCCAGCCCATGTTCGAGGAGGTACTGTACTTCTGCAAACATCGCTTCCTTCTGCTGGCTGATGTGGTAAGATGGTTGTCGTATAGGCATTGTACCAGGGAGTAGCTTAATGTCGTGTTATACTAACGTACACTCCCGTGGAACATCTTTGAACAACTCGAGGTGTTGGTTGAAGACTTTGATGAGAGGAGCACTGTGTAGATCCTGATAATAATTTGGAAGATCTTTTGGGATTTCCGAGTTGGAAGACACGGAATCAGAGTCCGTAATGTCGGGAGGAGATTCAGGGTAGGTCTCACTGTGAAGATAGGGTTCCTTGAAGGTGGAGAGAGACATTAACACAGTGGGAGATTTACCTTGGTACTGCTTCAAGAGGTTGATGTGGCACAGCTGGGTCTTCCGCCGCCTATCTGGAGTCTCTCAAACGTAGTTGTAGTTATTCCGGCATTCCTTGATGCGGTAGGGCCCTGAAAATTTGCATTGAAAAGGAGAACCTGGGATAGGGAAATATGCTGTGACGAAGTCTCCTACATTAAATTTTCTTATTTTACTCTGTTTATCAAAATGCGTCTTGATTTTAATCTGACAACTGGTTAAATTGCTACTAGCGAACTTATGAACTCTTTCAAGAATTTGCCTCAAGTTTTGAAGAAACGGGCACATTATGTGAATCACTGAAGGTGTTAGAGCATAGCGAGTCTTTAAAGGCTTTGAGGGGGGGGGGGGGTACGGCACTTACGGTCGTAGAGCATCTCATCTCCAAGATGAGATGGGAGTGTCCCATGGACGCTCTCCAAGGGAGTGTCTCTCCCTTGGAGAGACACTCCAAGGGACTCATTAGGAAGACTTCTGAAAATACACATTATAAGAACAAGTTGTTTATCCCAATCTTTCTCTGTGTCAATGCAAAATTTCTTCAGAAGTAACTTGATAGTCTGATGACTACGTTCTAGGGATCCCTGTGAAGCAGGATGATAGGGGCTGGACAGTACCTGATTTATATGAAATTCCTCCAATGTTTTCTTGAAGAGGTAACTTGAGAAGTTGGTGTCGCAATCATTCTGTATTTCCTTTCGAAATCCGTACTGGATGAAGACCTTCAGAAGCTGTTTTACAACTGTAGCAGCCGTAATGTTCTTAACGGGAACTGCTATAGGGAACCTGGTAGTTGGATATAGGATAGTGATGATATACATATTGCCTGAACGGGTCCTGGGTAAAGGACCAACACAGTCAATTATAAGTTTACTGAAGGGTTCCGAAGGCACTGGGATTCTTGTTCTTGAAGAGAACAAGAAATAAATGGTGCTGAAAATACTTGAGTACAAAGGCTTAGATCTACCACCACACAGGGTAGTGTGAGAGCAGAGGTAGCCGTATGAGCACAGAAAATATTCTGAATCGTGCCACCTGGCTGGCTCCTAAATATACAGGAAAGTCACCGTCCAGGTGGCGCTGGTGTAGCGATAATTGTAAGCCGGCTAGTAGAAGCGAGCAATATACTTGTTACCAGCCAGTGGCGTGATCCTGGGGGCCACCAAGTGTACTGGGCTGACGGGCTCTGCAATAGGTAGAGAGTGGTACACTGTCTAGACATATAGTTGTTGTTGCTGATGCTTGTTAATTTTATATTCATGAACATGCAGGCGTTACATAGTTTAACAGGTGATGATAGAATGGCTTCATCTCCATCTCTAGGGAGATTCTTGTGACAAGTCCTTACTGAAGCCTGTTCCTATTGTCTGTTCAACCGCAGGGGAGTGTGGAGTTGATGTTGAAGAGTCCACCTCGTGTACTCGGGAGAGCGTGTCTGCCTCGATGTTGTCCGAGGCTTTGATAAAGAAGATGTTGATGTTGTAGTTCTGCAGATACAAAACCCAGCATAGTAAACGCTGGTTGGAGAACTGGGCCTGCTGCAGAAACCGGAGAGGATTATGGTCCGAATAGATGTTAATGTTGCTGGTAACCTTGCACATAGGGGTTCATAATGTTTTATACATAAGATGATTGCCAGTAACTCCTTCTCAATAGTGCTGTAGTTCCTTTGATCGGGTTTCAGCTTGTAGCTGACAGAAATGTTTCCTCGCCGCGCTATTGCATGAGAACACCCCCAATGCCGAAGCTGCTGGCGTCGACATTGAGGATTAAGTGCTTCGTAAAATCTGGTAAGGCGAGAATGGGATTATTACACAATAGAGTCTTCAATTGTTCAAAAGCAATCGATTGTGAAGTTGTCCAATGATATCGTTGTTTAGGGCTGGTCAAGTTAATAAGAGGTGTCGCTACTGTTCTGATTTTTTTGCAGAATCGACGATAGTATGACGCTAGACCTAGGAAGCGTATGAGCTGCTTCCAGGTGGCAGGTTGTGGGTAAAGCTGAATGGCTAGTAGATGGACATTTAGAGGAGCTAGGCTCCCACTGCCTATAACATGACCTAGGTAGTGTACTTTACCTTTGGAGAAGGTGGACTTGCTCAAGTTAATGGTGAGGCCGACTTTGAGGAGCTTGTTGAACAACCGTTGCAGCTGGAGCAAGTGTTCGTTCCAGGTGTTGGTTGCCACAACGATGTCATCCAAGTAGGCATAGGTGTTGTCAAGACCCCTGGATGACGATGATGACAGCTCTCTGAAAAGTGGCTGGGGCATTACACAGTCCAAAGGGAAGTCGTTCATACCTAAACAAGCCAAAGTGAGTGATAAACGCAGAAATCTGCTTAGTCTGCTCCGTCAGGCTAATTTGGTAGTAGCCCTTCAACAAGTCAATCTGTGAAAGATAAGTGGCATTACCGATGGCGTCAAGGATATTGTCGATTCGTGGCAAAGGGTAGGAGTCCTTGATGGTGACAGCATTTAATTGCGCGACAAACAGTACACAACCTTACCTTGCCGTGTGGTTTTGATACCAAGATGCAAGGTGAGGCCCAAGGGGACTCACAAGGTGTCGCCAGCCCATGTTCGAGGAGGTACTGTACTTCTGCAAACATCGCTTCCTTCTGCTGGCTGATGTGGTAAGATGGTTGTCGTATAGGCATTGTACCAGGGAGTAGCTTAATGTCGTGTTATACTAACGTACACTCCCGTGGAACATCTTTGAACAACTCGAGGTGTTGGTTGAAGACTTTGATGAGAGGAGCACTGTGTAGATCCTGATAATAATTTGGAAGATCTTTTGGGATTTCCGAGTTGGAAGACACGGAATCAGAGTCCGTAATGTCGGGAGGAGATTCAGGGTAGGTCTCACTGTGAAGATAGGGTTCCTTGAAGGTGGAGAGAGACATTAACAGTGGGAGATTTACCTTGGTACTGCTTCAAGAGGTTGATGTGGCACAGCTGGGTCTTCCGCCGCCTATCTGGAGTCTCTCAAACGTAGTTGTAGTTATTCCGGCATTCTTTGATGCGGTAGGGCCCTGAAAATTTGCATTGAAAAGGAGAACCTGGGATAGGGAAATATGCTGTGACGAAGTCTCCTACATTAAATTTTCTTATTTTACTCTGTTTATCAAAATGCGTCTTGATTTTAATCTGACAACTGGTTAAATTGCTACTAGCGAACTTATGAACTCTTTCAAGAATTTGCCTCAAGTTTTGAAGAAACGGGCACATTATGTGAATCACTGAAGGTGTTAGAGCATAGCGAGTCTTTAAAGGCTTTGAGGGGGGGGGTACGGCACTTACGGTCGTAGAGCATCTCATCTCCAAGATGAGATGGGAGTGTCCCATGGACGCTCTCCAAGGGAGTGTCTCTCCCTTGGAGAGACACTCCAAGGGACTCATTAGGAAGACTTCTGAAAATACACATTATAAGAACAAGTTGTTTATCCCAATCTTTCTCTGTGTCAATGCAAAATTTCTTCAGAAGTAACTTGATAGTCTGATGACTACGTTCTAGGGATCCCTGTGAAGCAGGATGATAGGGGCTGGACAGTACCTAATTTATGTGAAATTCCTCCAATGTTTTCTTGAAGAGGTAACTTGAGAAGTTGGTGTCGCAATCATTCTGTATTTCCTTTCGAAATCCGTACTGGATGAAGACCTTCAGAAGCTGTTTTACAACTGTAGCAGCCGTTATGTTCTTAACGGGAACTGCTATAGGGAACCTGGTAGTTGGATATAGGATAGTGATGATATACATATTGCCTGAACGGGTCCTGGGTAAAGGACCAACACAGTCAATTATAAGTTTACTGAAGGGTTCCGAAGGCACTGGGATAGGAATCAGAGATGCCTTTGGAATAGGAATGTTCGGTTTTTCCTGCCATCTGGCACGTGTGGCAACCATTCACAAAAGATTTAACATCTCGAACCATACCTGGCCAGTAGTAGTCCTGCTTTTAAGGCGTGGTAGGTCTTGTTAATGCCGTAGTGTGTGAGAGTGAGCCATGTGCCAGACGCACGATATCTGGTCATATGCTGGTGGGAACTACCGGTTGGCTGACATTAGCACAATCGTCGTCCTCCTTCAATTTGCTGGGTCTGTATCTGCAGTAGAGTATTTGACTCTCTACAAAGAACCCAGGGATACAATCTGAGTGTGTTTCAGCCTGAAAGAATAAAGATGTTAAGGAGGGATCCTCTCTCTGCAACTTACGGAACTCCAGCATGGTGAGATTCGATGGTAGGTTCTGTAAATCTTGAGGGACAGCTGCAGCAGCTGGTTGCAGGAGTGCGGCTTGTGCGCGTGTCGTCACCAGGACAGGAGAGGAGACGTCCTCGGAGTCATCAATTGATGGGACCTTCTCTGCGACAAATTTCATAATTTGATTTTCCACAGATGAACAACATATCTGGGGTTCTTCTGTAATGATGAGGTTTGAAGGTTGTTGATCTTGCGCCAAGTCGTTGCCCAGGAGAAGTTGAACTCTTGGTATGGGGAAAGGCTTTTCTCAGATGGCGACTTGGACTTCACCTTGAATGAACGAACAATCCAGGCGGACTCTTGCAAGTGGATAAGGGATAGTTGCAGTGAGGTCGCTGATGAGGATTGTCTCTCTTGTGTTGGTGACGTTGGGTACAGCCGATTTGAGAAGTATACTTTGTAGGGCAGCTGGGTGGGAAACTTGACTCATGTAAATCAACTAAACTGATATTATCTCGATAGCTATGATGGACCACCACTTTTTGAGAAAAAGTGTAAAACAAGGGTAGAGCAAGTGGTTAAATATTTTACTCCATGAACTAGTGTCCTATGGATGTTTAACTTAATTAATATTACATTGAATATTCAAAGTACTGTATTCTGAGTCCACTTCTCTCACCCAAAATGGAGGGCTACATTCTAAAAGATTAATGTATCCTTAGCATTGTTCTGGCGCTGGCTCTTCGCCAGAGTAATCATAATATGAATGTAAATGAAATTGATTATATAATAATAATTAGAGGTAAATGCACCTCAATATTCTACTCTAATATAGACTAATATTACGATTACAATGGTTAGTAATATTGATCTTCTTGGGAGATCATTAATATAATTACAGAGTTATTTCTACGGATAAACATGAACAGCTTAGCTGTAAAATCTAGAGTGATGTAATCGGTCGCCACGCTCCACTGACGACGTATCGTATCCGGCAAATTGTTGCACGTGTAGGTGGGGAAGCCTAACACTTCGGTTGACGTGGACCCGGGAGCTGGAAGGCAATTACATTGTAGAAATCTGCTACTTAGGTAACTACAAGTACATTCTAGATTATGGCATTCTTCCGCAAGAAAATTAATTGATGTATATATCCAGCACTGTAAAATTCTTCTACAGAAATAATGAATATAATCTCCTAAGTTATAAAAAACTGCTAGAGAGAAAAGGTAAGAGATTTTGTTATTTTGCATTCGGCCTAACAACAACTAGCCTAAATGTTAACTGTAGCCACATGAAACCAGAAAGGAAATTAGTTGCCAAGCCGCGTGTCCGTTGATGGAGAGAACTGTGCAATCTTTCGTCCTCCAGCTGCTGCGTGAAAGACGTTGACAATGGAATTGCAGTTATACTAGTTCTGGGACAGGGCTGTTGATTGCCAATTTAACGTAGCAACGTTCTTATAAATGTAAGAACGAACGAACGAACGAATATAAATGTAAGATCTGAGCAAATTCTTTGATATGGCGTCTCTCTCTGCAAACACGTTGGTAAGTTACGGTGTCATCCACACCGAGTGGTATCTTCCTCCTCCTCTCTATTGCGCATTTATACTCTCGATAGGCATCTCGAGTATAAATGGACTTATAAGTATCTGAATTAACTAAGGAAGGAAGAGATTGTGACGAGTATTTATGTCACGTTTAAATCTCTCATGTTATAATATAACTCCTCGTAGTGTAAGTCAACTTATAAAAGCTGCTTATATATGAGGAATAAAAAGTGGAATTATTTTACATTTAAATAATTTCTACTGGAATGTTTAATATCAACTAAATAAGAGAGTTCCAGTAAGCAGTAATGTGCTGTGAAAATGAACTTATTAGTAAGTAATTATCATTAGTAAAGGAAATGATAAACTGGACTCTGTTATAAATCCAACTTTGTAGAAAGAATTCATGTTTCAGCCTGTCGTTCCTCACATCGTCACTCTGACTAGGAAGAATCTGGCAATATGGCTATTATAAATCATGATGGTGATTAATTCTACAAGTTAGTAATTTTAGTAACTATTTGTGGTTAATACAAATGTTGTATAAAAATACAAGAGATGTATGAAACTGTTGGTTATTTCCAACAAGCTGTGTTAAGATGTTCACTTTGAACCTTCCCTCCGAAGCTTCACCCCTATCAGAGACAGTTCCGGAGTACATGTGTCTGTTGAAGACAGAGCGACCAGTGGATGAAACATGAATATTCATAACAGGCTTACTGGTTTTAGGAGGAGGTGGCATGGGTTTAGGGGTTTACTGGTGCCTTTGGTTTGGGACTTAGCACACTTTTCTATGGTATATCCATAGATTCTGCAGGATTTGCAATACAACGAGGAGTTCGCATTGCTGGTACTCACTTTTGCAGGACCAGACCAAGATGTCTTACTGGAAGGTGTGTCGGATGGTACTCTGTGAATGAGACTGTAGGAGTCAGCCAACTGTGCACATCTAGTAAGGTTGGTTTCTTCCTTGTCCGCAAGGTAGAGACGTACAGGAGTAGGTACACGACGAAGGAATTCCTCCACCAAGATGAGGTTGACGAGCTCTGTAAATGAGGAGACTTGTGCCGCTTCCAGCCACTTCATGAAATACCTTTTCTTATTATTAGCGAACTCTAAATAAGTATTAGCACTGGTTTTAATGTAGACTCTAAACTTACGTCTTACGTCTGTTCCAACACTTTGTAGTCGGTTTCTGAATGCATGGTACCGAGAGTTAAGAGAGTTAAGACCTGTCAAATGAGACTTTATAAGTACAGACCACTGATTTTCAGGCCAGTTCAGCTGGTTAGTTAGACCATCGAATTAAGTAAAGAATGCATCTATTTCTGTCTCGTCAAAAGACGGCATCAACTTAATTGCATGAGAAAGATTAAAACGTACCGGGAGTTGAGCTTCTGATTCCTTGCGCTGAGTGACGTGGGTCGTCTCCAGGTCAAGTTCTTTTCTGCGGTGTTCTAGAGCAATGACGGATTGCTCTTTCTCGCGTTCTCGTTGGATTTCAAGTTGTTCCTTCTGTAAAGCAGTTTCACGTTCTCTTACCTTAAGAGCTTCCTGCTCACGTTCCTTTTGGAGGGCAGCTTGCTCCCTTTCACGTTCACGTTGGATTTCAACTTGTTCCTTCTGGAGGGCAGCTCGTTTTTCAGCGAGCTTTAGTTGAAATTCAGCTTCACGTTCTCTTACCTGGAGAGCTTCCCTCTCACGTTCACGTTGAAGTTCAGCGTCACGTTCCTTCCTATGAAGGGCTTCCTTCTCAAGGGCAGCTTGTTTCTTCAGACGTTCGCGTTCAATATTAGCGAGATCTATCTTCATCTTCATGACTGCCAAGACGCTCTTATCTGCAATTATGTATTTTCATGAGACTCTGATGTAATATGATCATTGTCTAATAGGTGATCACGTCTAAGTTTATGGAGATCAGTTTTAGTGGCTCCATTGGGGGCAGTAATGCCGTACTCATTTACAAGAGTAAGGAGCTCGGCCTTGATGGCACGAATTAGTGTGCTCACTTCATCTTCTGGAGTAAGCCGGAATGCGGCTAGGAGAAACATGGTGATCGAAATAATAGCAAATAATTTGCAAGGAAAACACCTCAGTTGATGTACCAAAATATGAGATGTCAGACTGACAGGATGACGTGGCAATTTTAAACTATCCTGTTTAAACTTAATTGTCAAAGTTACAACAATTAACTTTAGTAAGTGAATTGAATTGATTACTTAGATCAAAAGGGAGAAACGAAGTGTTTCGAGGACGTAGGGAATCTTGTACCCGGTACACAATATGACGAGGAAAAGGGTAAGAGGGATCCTACTAAAATTGTGAAACAAAATTGTTTCGAAGGTAGTCCAAAAAAAGTAGGTATTTCTTATACCCAGTACTCAATATGATGAGGATAAGGGGTACGAAATGTCTCCGACTAACTAAATAGTAATTACAGAGTTACCACTCTTTGTGCTCTAGAAAAGAATGTTAACTCCCTACCTGTGTAAGTACCATATTCTCTGACTGACGCGTAGGGATGTGGAAAGTGTCAGTTAATGACGAGAACATAAGTATGGGTCCCAACTGTACAGCGTAGTCCTAAATGAGAGAGGAACTATGGCCCCCCTTCCTGTGTCCTCCTACATTCGGGTTGCATAGAAGTGGGCTTATTAGCCTGGAGACAGACCAAAGTACCAAGGAACAAAAGGGGATGATCTGCCGTAATGAGAAATTCATCTGTAGGGACGAGAATAGGGTGGAAATCACAGGGTATAGCAAAGATTATTGAATAACCAATTACGAGAATGACTGTGGCCACAAGACACCACATAATCCAAAGTCAATCCAACAATCATAAAATGCTACACTTGGAATATAAACAGTTTTAAGCACCATCAAAATCACTGAAAATATAAGTTCTGAAAATACAAAGAAAAACATGCAATAATGCCAAGTACAATTACCACAACTTTAAGCAAAGAGTCTTGGAGCATACCTCAGCGAGGCTCCTAGAACAGGCCCCCAATTATATGTTACAGTAAAATCACTTAGAGCAGGGCTTAGGGCAGATGAAATGCCACGAACATATAAAAAAAGTAAAAACAAATCAAAATAAAACTGCTATGTTGACTTCTTCACAGTGTGGTAAATGCAGGATAAAGTATAAGAAATGGAAAAATTGAAATGCTTTAATATGAAAAAATTAACTTTAACAAATAACAAGAATAAAAATATTTCCTTAAAAAATTGGCTCACTTACAGAGTGTAAAATATATAAAACAATCAAACAAACAAGTTAACGTTACGTTAGAAAACAAGAAATAAATGGTGTGGAAAATACTTGAGTACAAAGGCTTAGATTTACCACCACACAGGGTAGTGTGAGAGCAGAAGTAGCCATAGGAGCACAGAGAATATTCTGAATCATGCCTGCTGGCTGGCTCCTATATATACAAGAAAGTCATTGTCCAGGTGGCACTGGTGTAGCGATAATTGTGAGCCGGCAAGTAGAAACAAGCAATATGCTTGTTACCAGCCAGTGGCGTGATCCTGGAGGCCGCCAGGTATGCTGGGATAACGGGCCCTGGGGGAGGTAGGATGGTGGTACACTGTCTAAACGTACAGTTGTTGTTGCTGCTGCTGCTTGTTAATTTTCTATTCATGAACATGCAGACGTTACATGGTTGAACAGGTGATGATGGAATAGGCTTAATCTCCTTCTCTAGGGAAATTCTTGTGACACTATCCATTCTCTTTTTGTTGCGATCTATTCTTCAATGGAACATTCGTGGATATTACGCCAATTTATATGAACTCCATCTTCTGATTTCACAGTTTTCGCCTCTTTGTGTCTGTGTCCCAGGAGCCGATGCTTGGTGCTCGTCCTGGTTGCTTCCGTGGCTATTCCTTTCTCTTCCCCCTCCCCCCCTTCCAGCTTTTGCTGGGTCCCATAACTCTTCTGCTCTCTTGATTCGTTCAGATGTTTCCCTCGTCCCCTTACTTTTTCCATCGCCTCTCCAATGTTCTGCTGCCCGTGTCTTTGTCCATAAATGGTATACGGTTTGTTCCATTTATCTTCCCCCAAATGTCCCGCATTCTCTTCCTGGTCTTAAACAACTAATGGACTCCTTGCTGGAGCCTGTGCTCCTGCTGGGTGATTTCAATTGTCGACATACCCCCTGGGGTGATGTGCAGACAAACACCCGGGGTCGCCTTATTGAACCGTTCCTTCTCTCTTCTTCCATGTCTCTTCTGAATTTTGGTGAACCACTCATTTGAACTCTTGGACTCACACCCTTTCCTGTCTTGATCTTTCTCTTTGCTCGTCGTTTCTTTACTTAGATTTCACGTGGCGGGTTCTTGATGACCTCTAATGTAGTGATCATTTCCCCATCCTTGTTACCTTTTTCTCTTTTCACCCTCCCCTCTTCTTCCCTAGGTGGCGGTTTGCCGAGGCTGACTGGCGCCTCTTTACCCTAAGTGCTATTATGTCAGACATCTCCATTCTGCCTCTCCCTCGCGCCCTCCTCCTTTTTCATGACACCGTCTTCGACGCTGCCCTCCGCTGTATTCCTCGCTTTTCCTCTCGGGGAACGCGGAAGTGCATTCCCTGGTGGAATGTGGACTGTGCTCAGGCTTTCCGCTGTAAGCGTGCAGCCTGGAAGAGACACCGCCGCCAGCAGTCGGCTGAGTCTTTCAAAGTCAGTCAAAGAGACACTCCTTTGCCACAGATCTGGAAGCGTATCTGCAAGATAGCGGGTATGTTCATTCCCGATGTCTCGCCGGTCCTTCACAGAGGTGAAGGACCGGCGACCTGTTGCAGGTCGCAACTGAACTGGGTTCCTACTTTTCATCTGTTAGCTCTGGTTCTCATCTTCCTCAATCTTTCCTTCTTCGTAAGCCTGTTCTTGAATCTCATTCTCTAGATTTCTGCACCCATCTCAGGCTTCCCTATAACGACCCCTTCTCTCTCTCTGAACTTCAGTCTGCCCCTGGCCCTCTGCGATTCTACAGCGACGGGTTCCGATGGCATTCCTTATGAGATGCTTCGCCATCACCCTCCGTGTACGTCTCGGTATTTACTGAGTCTGTTTAATCGGGTCTGGGAGTCGTCGTCAGTCCATGAGGACTGGCTCGATGCCGTTATCCTCCCTGTAATGTGGTTCTTAGAACACTATAACCACCTTTCCCCTTCTAAATTTGGTTTCCGCAAGTGTCGCAGCACGACAGATGTCCTGGTGAACTTGGAGGTCTATATTCGTACTGCTTTTGCTGCGAGGACCTCCGTTGTTGCCGTCCTTTTTGACCTGGAAAAGGCTTACGACACCACTTGGAGATATATTCTGTCCCAACTTCATACTTTTGGTCATCGTGGTAATCTCCCTCTCTTCCTCCAAAGCTTCCTCTCTCTCGTCGTTCCTTTTGAGTGAGGCTTGGTACAACACTCTCTGCCCCTTTTAGGCAATATGAGGATGTACCCCAAGGCAGTGTTCTGAGCACTACACTTTTTCTAGTTGCCCTCAATGGTCTTCTTTCCTACCTTCCTTCTGGCATCTTCTCCGCTCTCTATGTTGACGATCTTACTCTTTGCTGTCGGGGTGATGATTCAACTCTCCTTCAACGGAGGCTTCAACTTGCGATTGATGCCGTGTCGTCTTGGGCCACTAATCATGGTTTCAAGTTCTCTACATCGAAGACTTGTGCTATGACTTTTACTCGGAAGCACGTCGTTCTTCGACCCTCTTTGTCGCTTTATGGTCATCCCCTGGGTTAATGGGCTTCAGCTAAGCTTTTGGGGTTAATCTTTGACACTCATTTGTCTTGGGCGCCCCATATCTCTTACCTCCGAGTTGAATGCTCTAAGGTCCTTACCCTTCTTAAGGTTTTGTCCCATACTTCTTGGGGGAGCGGATAGGCGCACGCTCCTATCTTTACATTTCTCTCTCGTCCTGTCTAAACTCGATTATGGTTGCCCTGCTTACTCATCTGCTTCTCCTTCTACTCTTCGTCGTCTTGATGTTTTGCACCATACTGGGTTGCACATCAGCTCTGGTGCCTTTCGTTCGACTCCCACCCTCAGCTTGAATGTTGACACTAGCTTCCTATCTCTCCAGGACCACCGTGATCGCTACTGTCTTCGCCATCTTGCGAGGTCCTTTCAACATCCTTCCTCTCGCCTCTGTCGTACTTTGACTTTTACCCCTCCTGTAGTTCCTGTTCCTCTTCACCACCTCACTCTTTCTGTTCGGTTTTCTCGCTTACAGGATTCTCTTTCGGTTCGTATTTCTAATATTTCTCCTCATAATGTTCCTTCCTTGCCCCTGTGGAGAGTCCCCCGTCCAAAATTTTGTACGTCCTTGACCCACATCACTAAAGCTTTTACCCCTCCTACGGTTCTGAAACGCCTTTTCCTTGAGCACTCCAGCTCTGTTTCCATCTTCACCGATGGGTCTAAGTCTGTGAATGGTGTCGGGTACTCTGCTGTTTTTCCTGACCGCACTTAAATGTGTCGTACCACCGGAGACTACCATCTTCACAGCAGAACTTTATGGTATTATCTATGCTCTTCGTCTCCTACTTTCTCGTTGTCAGTCCTCCTTTGTGGTTGTAGTTGACTCTCTTAGTGCCCTCATGGCTTTAGGGCCCTTTAATCTTGTCCATCCGGTGGTCGTCGAGATTCAACATTGGCTGTTTCTTATCTCCAGTAAATATAAATCCATAGAGCTTCGCTGGGTTTCCAACCATATTGGTGTCTCTTAAAATGAACGTGCGGATGCTGCCGCTAGAGAAGCTATCCTCTCTTGTCTCATCTCCTATAAAGGTATTCCTTATTCCAACTTTTATCCAGTATTCGTTCCTCCATCCTTACCCGTTGGCAGGGTTGTTGGTCTTCTGTTGTTGGTAACAAACTGTGTACTCTTAAGCGTAATGTGTCCCCGTGGCCTTCCTCCAACTACCGTAACCCGTGGTGGGAAACGACTCTAGCAAGGTTGCATATTGGCCATACATGCTTAACTCACGGTCACTTAATGGAGTGCCGCCTTGCCCCTTATTGTCCAAATTCCATTGTCCCTCTTACAGTCGTGCATATCCTTGTTGAATGTCCTGACTTCCAGGACGAGAGAGTGTCTTGCTTTCCGATCGTCCCTCGTGGTCACTAATCCCTCGATAGAATTCTTGGTGAATCGGATACTTTTGATATTGTTCTTCTTATGCGTTTCTGTTGTCGTATTAGCATTCTTGGTGATATTTTGCGCCCTCTGATTATTCCGCACATTTGATGGTGCTACATAGCCTTCCCGGTTTGGTGCCTTCTTTTGATAATTACTTACTTACCTTCATGCTACACAATGAAACAGCAATAGGCAGACTCACCTATTGCCCTTCACAGTATAAAGTGGGAATCTGAATTCAATAATACACAGGGTATAAATTCCTTAGCTAACCTCTTCTTTTCCAAAAAAAACCTAAGCCTTTACAACACTCACAGTCCTCTCTTCACCAAGCAAGTAACTGGCAAAAGATTAAACAATCCCTGGCTCACAAGAGGCATATTCAAAGCACTCAACACGAAAAATGAATATGAAAAACTTAGGATTAGCCTAGTAACAAAGAAAGTAATTAAGAGGTATTCACAAGGCTTATTAGTATAACAAAAAAAGCACAACTTTCCTATTATGAGAGTAGATTCAAAGAGGCAAAAGGCAACATGAAAAGCATATAGAAAGCCATCTCTAACATCCTAGGAACTAAACATCATTCACATAACCAGATAAAACTCTCCAAGGATTGTTATACACCTACAACAGATTTAGAAACTATAACTGAATTTAATAGCTTCTTTTCATCGGTTGGTGCTAACCTTGCTAAAGAAAATCCCACAGACTCAGACACATGTTAACACATATCTTTCAGGCAGGTATCCAAACTCACTTCTCCTTTCACCAGTCAGTCCAACAGATGTTATGTCCACCGTTCACTCACTAAAAACCAAGGCTGGAAACATTAGTGAAATACCATCTATGGTATACAAGAGTGCCTCCCATGCCCTTGCGCCACCTATAGCTCTGCTGTTCAACAAATCTCTAGAGTGTCATACCTTCCCTGATATCCTTAAATAACAAGAATTTCGCCAGTTCATAAAGGAGGCAATCCGGCAGACATAAACAATTACAGACCAATATCAAATCTACCTATATTATCAAAAATATTTGAAAAATTATTTACAAACAGCTCTACTCCTACCTCGTTAAACTCAACATACTAAGTCTCTGTCAGTTTGGCTTCCGTTCACAAAAGAGTATCAATGATGCAATTATTAGTCTGTTGATATAATCTACTCAACTCTTTGACAAAAAAGGAGTTTCCGATTGGACTCTTCGTTGACCTGAGAAAGGCCTTTGATACTGTTAACCATAACTACCTCTTACTTAAACTCTACTCATCAATAATGTAACCTCTCCCACTTTACCATTTAACCGTGGGAGTGCTACAGGGCAGCATCCTAGGACCTCTCCTATTTCTTACATCAATGATCGGCCTACGTCTCTTAACATTCTTAAACCTATATTGTTTGCTGATGATACTACCCTCATCTACTCAGACGCCAACCCACACACATTAAATAATGTTGCAAATAATGAATTAAATAAAGTCCACTTATGGATGTCAACTAACAAACTCACACTAATCATAGAAAAGACCTACTACATCTTATTTGGAAGCAAATCAACAAATGTAATTCAGCTTCAGATAGACAATGTTATCATCAGCAGTAAAACTGAGTTTTACTGCTGATGGAAACTGATGGAAAGTTCCTTGGCCTATACTTAGACAAGAGACTCAACTTTAGCACCCATATACAACATATAACCAAGAAAGTCTAAAAAACGTTTGGTCTAAAATAAGATATTATGTTCCAAACTCTGCTCTCCTCTCACTATACTATGCACTAATCAATCCCTATCTTACATATGGTATCTGTGCATGGGGGTTCAACCACTGCAAACTACCACAAACCCATCAACACCCAGCAAAAATCTGCTATCTTTGTCATTATTGTGTATTGTCATTATTTTGCATTAATCTAATCTTTGTGTATTGTGTCAAATTTTCTCCCAATATACCTTTAAAACTTTTTTTTCAATTTTGCTGGAAATTACTTACTTAAATTATCTGTTAGGTTAGGGACCTGCCCGAAACGCTATGCGTGCTAGTGGCTTTACAAGAATGTAAAATCACCATTGCTATGTACTCTCTTAACCCCAATGTACCTTCTTGTATATAAATAAATAAATAAACAAATATTCGAATAGGATGGAAAATAGTACACAAATTTCACACCAGAAATGGGACTGGAAAAATACTATTACAGTATTATTAAAATTGGAGCAAATGGACCATTATGTTTTCCACGGCTAAGGGACGAGTATCATTGGACGTACTATGGTACGTGAGGAAGGGTTCCTGCATTGTGATAGCTAATAACTGTAAATTTAAAACAGGGGAGCTATGAACATCTGCAGCATAGGAACTATGAGCTTTATATTATATACTGTTATGATCACAGCCTACAGGAGAAACGAGTCTCCCTACTTGAGAGTTATTCAGCAAGCCTGACCTGATTAGAAGGTCTAGCAAATATTGAGGTGATAACCCATATGAAAAATAGTATGGTGGATTCAATGAACAGTTTAAGATTATGGGCAGTAAGTAAGGAAATAGATAAATGACTGGGTAGGAGATGTGGACATTTTGCTGGAGGCGTGAGGCTCGCTTCTGAAGGGGCTTTAACCTCACTTGAGTGCCAGACATCGCAGGGGAAAGCCACGCTCCGTTGAGCTCCCGTCAGAAGGGAACCCCTAGTGATATATCTCGAAGAGAAGAGAAGTGTGCAGACGTACCAGCTGTGGAATCGAGCTGGGGACGTGTGGTCTCAAGTCGTGGGCGACGAGAAGAATATTAAACCGCCCAGAGGCATTATTGTGGGCCGTGGAAGCGCCCTGACAAGCTTCGTCAGAGGGAGGGAGCGCCCTCGACCAGACAATCTGTGGTAAGCACGATATACGCCAGTTCATAGTGATTGCTTGTAGTTGGTCGTGTGCCCAGCGACAGTAGCAACGTTTATTGATAAGTTAGACATGTTTTAATAAGGCAGAGAGCCTAAAATAAGAGAGTGGAGAGGGAGGAACACGGAGTGACGTCCGTCCCCTCTGAGCGCTGGCAGGTGACTGAGAGCTCCCGACAGCGAAGGCCCCTCCCTGAGTGAGTGAGGCGGAGTGAGTGAGGACTGCTGCCGGGCGAGGTGGAGTATGGACCCGCCCAAAACGGGGGAGTCCACTCCCACTGTATGTAGAGGACAGATAGAGGTTTGAGGCAAGCATATTGTGTGGTTATTTTTGTTTATGTGTTAAAGGGGAAACAATTTTATTGGAGTGTCGATGGGTTGCAGGTTTGTCTTTGGGAAAGAAGTTGCTGAGAACTTCGAAGCCAGCACAGATGAAGTAGTTGATGAGACTCCAAGGTAGTGGAGGCGAGGACCTCGAGCTGTGAGAAGCAGTGTAGAGGAGTGTCACATGCTTCTGTAGAGGTGGAGAAGCACCATAGTTGCTCGAGGAAACTTCATGGTGTGGCAGCCAAGAGAGCTGTGGAGGACCCTAGCAGAAGGGTGAAGCACCGTAGTTGCTCAAGGAAACTTCATGATAGCAGCCTGGAGGAGCTGCAGAGGATCCTGGTAGTGAAGCCCGGAAGAACCTAAGGATATTAGGGTAGTGAACTTCCAGAGGTGGAAGGGAAGTTCTGGTGGATTACTTATAGGGAATTGATAGTGTTTGGTTGTCATTAGCGTGCAAGACGCAGTGAGAGGTGAGTGACTGTTGGCATTCTTATGTCAAGGAGTGTTTTACACTGAAGTTTAGAGTTACAGTCGTAGGCTGGATTACCTACAGACAACCCGTTCTCGCAAATTCAATAAGTCAATATTGACTTATTAGTTGCGTGCATAGGTGACATACTTAACATAATAGTTTCCCTTGAAAAGCTTCATAGAAAACACCGACCATACCTAACCTACTTAGTATGTTAAAATAAGCATCTTATAGCTTCGTAATTACAATTGTTACTTAACCTATTATAGGTATAGGTTAGGTAATAATTGTAATTACGAAGCAATAAGATGCTTATTTTAACATACTAAGTAGGTTAGGTAAGGTCGGTGTTTTCTATGAAGCTTTTCAAGGGAAACTATTATGTTAAGTATGTCACCTATGCACATATTTAATAAGTCAATATTGACTTATTAAATTTGCGAGAACGGGTTGCTACAGATGTATGCGTTCTAGGACTGATAAAGTAATCGATTGATCATTGTTGTGTATCAATGAACATTTATACTGATATATGTTATTGCATTCAAATGCTGATTTTCTTTGTACACATTTATAGATACATATATATATTCTCTTGCTGATGGTGCAACAGTGTATGTAGACTTGATCAACTTGAGGAGGTTGATAGTATCAGGTGGTGAACCAGGAGATAGGATACCACTTGATAAGCTGATAATAGAGTTCTGATGGTGTTGGAGTGCAACCTGATTGTAAAATTATAGAGTATAGGTTTCATTATTATTATATGTGTGTTCGTATCGTGTATGTGCTTTGTCCAGTAAATGTATCCCAATTTGCTGGTGTTTGCCCTTGTCCTAGTGAGGCTTCCCAGGAGGTAGTAAAGAAGGAGAGAGAGAGAGAGAAAGAACCAAGAACCACTGCTGTGGACAGGGTAGAAGGTAATACTAGTAAGTCAAAGGGGGATTGAGGAGATCATATTACCTAAGGAGAGAGTGGGGAGTCACAGCGGCTCGAGTGGGTGTGTGCACGTGACACCGAGGCTAGGTGTTGGAGCCGCATCCCCTAAATGTGTGACGTTGAGCCCCTCTCCAAGAGCCAGAAGCGCCAAGGGTGATCTCCTAGTGAAGTATAAGCACTCTACCGAGTTGTGGGTTGGGTTGTCCATAGAGAAGGATCAACGACGACAACACCAACCAACCCACAGACTATAATAAATTGGGGGCCTGTGTCCGGGAGAGTGAACTGACACACCCACACCCTGTCCAAGAGTGGATTTGTACACCCTTGCTGAAATAGATAAACTGTGTGACCACAGGTGTATACTCTCTCTCTTGGGAAGACTCACAGGACAAGATGGAGAAGGTGCAAGCGTTTGTGGAGTCAGGCAAGCCTGAGGACTTGGGAGGTTGCACGAGGGATCAATTGAAGCAAATAGCAGAAAAATGTGGCATTAGGTTGAAAGCATCTAAGGTGGCTGGGATGAAGGATGAGATCCTTAGACAGTTGAGAGCCAGAAGTGAAGCGGCAGAGCAAGGAGCCCAAAAAGGAGCTGAAAGTGGAAAGGAGGATGATGGGCAGGATGAAGTGAGATCCCAGGGATCGAGTAGGAGCAGCAAGAGTAGCCACAGTAGCAGGAGTAGCCGAAATAGGAGCTTGGAGAGATTCCAGTTAGAGCTCCAGATGCAGCGTGAGGACAAGGAGAGACAGTTCCAGCTGGAAAAGATGAAATTAGAACTCCAGATGAAAAATGAAGCCGAGAAGGAAAAAGAGAAAACCAGAATAAGGGAACTGGAGTTGGAACAGGAGAAAGAAAAAGAGAAAACCAGAATAAGAGAACTGGAGTTGGAACAGGAGAAAGAAAAAGAGAAAGCAAGACTAGAGGTCGAAAAAGAAAAAGCCCAGGTCGAAAAAGAAAAAGAGAGAACAAAACAAATGCAGATAGAAGCGAATAAAACCTTGGGTGAGCAAAGGATTGAACATGGGTTGCCAGAGAGCACCACCCAGGTATCACACTCACCAGATGTTAGGGTTAGGGAGAAGGACATTCCCTTGTTTGTTCCCGAAGAGGCAGAAAGCTTTTTTCGAGCATTTTGAAAAAGTAGCCAGCATCAAGGAGTGGCCACAAGAGGAATGGGCCCAGCTGGTCCAGTTAAGATTGACCGGTGCAGCCAGGGAGGCATACACCCAATTGTCACTGGAAGAGTGCCAGGATTACGCCACAGTAAAGAGCAGCATATTGCGCTCGTTTCAGTTAACCCCAGAAGCTTATAGGAAGCGCTTCAGAGAGATGATCAAAGTTGGAGCGTGTACGTTTGCTGAGACAGCAAGGGATCTGGAAAGACGATTCCAGAAGTGGATTGAGGCTGCTGGAGTTGGATCTTACGCTGACCTGAAGCAACTGATGGTCATGGAGAAGTTCTTGGAGATGATGCATCCCGAAACAAAGTTCAAGATCCAAGAAGCAGGGATAAAGGAGGTGAAAGATGCCGCAGATAGGGCGGATATGATTACTGAAGCATACAAGAGCTTGAGGGAGAACAGAGTGAAGAATGAGGTGAGACGCAGCAATGGCAGATCCAGTGGAGTCTGGGGAGGAAGATATTATGAAAGACCCAGAGGAGTCTGGGGTGAGAAGAATTTTGATAAATGGGCAGATACACGTAGGTACCCTAAAACTCAGAAGAGTAGGTCGCGCACTTCGTCTGAAAGCGAAGATGGAGGAGCTAAACGAGAAACTAATCGTTATCCTGGAAATCAAGAGTCCAGTAAAACCCCACAGAGTGCAAGTAGTGTACCTGGCCCGAGGAATTCTCATGCGAGTGGGCAGAGTCAGAGCTACTCTGGTACATATAGAAGAGACTTTTCCCAGGTGAGATGTTACAATTGTAACGGATTGGGTCACGTGATCGAGACTGTAGGCAGGGCAAGAGAGTTGTGACCCTGGCCATGTGTGACCCCCGAAGTAGATATACTAATGTGTTCCAAGACAAGCCACAAAAGATGAACTTAGTGAACGAGAGGTATAGACCGTTCATGAGTAAAGGTTGGATCAGTATAGGAAGCCAACCGGAGGTAGAAGTTGGTATCTAAAGAGATACCGGAGCTAATCAGAGCTTGATTGCGAGAAGCCTGATTGGGAAGAATCGACGGTTAGCTGGCAGTGGGAAGATGAAAGTATATGGGTTATTGTCTGAGAGTGACATACCTGTTTGTACTGTCCAGCTAAGGTCGGAATATGTGTCGGCAGAGGTGATGTTGGGAGTATGCCCCGACATACCTGTTCCAGGAGTCCAGGTGATCCTGGGGAATGACTTGTGCGGGACAAAGGTGTTGCCAAGAGTCATGGCGGAGACTGTGCCAGAAAAGTGCCCAGAAGGCCACGGCACGGGTGGGACACCTGAGAGTGTGAACCTGACTGACATCCGAGGAGATGAGTCAGGAGACCGCCAAGCCATTGAGTACCCTGTCTCGGTAGTGACGAAGGCAGAGGTGGCCGACGAGGAAGACACTGGAGAAGGTGAGACAGTGTCGATTCAGCCGGTGGAAGATATCGACGTAGATATAGCGTGGCTGTTTGATGACGGTCCAGCCCAGGAAAATGAAGTCTCGGTGAGGTCAAAAGTGAAGATGACCCAGCCGAAGAAGAATCATGTGAAGAGAGCGGACCTGAGTAGAACCCAGACCACTGAAATTAAGAGTCGGAAGATGAATGCAACTGTGCTGAGTAGAAATGAGGAAGGATGTGGACAGACTGAGGACGGGAGTAGAGTGTCAAGTGGTCCACGAGCACAGAGGCATATGGATAGTGGAGTTAAGTTGTTTGAGGTGTCAGGAGTTGACATGTTTCACAGAAAACGTGGAGGAGAGATAGTGAAGAAGAGTAATAGCCGAGAAAATGAAAAGAGAAGAGACAGTATGTGTGGAGAGATACTTACAAGCACTCTAGGGAAGGTAAAGCGACATGTACGGTCGAGTGCTGTTGGATGTAGTACAGTGCCCGAAGAAACTTTAGGGAACGAGGAAGAGTTGAAGGAGAAGCAATGGAGTTGTACGGAGGTGAAAAGTGTGAGAAGAGGATGAAGATACAAGCATGGAGGAATAGAAGAAAGCCGAGGACTCGATGGAAGTCAAACAGGATGAGGTCGCGGATATATAAGGAGACGAAAGGGAGGAGCGTCGGTGAAGACGAGGGAGTGAAGTATGATGACAGGAGACGAAAGTATAATGGCAGTAGATGGAAGTGTGAAGACGACAGAGGAGGTACAGACAGTAGATGTCTGACTCTGGACGTGAAAAGAAGAAGACGAGGAAACGGAGGGTGGAGACAGTAAGTAGAGTGGACCGATGGAGTGCAGGCGTCCAAGGAGGACAGCCTAGCCAAGAGGTGCCAGAGAAGTCAAATCGTTTGTGAGAAGATCATGTTTCGGGCGAGTTGTGAGCCAGATGTTGCAAGGAGCAACGAACTAGTTGTAGACTCCTAAGGGAGTACGTAAGCAGATCAACCGGTCGAACCAATCGGTTGAAGAACGAGACAGTGTGGTGGCGGATGTATTATCCAGAGCTTTGCCACTGGAATAACTCTCAAAAATAAGGGGAGGGGAGTGTTATGATCTCAGCCTACAGGAGAAACGAGTCTCCCTCCTTGAGAGTTATTCAGCAAGCCTGACCTAACTAGAAGGTCTAGCAAATATTGAGGTGATAACCCATATGAAAAATAGTATGGTGGATTCAATGAACAGTTTAAGATTATGGGCAGTAAGTAAGGAAATAGATAAATGACCGGGTAGGAGATGTGGACATTTTGCTGGAGGCGTGAGGCTCGCTTCTGGAGGGGCTTTGACCTCACTTGAGTGCCAGACATCGCAGGGGAAAGCCGCGCTCCGTTGAGCTCCCATCAGAAGGGAACCCCTAGTGATATATCTCGAAGAGAAGAGAAGTGTGCAGACGTACCAGCTGTGGAATCGAGCTGGGGACGTGTGGTCTCAAGTCGTGCGCGACGAGAAGAATATTAAACCACCCAGAGGCATTATTGTGGGCCGTGGAAGCGCCCTGACAAGCTTCGTCAGAGGGAGGGAGCGCCCTCGACCAGACAATCTGTGGTAAGCACGATATACGCCAGTTCATAGTGATTGCTTGTAGTTGGTCGTGTGCCCAGCGACAGTAGCAACGTTTATTGATAAGTTAGACATGTTTTAATAAGGCAGAGAGCCTAAAATAAGAGAGTGGAGAGGGAGGAACACGGAGCGACGTCCGTCGCCTCTGAGCACTGGCAGGCGACTGAGAGCTCCCGACGGCGAAGGCCCCTCCCTGAGTGAGTGAGGCGGAGTGAGTGAGGACCGCCGCCGGGCGAGGTGGAGTATGGACCCGCCCAAAACGGGGGAGTCCACTCCCACTGTATGTAGAGGACAGATAGAGGTTTGAGGCAAGCATATTGTGTGGATATTTTTGTTTATGTGTTAAAGGGGAAACAATTTTATTGGAGTGTCGATGGGTTGCAGGTTTGTCTTTGGGGAAGAAGCTGCTGAGAACTTCGAAGCCAGCACAGATGAAGTAGTTGATGAGACTCCAAGGTAGTGGAGGCGAGGACCTCGAGCTGTGAGAAGCAGTGTAGAGGAGTGTCACGTGCTTCTGTAGAGGTGGAGAAGCACCATAGTTGCTCGAGGAAACTTCATGGTGTGGCAGCCAAGAGAGCTGTGGAGGACCCTAGCAGAAGGGTGAAGCACCATAGTTGCTCAAGGAAACTTCATGATAGCAGCCTGGAGGAGCTGCAGAGGATCCTGGTAGTGAAGCCCGGAAGAACCTAAGGATATTAGGGTAGTGAACTTCCAGAGGTGGAAGGGAAGTTCTGGTGGATTACTTATAGGGAGTTGATAGTGTTTGGTTGTCATTAGCGTGCAAGACGCAGTGAGAGGTGAGTGACTGTTGGCATTCTTATGTCAAGGAGTGTTTTACACTGAAGTTTAGAGTTACAGTCGTAGGCTGGATTACCTACAGATGTATGCGTTCTAGGACTGATAAAGTAATCGATTGATCATTGTTGTGTATCAATGAACATTTATACTGATATATGTTATTGCATTCAAATGCTGATTTTCTTGTACACATTTATAGATACATATATATATTCTCTTGCTGATGGTGCAACAGTGTATGTAGACTTGATCAACTTGAGGAGGTTGATAGTATCAGGTGGTGAACCAGGAGATAGGATACCACTTGATAAGCTGATAATAGAGTTCTGATGGTGTTGGAGTGCAACCTGATTGTAAAATTATAGAGTATAGGTTTCATTATTATTATATGTGTGTTCGTATCGTGTATGTGCTTTGTCCAGTAAATGTATCCCAATTTGCTGGTGTTTGCTCTGGTCCTAGTGAGGCTTCCCAGGAGGTAGTAAAGAAGGAGAGAGAGAGAGAAAGAACCAAGAACCACTGCTGTGGACAGGGTAGAAGGTAATACTAGTAAGTCAAAGGGGGATTGAGGAGATCATATTACCTAAGGAGAGAGTGGGGAGTCACAGCGGCTCGAGTGGGTGTGTGCACGTGACAACGAGGCTAGGTGTTGGAGCCGCATCCCCTAAATGTGTGACGTTGAGCCCCTCTCCAAGAGCCAGAAGCGCCAAGGGTGATCTCCTAGTGAAGTATAAGCACTCTACCGAGTTGTGGGTTGGGTTGTCCATAGAGAAGGATCAACGACGACAACACCAACCAACCCACAGACTATAATAATACGTACTATGTTATAGAGAGAACAGGTTGTTATATTATTCCGTAATTAAATAATAAGTAGGTAAATTCAATAAAATTGGTTAGTAATAATAAATATTAACCAGATTATCTGACTTGAAGGCTTCAACAGTCATGGGAATCAGTCAGGGTACTCGTGGATAGCCTTTGCTGGGTTTACGGCGTCGTCTTTCTGCTGACGATACCTCAAGACGTAGGACAGATTCTCATTTCTAGTGTGGTTCCAACTCCAGCCTGCCTAAACGTTACAATATAGGCAAGCAGAATAGTTATAATTATTATTATTATTATGTGTTGTGTTATGATAATCTCCGTCAAGAGAGATTTGACCTGCGCTTTCCTATCGTCATGTTACTTCAGTGCATCTACAACATCTAGATACTACAAGCCAGTGTAGTACGTATTGAGTAAAATAAGTTTCTGCCAAGCGCATACGTATCAGACACTCGCTCTCCACCTCCCCCATCCATCTTCTTCGATCACCAAACCACCACTTCCAGCCAGAACGCTTCTGATTGGTGAATCGACGTCTGCACCTCTGCACTTCAGCGCCATCTACATAGCCAATGACTGAGCATGCACAAGCCATTGGATTTAGAATACCCTGTGCTCTCAAACCTGATACAACCATCTGATATACACTCTGTTTATTCAACCTATCCTCTTAAAAAGAACGTCGCTTTTGGCCGTTTCCCCATATGGCCGAATTTGGACGTAATTTGTAAATTAAAAAAAAAATGAAAATAAATTTGGGATTTTTTTTCAACAACAGTAAGTTAAGGGTCCTCTGATAGGTTAGGTGGGCAGGTAATTCTCATAAAGTTTCAAAACGTTATGAAAAACGTTAATTTAAAGTGTCCTCTCATAACCTCTGCACGTATGCCAGACGACTCAAACAGAAAACGGAACAGAACGTCACTTTTGTGAGTCGATTTCATTTCAAATTACGTCCAAATTTAGCCATATCGCGCATACGAGCCAAAAGTGACGTTATTTTTAAGAGGACAGGTTGGTTTATTAGTGGATGTTCTCAGCCAGCGCTCTATTCTCAGCACCTGTTAATTCATTTCTTGTCTTTATTCATTGTAGAGTAACGTCACCACTGACTTTATTGACTTTGTAATCTTGTTTGTTTGCACTGTACATAGCCAAGGGATTATCTTTTTTTCATATTTATTTTCAAGTTAATTAAAGTTTCATTGTTCATACGATTTGTTTTGCATGTTTTCCCTTACTTTACCACAGGAGGCAACAGCCAAGCAGTGAAATTTTTTTTGTAAATGTGATAGGCATTGACACCAGCCATTAGGAAGACTGCCGAACACCTACACTTCTTTTTTCCATCACATTTAATGGGGCCTGTCCAGGATCCTCAATCAGGTACTAGTACTAGAACATCAATTTGTGGTAAGTGTACTTGACTTTGATACAGTTGCTTTTCAATATTTTCATAACTTTTAATATTTATATGGTGCTGTGTATTTTGTGCATTCCGAGGGTAACATATTGTGAGTGTTGGATAACTGTGGATTACGTGGTGACTGGTGGCCACAGTCACTCTCTTAATTGGTCATTCCTCCCTCAGTGTTATTACTCGTGTATTTCACCATTTTTGTCCATAGGATATTTCTCAAATTACAGCAGATCATCATATTGGTACCCTGGTACTTTGGTTTGTCACGCACCCTATCTTCTGCAATCCGACCAAAGGAGGATACAGAGGGCCATAGTTCCTCTAACACGGACTACGCTGTTGAGTTGGGACCTCAACAGCAGTTCTCGTCACCAGTTGACACTCCCACCCCTATACGTCGGTCAAAGATGATGTTATTTACTCAGGTAGGGAATTAGTTTTCTTTTTTCAGAGCACAAAGAACGCTAATTCTGTAAGTATCATATAATTAAGTAGGAAACCCCTTGCTTCTGTCCTATAGAGACCCGGTAAGGTATCCCTACATTCTTGGACTACCCTTTCACTTTTGAAACAATTAAAAGTTTCATTTGTTTTTGAAACTATAGGTTTCATTTATTTTGTAGGATTTTCTTGCCATTATTCTCTTATATTGAGTACCGGGTACAAGATTTCCTGCGATTTTGATTGACTATTCATTTACCATCTAATATTAACGTTAATTGTTAATGATTAAATTTCCACAGGATAGTTACCAGTTGCCACGTCATCCTGTTACTGACACTTATAATATCACAGGTATATTCGTTGTAAATTTATTTGCTATCTCAACATGTTTCGTCTCCCAGCATTTCGTAGTGATCCAGCCAGTGAAGTAGGGAACTTAATTCGTGCCAAGAGGACCGAATTACAAACTCTAGCACACGAGTATCAACTAGATGTTCCCCATGGAGCCAACAAAAGTGACTTGCACAATATTATCTTGGACCACCTCTTAGATGAAGGAATTATAGACTCTGATGCTCACAAAAACTATTCTATTGCAGATCGACATGCTCTGGCAGCTATAAAATTAAAGCTCGAATTAGCAAAAACAGAACGTGAACAACAAAAAGAAGCTCTCCAGATGAAAGAATGCGAGGCTGCCCTAAAGAAGGAAGAACAAGAATGCGAGGCTGCCCTAAAGAAGGAAGAACAAGAATGTGAGGCTGCCCTAAAGAAAGAAGAGGCTGCCCTAAAGAAAGAAGAACAGGAAACGCCAGGCAGCCCTAAAGGAACACGAGGCGGCCCTAAAGGAACACGAGGCTGCCCTACAACGTAAGCGGGAGAGGGAACAGCTAGAAGCAAGAAAACGTCACCTGGAGATGCAACGTGAGCACGATAAGAAGCAAGCTGAGAGTGTTCCAGCATATCGTCGACAAAAACTCACCTGGGAAACTACACACCACACTAAGCGCCAGCAAGCTACAGCTAGTCTCCCAGTAAGCTTCAATGTCTCCCATCCCGGTAAGTTAATGGCACCATTCGTTGAGACAGAGATAGATGTGTTTTTTACTACTTTTGAGGCCCTAGTTAAAAAACTTAGCTGGCCTGAAGAATCCATTGATCTTCAGGTCTACCCTTCTCAGAGTGCATCTCACAGGTAGAGCTGTGATTACTCTCAGTACCTTAGCGTCTGAGAATGACTACCAGACCCTGAAGCAAGCAGTTTTAGACGCCTAACTTCTCTCCACCGAAAGCTACAGACGAAAATTCCGTGATTATCTAAAGGCAAGTACACCACCTTTTCAGAATTTGCCAATAGTAAGAAAAGATATTTCATGAAATGACTGGAAGCAGCACATGTCTCTACATTTTCAGAACTCGTCAACCTCATTCTAGTTGAGGAATTCTTTAGACGTGCTCCCCCTTCCATCCGTTTATATTTAGCAGACAAAGAAGAAACCGACTACATCAGATGTGCGAAGTCGGCTGACACCTACAGTCTTATACACCGGCTAACACCTGACCCACCTCTAGTAAGAAGTCTTGGTCTAGTTATGACAAAGTGAGTACCGATCAGGCGAGCTCTCAATTGTATTGTAAGTATTGCAAGCTCTATAGACATATCATAAATAAATGTGGAAAAGCTCAATACAAAGGCTATAGTGAAACTCCTAAACCCAAACCAACTCCTCCAATGTCCGGTAAGCCTGTGATGAATGTTGGTGTTCCTGTTAATGATCTTTCTCTCTTCAGCAAACACCTGTATCCTGGAACTGTCTCTGCCCACAGTAAAGATTCGGAGGGACGTTTCAAATTGAAGATCTTGAGGGACACAGCGGCTCTTCAGTCAATAATATTGAAATCAGCTGTGCCTAACATCACCTACACCGGGGAAACCGTCCTTATCATTGACCTCACTGCTACCACTCCATATCCACTCAACCGAATCCACCTGGATTGTCCTTTCGTGACCGGTGAAGTCCAAGTCGCCATCAGGGAAAAGCCTTTTCTCATGTCAGGGGTACAACTTCTCCTGGGCAATGACTTGGCCACAGATCTGCAACCTTCCAACCTGATCATCATGGACAAACGCCAGGTATGTGACTCTGTAGTGGACAATCCCATCGTAAAGTATGTTCCAGCAGAGGTCCAAGAAAGTGATGAAGTCTCTCCTCCGGTTTTGGTGACCACCCGTGCGCAAGCTGCACGCCCGCAACCAGCTGACTCTACTGCAACCGCTGTCCCTCAAGACCCTCATAATCTACCACCGAATCTTACTATGTTGGAGTTCCGTAAGTTACAGGGGAGGATCCTTCAGTAACACCATTATTCTTGAAGGCTGAGACTCAACCTGACAGTATCCTTGGGTTCTTCCTAGAGGAATCAGTTGCTCTACCGAAGGTACAGATCCAGTAAGCTGACGGAGGATGACGATTGGGCTAATGTCGAACAACTGGTAGTTCCCACCAGCCTACGGCCTGATACTCTACATCTGGCCCACGGAGCGCTTTCTCACTATGGTTTAAATAAAACCTATCACGGAATCAGACAAGACTACTACTGGCCAGGTATGATTAAAGATGTCAAAAGTTACGTACAACAGTGTCATACATTTCAGTTGGCAGGGAAACCTAACATCCCGATTCCCAAGGCTCCTTTAAATTCCTATCCCGGTGCCTGCGGAACCTTTCCACAGACTCATCATAGACTGTGTTGGTCCTTTACCCCGGACCAGTTCTAGCAACGCTTATATACTAACCATCCTGTGTCCACCCACCAGATTCCCCATAGCAGTTCTTGTAAAGAACATTACGGCTGCTACGGTGGTGAAACAACTATTGAAGATCTTTACCCAATAAAGATTTCCTCGGGAGATTCAAAGTGACTGTGGCACCAACTTCACCAGTGATCTCTTCAAGAAGACACTGGAAGAATTCAAAATCACTCGGGTATTGTCTAGCCCCTATCATCCTGCTTCACAGGGTTCTCTTCAACGTAGTCACCAAACGATAAAAGCACTCCTAAAGAAATTTTGCAATGAAACCATGAAAGACTGGGATAAACAACTTGACATCATCATGTGCATTTTCAGAAGTCTCCCAAATGAGTCTCTAGGAGTATCTCCTTATGAGATGTTCTACGGACATAAGTGCCGTACTCCTCTTAAAGCTTTTAAAGACTCTCTACGTCATGCCACCTTCAGTGACCCTCAGAATGTGCCCCAGTTTCTTCACAACTTAAAGCACATTCTGGAGAGAATACGTAAATTTGCTAATGACAATCTATTGAAAGCTCAAGATAGGATGAAGACCCATTTTGACCAACGCAGCAAAATCAGGAAATTTAAAACAGGAGACTTCGTGTTGGCATATTTTCCGATCCCAGGTTCTCCATTGCAAAGTAAGTTTTCAGTACCCTACCGCATCAAGGAGTGCAGAAACAACCACAACTACGTTCTTAAGACTCCAGATAGGCAGCGGAGGACCCAGTTGTGCCACGTCAATCTTCTAAAGAAGTATAAAGGTATTCCCCTCCACTGTGTTAATATCACTCTCCACTTTCAAAGATCCATACCTCCACAGTAAGACCTTCCCTGCTTCTCCTCCGGAAAGCACTGACTCTGAGTCAGTGCCTTCCAACTTGGAAATCTTTAATGATCTTCCTAAATATTTACAGGACGATAATAGTGCTCCTCTCATCAAAGTTCTTCAAGAACATCAGAAGTTGTTCAGCGATGATCCCCAGGAGTGTAACGTGGTTCAGCACGACATCCAGCTACTTCCTGATACCCGGCTGATTCGTCAACCCTTCTACCGTATCAGCCTGTACAAAAAGGAAGTTATGCATCCTGAAGTACAGTACCTTCTGGATCATGGGCTGGCCACCCCTTGTGAGTCCCCTCGGGCCTCACCCTGCATCTTGGTGCCAAAACCGCACGGTAAAGTACGCCTTTGTACCGATTATAGGAAACTGAACCTTGTGACCGTCAAGGATGCTTATCCTTTACCACGTATAGATGATGTCCTTGACGCAGTAGGTAATGCCAATTATTTATCCCAAATTGATTTGTTAAAGGGCTATTACCAAATCAGCCTGACAGAGAGAGCTAAGGAAATATCTGCCTTCACCACTCCTTTTGGCCTATACAGATATGAACGCCTTCCTTTTGGACTGTGTAACACCCCGGCCACCTTCCAGCGAGCTGTCAACCGCGTCATATACGGCCTAGATTACACCTACGCCTACTTGGACGTCATCCTTGTGGCAACTAACACCTGGAGCGAACATCTGCTCCAGCTGTAACGACTGTTCTCAAAGCTGGCCTTACCATCAACTTGGGCAAGTCCACTTTTGCCAAAGGTAAAATGGGTTATCTCGGTCATGTGATAGGGAGTGGCAGCATAGCTCCTTTAGCAATTCATACTGAAGCCATTCAGCATTACCCACAACCTACGATCAGGAAGCAGCTCCTGCGCTTCCTTGGATTTGCATCTTACTATCGTATGTTTGTGAAAATTTTTAGTACAGTAGCGACACCATTGATTAATCTGACCAGCGCCAAGCAACGGTATCATTAGACCATTCAACAGACCGTTGCCTTTGAACAACTTAAATCTCTGCTATGTTCTGATCCCATTCTCGCCTCTCCAGATATTACGAAGCCCTTCATCATCAATGTCGACGCCAGTGATACCAGCATCGGGGGCGTTCTAATGCAACAACGTGGCGAAGAGGTTCTCCCTGTCAGCTACTACAGCTACAAGTTGAAGCCCCATAAAAAGAACTACAGCACTATAGAAAAGGAACTCCTCTCCATCGTCCTGAATCTGCAACATTTCGAACCTTACCTACAGGGGAATCGGTCTATTAACATCTATTCAGACCACAATCCCCTGCCGTTCCTACAACAGGCCCAATTCAGCAATCAACGTCTTCTATGCTGGGCTCTGTACTTGGAGAATTTTAATCTGGAGATCTACTTCATCAAGGGTATGGACAACATCATAGCCGACGCCTTCTCCCGAAACCCGCTATGCCCGAAACGCTTTGCGTAATAGAGGCTTTAGGCATTGTATGTACTAGCTATACCTATAAGTTAAACAATCCTTGTAAATATTTATTGTATGTATGTACCTTACCTAAATAAAATTGTATTGTATTGTATTGTATTCTCCAGAGTCTACAAGGTAGAGACGGCTACTCCTACCTCTACACCAGCCACTGAAGTAGCTTAACCCGTAAGAGCAGGCTTCGGGGGAGAGCTGTTACGATAATCTCCTTCAAGAGAGATTTGGCCTGCTCTTTCCTATCGCCATGTTACTTCAGTTCATCTACAACATCTAGATACTTCAAGCAAGTGTAGTACGTATTGAGTAAAATATGTTTCTGCCAAGAGCATACGTATCAGACACTCGCTCTCCACCTCCCCCATCCACCTTCTTCGATCACCAAACCACCACTTCCTACCAGCACGCTTCTGATTGGTGAATCGACGTCTGCACCTCTGCACCTCTGCACTTCAGCGCCATCTACATAGCCGATGACTGAGCATGCACAAGCCATTGGATTTAGAATATCCTGTGCTCTCAAAGCTGATACAACCATCTGATATACGCTCTGTTTATTAGTAGATGTTCTCAGCCAGCGCTTTATTCTCAGCACCTGTTAATTCATTTCTTGTCTTTATTCATTGTAGAGTAACGTTACCACTGTTTAATTTTGTTATTTTTTTTTTAGTTTGTAATCTTGTTTGTTTGCACTGTACATAGCCAAGGGATTATCTTTGTTCATATTTATTTTCAAGTTAATTAAAGTTTCATTATTCATTCGATTTGTTTTGCGTGTTTTCCCTTACTTTACCACAGGAGGCAACAGCCAAGCAGTCAACTTTTTTTTGTAAATGTAATAGGCATTAACACCAGCCATTAGGAGGACTGGCGAACACCTACACTTCTTTTTTCCATCACAGTTGCATAACTCAATCTGCTCGAGTTATGGTTGCCACTTATCCCTAGGGGCTGGGAGTCTTGCTACCTAACCACCTACCACCTACATTGATAATTTGTGTATAACTAATCAGAAATAACATATACAGGTACAGTATAACCGGATATTGCAAATACTTCCCTGTTGTTGTCGTGGTCGAAGACGTCTGATTACATAGGTATTTGTTTCAGTACCAGTGGCTAATTTCACGTATCACGAGCAGGGGTCCGTGCTGGCTCTCTCTGCTAAGATTAATATGGCTGACCTCTTCCCTTCTGCACTAGGCAAAACGAGTCTACCTTCATGCTTTTTTTAATTAAATTCGAAAGGAAGAGTTAAATTTTATTCATTTTAGAACTGATAATTCGGTTTAATTAAGAGAAGTGCTATTATGGTTATTTCAGTCTACAGATTGTTTATTGGAGTATCAATTTACTAATATTATTTGTGAAATTAATTTTGGGTACGTGGAGATATAATCTCATTTTCTCTAGTAAACTTGTCACGTACCTATCCTTCTCAGGATTCCCTAATGTAATATCATTTACATGTTAATTGAGAGAAGACAGCAGCATCTGCCTGTTGTGTTAAACAATTTGTGAGATGTGGGAGTTTTTTTTCACAACACAGTTGGATGAAAAGTTAATTAGCATGTCAACAGCAGACATAAATAAACTGTATTTTGTTGCCTGAAGTGTTGGTTCCTCATTGCCATCTTCGTCGTCGCCCTCTACATCCACCCCACCAGTAACAGACTGGAAAATCTCTTCTATGCTCATCACACCATATCATTGGTCGTTGGCATCTCTTTATAGCCATTCAACCAGATCTTGTCTTTCTAAATTTTCACCAGCATTTCTGAAAAACTGCCGGATAACTCAATGATTCGGAACAGCGGGCTTCGAATAAGCGAGCTTAAACTGTACTAAGCTTTTACTGAAGACCTATTAATTATTAAATACTATTTACTTGATAATTGTCTCAACATACAAGGTCTGTGTCCATTCACTGTAACTAGACGTGTTATTTTAATTTGCACATAAATAGGCATCGTATAACATTATTTATCCTATGACAATGGTTTGGTTTTCTCCCATAATTTGTAAAGTCATAATTCCTAGTTATTGTTGAATTGGGGAAACAAGAAGCTCCGAATGTATGAATGTCAAAGAGATTTTTGGTGTGTCTGGGATTAGTCAGGCAAAGTTAACACCAATTGATGAAAAGCTATTAAATTCAGTTTCCATTTCTCAGTTTCAAGTGTGTAACTATCCTTGGAGTCTTATATCCTTATTATACGATTGTTGTTTAGATCCAAGGGTGTTGGAGATAACTTTTCATGTACTGTTCATATTTCTTTTAGCTAATATGAATATATTCTTTTTAAAAGGAAATCTAACTCTTCTTATTATGCTGGTAAGCATTGATTAGTACCTTTTAACTAGCAAGCAAAGATACAGAAGAAATTGACTGGTTAAAAAAAAAAAATATTGAATTGTAAATTGAAATAAAAATATTGCAGGCGAATCTGCGCGGTGGTAGTGATGAAGTGAGTCTTGCTAGCGATAGTGATAAAGTAAATTCTCCTACCACCAGTAGTGATGAGAGTGACAGTCTTGCAGCTGTTGAGGCTACTCCACCCAACTCTACGAAACATGAGTGTCAAATCTCCAAGGGAAATGATGTTAGAATAGTCACTGATCCTTCACTAACACCCCTCCCCCACTAACACCCTCCCCCCATATCATGACGAAACCCTTGAGATGGTTACATATAAAGAGTTCAGGAGAACCCCAACTCCTACTCTGGACAAACGCATCCTAGGAATAAGTGATATTACTAACAACACGCGGCGAAGTTGGTTATGTTGTCAAAGTGTTAAACGAGCTTAAATATTACCATTATTTACTTGATACTTAACCATGGCTCATCAAGCAAAAACAATTCAGTTTCTTGGAACATTCGAAGTGTTTATCTTCAGATAAATGACGTAATCTTGTATGCTAAAATAAAAGACGTAGATGTGATTTATTTACAGGAACCATATATGTCCATAATTATCAAGAAAGTTCCACCCAGGATACCTGGGTATATAGTATACAACAACAGTATTGATACTGGTTTACTCACGTATGTTAAGAATGGATTAATTAATCTGTAAACTAATTAAAAATCTCAGGAGTGATAGGATACATAATCAAAAATTAAAATTACAAACTGCAAATAGCCATTTCCTACTGCATAACATATGTGGACGATGTAGTTAGTGTACTTAACGCAGACCTGCTACCGAAACCTACAGTAAACATAGCTATGTTATGTATGTATGGGAGACTTTAATGTTCGTCACACTGCTCTTGGTGATGTTCAATGTAACAATAATGGAAGGGTCTTCCTGAAATATCTTACTGGTCGTAATATTGCTGTGTATGATACTGATAAACAGACCCCTTTATTGGGAGGTAGGCTGGATTATGTGACTGGGTACAGCCTAGCAGATAGCAACGTCAACGTTAAGCTCATCCCAGAACTAGTAAGTGATCATTTTGCAATATATTGTGATACAATGTAGCGGATATTAAGTTCAATCCTCATCCCAGGGTTGATGGTGCTACATAGCCTTCCCGGCTTGGTGCCTTCTTTGATAATTACTTACTTACTTACTCATCCTAGGGTTAAAATTAACATCCCAGACAATCTTAAACCCCACTTTAAGGCTTATGTACACAAGTGGTACACTGGGTATACCCCTGTATCAGTTGACCACTTTTACAATGATCCAGTATCATTACCGGTTATTATGATACCTGGGTGAAATTAAGGAAAACAAGAACACTCGTTCTTCCTCATGGACAGAGGATCCTTTTATTATTGCAGAGCGAGTTAAAGTGCTTCAGCTTGCTGACTCTTATAAACGAGACAAAACAGCTGATAATTTACTAGCATTCCACAATGTCAACAGATTTTCGCGAACTTAAGGGTCAAGTTAAGGACACATATTGAGAACAATTTTTGCAAGGTATCACCCCCTCCCCGCTCAGCTCGTTGTCGCCGTGTGGGGGCTTAGTGGGTGGCTGCCGGAGTGTGATGCTCCTTGGGACAGTCCTCTGTCCTTTTCTAGCCTTGTGCTCCTGCTGCCGTCCTCTCCAATTCTGCTGGGCATCTTTTCCTTTTCCTTCTGTTTCGTTTTTCTCCCCCCTCTTCTCCTATCTGCTTGCCGTTTCCTACCGACCTTTTGCTCGTTCTGGTTCTTCCCTTGGACTTCTTCTATTTTGACGCCCGGGTGCTTGAGGAGGCATACTCATGCACCCGTAGAACTGCAGTACCCGACGTCGAGAGCGAGGGGAAATTTTTATTGTCAATCCCCACTTCGTCACTGAACCCGATCTCGACGGACTGTCGGTTTCTTAAGGTGGCGTTTGTGGGGCGTATTCTCGCGACGCACCCCTAGGAGGCCCCGACAAGATCGGCGATAGCTTCTTGTTGGGTGTCCTGCCTCTAATTGTGGCTCCATGGTGGGTGTGGGGGCACATTCGTGAGTGAATTCTTTCTTTCATCAAGATGATTACCCCTGCTTCGGCTTCTTCTGGTTTACCTTCTCAGGCTCGTGGGGTGGGCGACCAAGCCCCCGAGTCGGTCCGTATTGGAAGACCGGGCTCTGTAGCCTCCGCTGCATTGGGCCCCGACCTTGCTCCTCCTTTGGCCTCTCTGACTCCTTCCTCTGGCTCCCCTCCCTCCTCTGTGGTTGGGTCGAGCCCCAAGCCCCCAGTGGTGACTACCTCGTCCCCTGGCGCGGCTCCTTCTCTAGTTGTAACTACTGCGCCTTTTAACCCCTCTCTCTCTGGGGGTTCTCACCGCCGTCCTCGTCACGGCCGCCCTCGCTCGATTCCTTCCAGTTCTGCTACCTATCAAGCCTTGTTTGGTCCCGCTTCGTGGGCCAAATATTTTGATCTCCTCCCTCTTGATTCTGCGCCTCCTGACGATTTCTCCCTCCATCGACATCTCATTGATTCCGTGGATGCCTCCATTACTTTCAACCCCACTCGTCTCGGTACACGTGTCGTTGCTGCTCCTTCTCAGGATGCTGCTTCCCGCTTGGCTGCCTTATCCTGCCTTGGCGAGACCCCCGTTCGGGTCTCGAAGAACGTTCAGTTGAATGCCAGTGTTGGCACTATTTTGCTCCCGCCCCATGTTGCGACCGGTGTTCGGGACCTGCGCGACTGCCACGACGATATTCGACATATCCTCGCTGCCCAGGGCCACTCTATTCTCCAGGTGGACACGTTTACTCGTCCCCCTCGTGGTAGTCGCCGTCAACCCCTCCGGGTTGTGAAGATTACCTTTGATGGTAGGACCCTTCCACCCTCTGTCATTCTTGCTGGTGCCAGGTGCTCTGTCCAGGAGTACATTCCTTCTCCTCGGCTCTGCAACAAGTGCTGGAGGTTTGGGCATGGTGCCCTCCGCTGCTCCGGGACTGTCTCTCTCTGTCCTTTGTGTGGTGGCGAAGGTCACTCTAAGTCGGAGTGCGCTTCTCCCCAGGCTCGTTGCCTCAACTGCGGTGAGGCCCATCCTACCTTCTCCCGTGCGTGTGTCCATTACAAGCTTGAGGCAGCCGTCCTCAACTTGAAGCACCGGGAGCGTTTATCTTTTCCTGAGGCGAGGCGCCAGGTTCGCCGGCTCCCGCCTTATGCTAATATCTCTTATGCTCGCGTGTTGCGCTCTTCCTCTCCTCGTCCTTCCCGCCTTCCTCAGACTCACAACCGTTTCCGGGCCTTGGACCCTGATGCGCCCGCTGCCCCCTCCTCTGTCCCTTTGGGTTCTCTCCCGAAGGATCCTCCTCCTGGTCCTCTGTCTGAGGTTCCCCTTCCTTCTACCCGGTCTGTCGTGTCTTCTGTGTCTTCTTCCTCGTCCCCCTCCGATCCTCCTTCCCATCCTCTTCCTCCATCTATCGGCTCTCCCCACCGCCTGTCGGTGCGGGCGGATGTCCATCGCTCTCCTAACGGCCGTCGTGTGTGCTCTCGTTCGGCTTCTCCTGTTGAGACACTGGAATCCGTTGCCCGGTACGTAGTTGCTGGGACACCGGTCTCTTTAAGTCAGAAGCGTAAGCCTGGCTCCTCTCCTTCCTCTTCCCCGGCGGGTAAGAAGGCTTCGCTTTCTTCCTCAGCTCCTCCTTCTGGCTCTGTTGCTCCTTCCCCTCCCGTTTCAGTGCTTGCGCCCCCTGTTCCTGCTATGGAGGTTTCTTTGGCCCCTGCTTCCCTTTCGGTTGCTGCTCTTGCTGGGGTGCGCTCCTCTCTTTCTACTCCCCCTCTTCCTGCTGCTGTCCTTGACTGCTCCTCTCCGTTGTCTCCTCCTCCTCCTCCTCCTCCTCCGGACCCTGCCCGCCCACCTCTGATCTGTTCTCCCGTTTCCTTCCCTCCGTCTTTGCTCAGTTTACCCATGCCCCCTAACCCTGACTTTGCTGACCCTGATCCCGACCCTGATATTCTTTAACGTGCTCTGTTGGTCTTTCGCCTTTGTTTCTTCCTTGTTCTCTGTTTTTGTCCTTTCTCTTCTCGTCGTTGTCCATTCTTCAATGGAACGTTCGAGGTTATTACGCCAATTTCCTCGAACTCCAACTTCTGGTTTCGCGGTTTTCGCCCCTTTGTGTCTGTCTCCAGGAGCCAATGCTTGGTGCTCGTCCTGGTCGTTTTCGTGGCTATTCCTTTCTCTCCCCCCCCCCAGCCATTGCTGGGGCTTCTAATTCTTCTGCTCTCTTGATTCGGGCTGATGTTCCCTTTGTTCCTTTACTTTTTCCTTCGCCTCTCCATTGTTCTGCTGCTCGTATCTTTATGGGGAAATGGTACACAGTTTGTTCCATTTATCTCCCCCCGAGTGTCCCGCTCTCTCTTCCTGATTTGAAACACCTCCTAGACTCCTTGCCGGAGCCTGTGCTCCTGCTGGGTGACTTCAATTGTCGTCATTCTCTTTGGGGTGACGTTCTGACGAATACCCGGGGTCGCCTCCTTGAGCCGTTTCTCCTCTCTTCTTCCCTGTCTCTTCTGAATTCTGGTGAGCCCACTCATTTGGACTCTCGAACTCGCACCCTTTCTTGTCTTGATCTTTCTCTCTGCTCTTCTTCTCTTTACTTAGATTTCACGTGGCAGGTTCTTGATGACCTCCATGGAAGTGATCATTTCCCCATCGTTGTTTCCTTTTTCTCTTTTCGCCCTTCCCTCTCTTTCCCTAGGTGGCAGTTTGCTAAGGCGGACTGGACCCTATTTTCCCTCAGTGCTACTCTCTCTGACCTCTCCCTTCTGCCCCTCTCTCGCGCTCTCCTCCTTTTTCATGACACTGTCTTCGACGCTGCCCTCCGCTCTATTCCTCGCTCTTCCTCTCGGGGTCCACGGAAGTGCGTTCCCTGGTGGAATGCGGACTGTGCTCGGGCTGTCCGCTGTAAGCGTGCAGCCTGGAAGAAGCACCGCCGTAGGCAGACGACCGATTCTTTTCTTTTCTTTCGGAAAGCGAGTGCGGTGGCCCGTAGGGCCATCCGTACGGCTAAACGTGAATGTTGGGCATCTTATGTCTCGACAATTACGTCCGAAACCCCTCTGGCCCAGATCTGGAAGCGTATCCGCAAGATAGCGGGTAAGTTCGTTCCCGATGTTTCACCGGTCCTTCACCTCCATGATACTCTTGTGGCGGACCCGTTGCAGGTCGCTTCCGCACTGGGTTCCCACTTTTCTTCTGTTAGCTCTGGTCTTCATCTTCCCCAATCTTTCCTTCTTCGTAAACCTGTCCTTGAGTCTCGTCCTTTAGATTTCTGCACTCATCTTCAGCTTCCCTATAATGATCCCTTCTCTCTCTCTGAACTTCGTTCTGCCCTGGCCCTCTGCGGTTCTACGGCGGCGGGCTCCGATGGTATTCATTATGAGATGCTTCGCCATCTCCCTCCGAGCACGTCTCAGTATTTACTGAGTCTGTATAATCGGATCTGGGAGTCGTCGTCAGTCCCTGAGGACTGGCTCGATGCCGTTGTCCTCCCTGTTCGCAAACCGGGGTCTCTGGGTACTTCCCCTAAGGACTTTCGCCCTATTGCTCTCACAAGTTGTGTCTGCAAACTCTTTGAACGTATGGTTAACGTTCGTCTGATGTGGTTCCTGGAACACCATCACCTCCTCTCCCCTTCTCAATTTGGTTTCCGCAAGTGCCGCAGCACGACAGATGTCCTGGTGAACTTGGAGGTCTATATTCGTACTGCTTTTGCTGCGAAGACCTCCGTTGTTGCCGTCCTTTTTGACCTAGAAAAGGCTTACGACACCACTTGGCGTTATCATATCCTATCTCAACTTCATTCTTTTGGCCTTCGTGGTCATCTCCCTCTCTTTCTCCGCAGCTTCCTCTCTCGTCGTTCCTTTCGGGTGCGCCTTGGTACCGCTCTGTCTCCCTCTTTTCAGCAATACGAAGGTGTGCCCCAGGGTAGTGTTCTGAGCACTACTCTTTTTCTGGTTGCCCTCAATGGTCTTCTTTCCTCTCTTCCTTCTGGTGTCTTCTCCTCTCTCTATGTCGATGATCTTACCCTTTGTTGTCAGGGTGATGATTCGCCTCTCCTTCAACGCCGGCTTCAACTTGCAATTGATGCCGTGTCGTCTTGGGCCACAGGTCATGGCTTCAAGTTCTCTACTTCTAAGACTTGTGCCATGACTTTTAAGCGGAAACGGGTTGTTCTTCGTCCCTCTTTGTCACTTTATGGTCATCCCCTTGAATACAAAGATTCCGCGAAGCTTTTGGGGTTATTCCTTGACACTCGTTTGTCTTGGTCTCCCCATATCTCTTACCTCCATGTTGAGTGCTCTAAGGCCCTTACCCTCCTTCGGGTCTTGTCCCATACTTCTTGGGGGGCAGATAGGCGCACTCTCCTTGCTTTACATTCCTCTCTCGTCCTGTCTAAGCTCGATTATGGTTGCCCTGCTTACTCGTCTGCTTCTCCTTCTACTCTTCGCCGTCTTGATGCTTTGCACCATACTGGGTTGCGCCTCAGTTCTGGTGCCTTTCGTTCGACTCCCGTCCTTAGCTTGTATGTTGACACTGGCTTCCTGTCTCTCCAGGACCGCCGTGATCGCTACTGTCTTCGCTATCTTGCGCGGTCCTTGCAACATCCTTCCTCTCGCCTCTGTCGTGCTTTAACTTTTACCCCTCCTGCGGTTCCTGTTCCTCTTCACCACCTCCCTCTTTCTGTTCGGTTATCTCGCCTACAGGATTCTCTTTCCGTTCGTATTTCTGATGTTTCTCCTCGTGTTGTTCCTTCTTTGCCCCCGTGGAGGGTCCCTCTTCCGCGGTTTTGTACATCCTTGACTCGTATCACTAAAGCTTTTACCCCTCCTACGGTTCTAAAACGCCTTTTCCTCGAGCACTTTTCTTCTCACTCCCACTCCGTTTCTGTCTTCACCGATGGGTCTAAGTCAGCGGACGGTGTTGGCTACTCTGTTGTTTTTCCTGATCGCACTTATATGTGTCGCTTGCCTCCGGAGACTAGCATCTTTACAGCGGAACTTTATGCTATTCTCTATGCTCTTCGTCTCCTGCTTTCTCGTTGTCAGTCTTCCTTTGTGGTTGTTGTTGACTCTCGTAGTGCCCTCATGGCTCTCGGGTGCTTTAATCCAGTTCATCCAGTAGTTGTCGAGATCCAGCATTGGCTGTTTCTCGTTCACAGTAAATTTAAGTCGGTTGAGTTTTGTTGGGTTCCCAGCCATATTGGCGTGTCTTTAAATGAGCGTGCGGATGCTGCCGCTAAGGAAGCTGTCCGCTCTTGTCCCATCTCTCGTAAAGGCATTCCGTATTCCGACTTTTACCCGGTTATCCATTCCTCAGTCCTTACCCGTTGGCAGGCTTCTTGGTTGTCTGTTACTGGTAACAAGCTATGTACTCTTAAATGTTGTGTTTCCTCGTGGCCGACTCCTTCCACCGTAACCGGCGGTGGGAAACAGCTCTGGCGAGGTTGCGTATTGGCCATACTCGCTTGACCCATGGTCACTTGATGGAGCGCCGCCCTGCTCCTTATTGTCCTAGTTGCATTGTCCCTCTTACGGTCGTGCATGTCCTTCTTGAATGTCCTGACTTCCAGGACGAGCGTGTGTCTTGCTTTCCGACCGCCCCTCGCGGTCACCTGTCCCTCGATAGAATTCTTGGTGGCTCGGATACTTTTGATATCGTTCGCCTTATGCGTTTTTGTTCTCGTATTGGCATCCTTGGTGATATTTAGCGCCCTCTGATTATTTTGCGTATTTGATGGTGCTACATAGCCTTCCCGGTTTGGTGCCTTCTTTTGATAATTACTTACTTACTTGCAAGGTATCAATAGAACTACAACATTATCGGAAATGTGGAACAAAATTAAAAACTTTACCAAACTTTCAACCCCAGTTCAGCTTCATCATACTCCTGCAGAATGTGCTGATACGCTCTTTGCTCAATGGTCTAGTGTCTCACAAATTTCTTCCTTACCCCCAGATATACAGCAACATTTAAATAATACCAACATTAACAGAAACTTTAATATTGAAACAGCACGTTCCTCACCAGATTTAACGAATCAGTTTGCTATAACCCCTTTTGAATTGACATCAGCTTTAGGGAAACCTAAACAAACTGCCCCTGGTGAGGATGGAATAACTTATAACACCTTGAGCTTACTGAAAGATGTCCCTAGCCGCCCTCTGCTTGACCTCTATCAAATGACCCTCTCACCAGGTATCTTTGCAAAGAAATGGCCACAAAGTCTCATAGTACCAATTCCTAAAAGTAACTCTAAAAAAATCATACCCATTTCCATTACATCTTCCATGTGTAAAGTCTTGGAGAGAATTGTTCTCAATTGTGTCATGTTTCAGGTCAAAGAAAAACTGGCTCCTTACCGATATGGGTTTAAGCCCTAGAGTAGCACACAAACGTGTTTTGTTGAATATCTTGTACACGCCCAGGATGGGACACAGGCAGCCTTCATTGACCTAAAGTCAACTTTCGGGGAAGTGAGTTGCGAAATAATATTAGAGCAACTTGCGGAATTTGGAATCGAAGGTAATCTGAGTTGGATATGGAGATGCCTATCCAACAGGCGTGTTAGAGTCCTATTTAAAGAAGTTAAAAGTACAAGAACAGATGCATTCAAACTAGGCACACTTAAAGGTGGTATCCTGAGCCCTATGCTCTTTAATATATTTATGAACAAACGTATCCATGACATACCAATACAATCTACTGAAACTGTTATATGTTATGCTGATGATATTTTTTATTATGGCACACAGTAAACCAAGACTACAAGTATTACTTGATGCATTCTTCAAGAAAGTAGTAGAATGTGGCCTTATAATCTCTGTTGATAAAACAAGAGTTCTTATTCCCCATTCTCTTCATGTTAACTATACTATTAATGGAGTGCCCGTGGAGACTTGTGCTTGTGAGTCTTATAAATATCTTATAAATATAAAAGTCGAGGTTAATGATACAAATCTCATCAGCAACCTGCGCAAAAACTTGTTGAGCGTCTTAAACCTCACTAAACTCTTGTGGGCAAAGGATTTGGCATTAACATAAAATATGCTCGTAGTTTTTATATTGCCTTTATACAATCTGTTTTTGATTAATATGTCTTGCATCTTCTTAATTTTTCTCCTAAATAATTACAAGGCCTAGATGTGGTATAGAATGATGCCTAGAACTGTTAGAATTGTTAACATGAGAAAGGAACTAAAATTACCTCCTATTTATGTGAGAATAGTTCTACTTAGAATTCTTTTCTAGAATGCTTTGCACTGAAACTTTTAAAAATAATGCCCCCCCCCCCGAGCTTTATTAAATTTAAATTGAGATCCATTCTAAACAATTCTGACTATTCCCTCAATCCGCCACAAAAAGCTCCTAACAGTGTGTGACTATTTGTTGTGCCTATAATCATCTGAAACTGAATGTGTCTCTTAATCCTGATAAAACTGCTCACTATATTCACCCTCGAAAAGATGTGCAAGTCTCTTTGCATTATACCCCCATCAGTGTAAAACAAATGTATAACACTGAAGATGTTATACTATGAGATGCTATGAGATGTATAACAATAGAAGCTAATGACAGTCATCTTCAAAATCTCAAATCAACTGAATCCTATGCCTTTACTGATGGCTCTGTGCAATTAGGCACTGGTAGAACAGGTTGTGCATGTGCAGTATATAAAGGGAATTAAATTATCCTGTCCAGTACACAGAGATTGAACAACTGGGCAAGCACGACACAGACTGAGCTATTCGGTATTTATTTAGCCACTGAGTACCTTAAGCTCAATGGTGGTGGAGTGATATTCTGTGACTCTAAAAGTGCTCTGTAGTCCTTAAATAACCCACCACAGTATATATCTGAAGTAGCTTGTAATATTAAATTGAATGTAATTTTTGCCAATGATAACAACTATTGCATAAAATTTGTGTGGATCCCATCCCATGTTGGAGTTGGAAAACATGACTTTGTAGATTGATTGGCCAATGAGGCTTGCAAGAAAGAAAACACTGCTTAAAACTTTGGACTATCTAATGCAATTATTCGAAACATAAAATTTAAAAAAATTAATTCGGATTTAGAAGAGCTAAGAAATGCCCAGAGACCTGAAAGCTGCATTATTAAAAGCTATGACAACTTTTGTATTAATAGGTATTTCTATTGTCAGCACAGTAACCGGACCAGGCAATGTGGTGTGGTCATTGAGCTAATTCACCTTGGCTATAGGCACGTCTGGCAGGTTAGTGAGGCCGATCCACTACCAGAATATTCAGACAGCAAACTCTGTGACAAACCTTTAATACATTCACTAGAACACTATATTGTTGAATGTGAAACCGTAAAATATTTTAGACCTCCTGGCCTATTGTACCACCAACTGTAACTATTTAATTGAATCTGTTGTGCTGGACGTCATCTTAACAGTTTATCCAAAATGTGCTTGTCCATTTTAAAGAATGAAGAACAATTGTATTTATATTCGAAGCTGCATCACTTATGAACCCATCCCTGCCCTTGTGTGGTAGTGCACAATAGAAAGTAATTTTTACAAATTCATACATTAAAACATTTTTTGATTGTAACCATGTTATATATGTGCTTCAGCCTACAGTTTAGACCTATTGTCTTGTGTATGACCCTCTGTCCTGTGTGACAGTGAATTCCAGCATTATCCTCACTCTAATAAGATAATTGAAATCCTCAGAGTAGGCAAAATTTTAATTAATTTTGTAAATATAGATGTTAATAACAGTAGTTTACCTGAGGGCCACTAACCCTAGTGGCCTCGACGAGGACAGGAAGCCGGCGGTTTTCGAAATTCACCCCATGTACCTTGAGGATCTTTTCAAGGTATAATTTAAAACTCAACATAGTTTTGGTAGTTACAGATTCGGCGGTTAGGCGGTTCCATGAGTTAATAACCCTCTAGGTGAAAAAGTATCTCCTGTTCTCAGTCCTACATTGTGGCTTGTTGAGCATGGAACCGTTGCTTCTTGTTTGTGTTACATCTGACCTTCTGAAGAAAATATCCGGATCAACATCCTCTAATATGTTTAGTATTTTAAAAGTTTCAATGAGATTCGTCCTGGCATGCCTGGTTTGCAATGTTGTTAGCCCTGTGGCCTACAAGTGTTCCTGATACGAGAGATGACTTGGCTCTGGAATGACTTGTTTACCGTTGTTGCACCTTCTCCAAAGTAGCTATGTCCTTTGGAAAATGAGGTCTTAATGCTTGGATACAGTAATCCAAATTGGGGCACACCAGAGATTTATACAGCTGAACTATTACCTTCTTTACCTTATTGTAAAAAGTACACTTGATTATACCAAGAGTTTGGTTAACTTTTCTGAGTGCTGCACCCACCTGTTGTGCAACTTTCAATGAGTGGTGGATTTTGACTCCAAAGTTCTTTTCTTTATCAATCTGCTGTAATTGAATGTTGTTTATTTGGTAGTCGTGGCGTAGGTTGTTATGTTTCTCTTGCATGGTCTTGCATTTGTTGATATTAAAAAGCATTTGTCAGACTTCTGACCAATTGTAGAGTTCAATCTCTTTGTAAGGCTTCAATATCATTATCATTTTCCCACTTTATCATAAATCTTTGTGTCATCTGCAAATTTTTTGTGGGTTATAATATTCTTAACTATTTAATTGTTGTATATGACAAAAAGGGTTGGCCAAAAAATGGACCTCCCCCCCCCCCCTGTGGCACCCCACTTATTACATTTCTCCATTCAGATTCGTTTCCATCTAGCACGACCCCTTGTTTTCTTTCCTTCAACCAATGTTTTATCCACTCTAATATTTAACTATTTATTCCATGTGCCTGTAATTTCCTTAGCAGTCTTTCATGTGGTACCTTCTCGAAAGCTTTAGCAAAATCCATGTACAGTATACTACATCTACCGGAAGGTCTTTGAGTAGTAACTGGTTACCGTTTCCTAAAATGTGAGAAAGTTTGTCAGGCAGGATCTTATCCATGTTGTGTCGATTGTACAAGGTTGTTCACTGAAATATGGTGAATGATTCCCTCCCTGAGGATTTTCGTCATGAGCTTGCAAATGTGTGATATCAAGTTGATCGGCCAGTAGTTTTCTGCTGAGCTCTTTCTGCGTTTTTTAAAAATATGTGTGACATTTGCATGTTTTCAATCCAAAGAGGGGACTACCCCTTGGTCTACATATTTTGTGAACAGTAGTTTCAGCAGTACGCATAGTTCTTCAGCCAGTTCTTTAAAGACTTTGGAGTAGATTCCATCCACATCTTGGGCTTTTGAGTATTTTAGTTTGTCAATGTTCTTTCTAATTATTTCACATGTTATTGGTATATACCTAAATTCATTCTCCACCCCCACGGAGGCCTTTGAGCCTACTCCTCCTGCCGAGGCTCCTGGGCCTTACCAGCAGGCCCCCTTTCTTGTTGCCTTTCTTTTAAATGGTGGGCGTTGAGGGCAGCTCTGACCAGGGCCTCTGTTGGGGCTGTGGCGGGAGCCCACTTGCAGTACTGGGGTTATTTGTCCCTGCTTGAGCCATGTGCCTTCTGGGAAGGGGGGGGGGGGGAGTTCGTCCCTCCTTCCCATCTGCTCTGTTTTCACTCATTTGATGGTGTGATTTTCACTTCTTTTCATCGGAGCTTCTCCTTTTGTTTTGGTGGCCATTTTGCTTTTCAGTGGGCACTTCCCCACCAGGCCACAAGACACAAGAGCGGTGCTGCAGTTTGTTTACATGTGACTGCTGGGCATGTGAGCTCGCATTTTGGGCCCTTTTTTTCATCTCTGTCGGGAGTTTATTATGTTGTTGCCGTCTCTTTGTTTTGTTGTTTCTTTAGGGGCTTCCTGTCCTGTCTGTTCCTCTGGGACCGTTTTAATGTTGGTCTTTTCATCCAGTTTAGTGCTTTCTGTGTTTAGGTTCTGGGCCCAGTGTCTGTGCCCTGTATGCTCCGCTGGCTCCCAAGCCTCCAGCCCTTGGTTTTCGGTCCGTTTTCTGGTTAATTTTGCCGGGAGTTTGGTCAGGGGTCATGTGTTTGGCCCTTCCTTTCTTTGGTGCGTTTTCCGCTGGCAAATGTGGTGGTTTGGGTTTACCCCGGGCTCGTTTCCGGGTTCCTTTGGGTTCTTCAGTTTCATTCCAGAGATTTTTCTTCCTCTCGGGTTTCCCCTGTGGAAGTTCGGTAGGCCCTTGGTTTTTTCCTCCTGTGTGACCCAGAGTTTTCCCCTCTTGACCTGGCCTCTTTTGTGCTCAGGTCCTTTTCCCCATTTTGGGTTCCTGGGTCTTCCTTGCTTGCAGACTTCTTCTTAGAGTTTGGCACAGGTTTTGGTGGTTGTGCTAAGGCTCCAGTTTCCGCTAGCCGAGGTGAGCCTTTGTGCCTGCTTCTGTGCCGGTGCTTCCTTAGGGGCCCTCTTTGCCTGTTCGATACAGTGTGCGCTCGGTGGTCAGCTTCTCGGAGGAGGCGCCGTCCCCTTCGTGGGTTGCCCAGTTGACAGGGCGATGGGGGTGAGGCTGGCTCTGTTTGCCCATGCTTGGCCCTACGATTTGTGGACGTTTTGGGTTGTGTCCTCCGGCCTGCGGTGGCGTTGGGTGGCTCCGCCTCCTCTCAGAGGCTCAGGGCCTGAGGGGTGGGCTACTTCCCCCTGCACCCCATTGGGTCATCTTGGAGTGGGTGCATCTGAACGTGGTAGGAACTTCCTCGTCCTTCAAGTGGGTTTCCTGCTTGTTCCGATGCTTTTCATGAATGCCTCATCTCTCAGCTGAGGTTTTGTGACCTGTGCTCTCTAGCCTAGCCTGGGGCGGTGGGTTCCATCCTACCATCATGTTCACAGCACGGTGCGGGAGTTTGCAGTTATCTGGCCTTCGCTGCAGGGAGTTTGGGTGACTTGGGGCTCTACGATCAAGCTTCCTTCGGACTGTGCTCTAGAGGTTCCCTTCAGTCCTTCAGTCCCATATGGCTCCTCTTCCAGCAGATCAGGCCATTTCGGTACGTGGCTGGTTCGATTTACTCCTCCGCTCATCGAATCAGGTCTTTTTCACACAGGTGTATCATCACTTGTATGGTGATCAGGTGGATTCTCTCATAGTGTCCCACCTACGGTCTTCGTCTCGGCTACAGTATTAGGTGTCTTGGTGGTCTTTTCGCCATTTCCTCTCTCTTTGTAGTTTGACTTCAATTTCTTTTTGGGTTACCGTGTCCTTTCTTTCTTCCCTCTTTCAAGACTGTCCTCTTATGTCGAATACTGTCGCCTCGGCATAAGATGATTCTGTGGTGAGGCAGAGCTGCTCCACTTTACATTACGTAAGCTTTCTTGCGCTTTGTTTCATCTCCGACCTACTCATGCACCACCTGAGCCATCCTGGTCCGTGGACATGGTGCTCTCTTTTCTCTCTTCTCCTCGGTTTAAGGTGGCCCTGGTCGGGTTCAAGATTGCTTCCAAAAGGCTCTGTTTCTGTTGGCATTGGCCTTTGCAGGTCGGGTCGGGGAGCTTCATGCTCTCTTCCAGTGCAGAGATTTCTGCTCTTTTGGTCCTGGTAGACGTTTTGTTCAGTTGCAGCCATCTCCTTTTCTGGCGAAGAACGAGATGGCGGGCTTCTGGAAGGGTCCGTGGGTTATTGGTGTTAGGTCGGTCATGCCGGGGTGCATCCAATGTTGTGTCTGGTTGCGGCTCAGTAACATTACCTGTGCGCCTCGGCCTCTGTCGTCGTGGACACGCTTTGGTTTGATTCGATTTCTCATTCACTGTTCCAGGGCTCGGGTCTCTCTGGCCATCCGCAGGATTAATAACTTTAGCCACTCTGCGGTCTACCCTCATGCCCATGACGTTCGTAAGTATGCAGCTTTGACTGCCATGTAAAAGCAGTTTTTGAGGTCAAACCGGGTCCTGTCCGCCCATTATTTGGTAAATGTTCTTGGTCCCAGTCGTTCGTGTGAACTTTGGGTTGCAGTTTGCAGCCAACTGTGTCGTCTTCGAATTGATCCATGCGGTTCGGCCGCCTCCCGAGTAAGTTCCCCTTTTTACTTTTTTTTAGTTATATAGCTCCAGGGGAGCCGAAGGGGCTCCCCCCACAGAAAACCAGCATAGAATGTAGTGAAACGCCATTTTCTTGGTGAGACCTGGAGACTCCCTGGCAGCCTCCCTTTGGTTGGTGGTCACGTTTTTTATGCTCAACCTTCTAACTGAGGTGTGAGTACCCGGCGCATAGGTAAGGGGCTCTCCCTCCCGGGCAGGGGAGGATTGCACAATCGGTGAAGGACGATTGTTTGTTTACTTGTTTCCTTTGTTTTCCTTTGGGTGTTTGTTTCTCTGTTCGGTCTTAGATTTTTGCTGTTTCCTACCGTGTGGTTTTTTTTTGAGATGCTGACCTTTTTGTGTGCCTAACCCAGGTCGACGGCAGACAAGGCCCAGCAAACATTTTTTCGATTTCAAACCGTTCCCAAAACCACATTTAATTGTTTTAATCACATTTTAAATTATGATGCATTCATGTTTCATAGAATTTGAAAAAACGAATTAAAGCGTGAGGTCATAATATTTTATTAACACGTTTTTTAATGTTATAATATTATGTTTTAGAGAAAATGTTTTTAAACATTAATTCTAGTTATTATTTGTTGGAATTATTAGGTACATTTAATTATCTTTATTGCATTTAGTGAAAGACCGAAAGAAAGACCTGTTGGCGGTGGCAGTGTTAATAGATGGTTGTGGTTGGTGGCAGTGTTGGTAGGTGTTGTGGTTGGTGGCAGTGTTGGTAGATGGTTGTGGTTGGTGGCAGTGTTGGTAGATGGTTGTGGTTGGTGACAGTGTTGGTAGATGGTTGTGGTTGGTGACAGCGTTGGTAGATGGTTGTGGTTGGTGGCAGTGTTGGTAGATGGTGGTGGTTGGTGGCAGTGTTGGTAGATGGTTGTGGTTGGTGGCAGTGTTGGTAGATGGTTGTGGTTGGTGGCAGTGTTGGTAGGTGTTGTGGTTGGTGGCAGTGTTGGTAGATGGTTGTGGTTGGTGGCAGTGTTGGTAGATGGTTGTGGTTGGTGGCAGTGTTGGTAGGTGGTTGTGGTTGGTGGCAGTGTTGGTAGATGGTGGTGGTTGGTGGCAGTGTTGGTAGATGGTTGTGGTTGGTGGCAGTGTTGGTAGATGGTGGTGGTTGGTGGCAGTGTTGGTAGATGGTGGTGGTTGGTGGCAGTGTTGGTAGATGGTGGTGGTTGGTGGCAGTGTTGGTAGATGGTGGTGGTTGGTGGCAGTGTTGGTAGATGGTTATGGTTGGTGACAGTGTTGGTAGGTGTTGTGGTTGGTGGCAGTGTTGGTAGATGGTTGTGGTTGGTGGCAGTGTTGGTAGATGGTTGTGGTTGGTGGCAATGTTGGTAGATGGTTGTGGTTGGTGGCAGTGTTGGTAGATGGTTGTGGTTGGTGGCAGTGTTGGTAGATGGTTGTGGTTGGTGGCAGTGTTGGTAGATGGTTGTGGTTGGTGGCAGTGTTGGTAGATGGTTGTGATTGGTGGCAGTGTTGGTAGATGGTGGTGGTTGGTGGCAGTGTTGGTAGATGGTTGTGGTTGGTGGCAATGTTGGTAGATGGTTGTGGTTGGTGGCAGTGTTGGTAGATGGTTGTGGTTGGTGGCAGTGTTGGTAGATGGTTGTGGTTGGTGGCAGTGTTGGTAGATGGTTGTGGTTGGTGGCAGTGTTGGTAGATGGTTGTGATTGGTGGCAGTGTTGGTAGATGGTTGTGGTTGGTGGCAGTGTTGGTAGATGGTTGTGGTTGGTGGCAGTGTTGGTAGATGGTTATGGTTGGTGGCAGTGTTGGTAGGTGTTGTGGTTGGTGGCAGTGTTGGTAGGTGGTTGTGGTTGGTGGCAGTGTTGGTAGATGGTTGTGATTGGTGGCAATGTTGGTAGGTGGTTGTGGTTGGTGGCAGTGTTGGTAGATGGTTGTGATTGGTGGCCGTGTTGGTAGATGGTTGTGATTGGTGGCAGTGTTGGTAGATGGTGGTGGTTAGTGGCAGTGTTGGTAGTTGGTTATGGTTGGTGACAGTGTTGGTAGGTGGTTGTGGTTGGTGGCAGTGTTGGTAGATGGTTATGGTTGGTGGCAGTGTTGGTAGGTGTTGTGGTTGGTGGCAGTGTTGGTAGGTGGTTGTGGTTGGTGGCAGTGTTGGTAGATGGTTGTGATTGGTGGCAATGTTGGTAGGTGGTTGTGGTTGGTGGCAGTGATGGTAGATGGTTGTGGTTGGTGGCAGTGTTGGTAGATGGTTGTGATTGGTGGCAGTGTTGGTAGATGGTGGTGGTTGGTGGCAGGGTTGGTAGATGGTTATGGTTGGTGACAGTGTTGGTAGGTGGTTGTGGTTGGTGGCAGTGTTGGTAGATGGTTGTGGTTGGTGGCAGTGTTGGTAGATGGTTGTGGTTGGTGGCAGTGTTGGTAGGTGTTGTGGTTGGTGGCAGTGTTGGTAGGTGGTTGTGGTTGGTGGCAGTGTTGGCAGATGGTTGTGGTTGGTGGCAGTGTTGGTAGATGGTGGTGGTTGGTGGCAGTGTTGGTAGATGGTTGTGGTTGGTGGCAGTGTTGGTAGATGATGGTGGTGGTAATGGTGATGGTGTTGGATGTTGTTGTTGCTGTTGTTGGAGGTTGTTATTGGTGATAATTGTTGGTTGTGGTTGTCAGTGGTTGTGGTTGCTGGTGGCAGTTGTTAGTGGTGGTAGTTGTTGGTGGTAGTTGTTAGTGATGATGGTTGTTGGTGGTGTTGGATGTTGGTTGTGGTGGTGGATGTTTCTGGTGGTAGTGGTGGTGGTTTTTGGTAGATGTGGTTATTTTGGTGGTGATTGTTGTTGGTGGTGATTGTTGTTGGTGGTGATTGTTAGTTGTAGTGTTTGTTGTTGGTGGTGGTTGTGGTTGTTGTTGTTGGTGGTAGTGGTTGTTATTGGTGGTGGTAATGGTTGTTATTGTTAGTGGTAGTGGTTGTTGTTGTTGGTGGTGGTGATTGTTGTGGATGGTGGTAGTAGTTGCTGTTTTTGGTGGTAGTGGTTGTTGTTGTTGGAGGTGGTCTTTGTTGTTGTTGTTGGTGGTGGTGGTATTGGTGGTGGTGCTGGATGCTGTTGTTGGTGATAGTGGTTGTTGTTGTTGTTGTTGTTGGTGCTGGTGGTTGTTGCTGTTGAGGGTGGTGGTTGTTTTTGGTGGTGGTTGTTTGTGGTGGTGGTAGTTTTAGTAGTGGTGGTGGTGTTCGTAGTGGTGGTGGTGGTGGTGTTGGTGGTGGTGGTGGTGGTGGTGGTGGTGGTGGTGGTAGTGCTGGCGAGGGTGGCTGTGTGGTGGCAGTGGTAGTTATAGTAGAGGTGGTGGTGTTGGTGGTGGTGGCTGTGGTAGTAGTGGTGGTGGTGTTGGTAGTGGTGGTGGTGGTAGTAGGAGTGGTGGTGGTGGTGGTGGTGGTGGTGGTTGGTGGGACTGCAGGGTGTTCACAAAACAAGGGCTTCAGGTAGACTGGCTGGCAGGGGGCCTCTCTCTGGACATATGGTGGTTGCATGGCGTTATCCGAAACGTTCAGAAATATTCATCAACAGATTTTCAGTCTGAATGCAGATATATTTCCATCAATGTTGTAATTTAAAAAAATCGTGGTGATGTTAATGCATAGAAATTTCATATTTACTTGCTGCAACATAATGTAAGTTGAATATATACACATCGTTTTTCAAATTCAAGGCCTAATGAGGTTTCAGACGCCTTGACTCGCAATCAAACACTCACGTGCACATGGACTCACGCACATACGGACTCACGGACATACACACTCACACACTCACGCACTCACGTACACATGCACTTGCAAACACACACACGTACACATGCACTTGCATACACACACGTACTGAGCGTGTTGGCGACTGTGATGTAGGTGGCCGTGTGTCAGCTGTGACGGAGGTGGCAACGATGGTGGCACCAGCAGCATTTGCGGTCGCTGCTGTCGAGTTGCGTGTTGGACGCGGTCGTGATTGGGTGTGTTTTGAGTGAGTTCCCGGGGGGGGGGGAGGTCGGCGTCATAGCGGCTGCTGGAGGTGTACGCGGCGTCTCTCCTACAACCATTGACGATACCTTTGAGGATGTTGGAAAACCACTGTTGCATACCACACATTTGGATCTTGAACGTCACCGGGTCCTAGAACAGGAGCCAGATGGAGATTTCCTGGACAGTAAACACCACAGCAAGGCAAACATATTGAAGGCAAAGTGCCGCCATCATACAGAGGTAAACAGAAACCATGCCTCAGAATCAACACCCACCGCTCAACCAAGATAGGCGAACCTCTTCCGATTTGGAAACTTTCATCATTGCCTTTGATGGCGAAGATGAGAGTATTTTCCGAAATAGCAGGGCACAAAGTATCCTATATAATGACATTCCCAAGAAATTCGGGATCAACGTGGACGATATCAGACCTAATGAACTAAAATACTTAATCGCAGTGGATCACAAACACAATGCAGAACTAGAGCTTTCCGACATTACTGACATCTGTGTATACAAAGTTAAGTGCTACAAACCACTAGGAGACCGATTAGCAAGATATGTAATCCGACATGTTGTAGACATCAGCTCAGACGACATCAAGGCACAACTTCAGACGGATGGCATCCCACTCTATTGTAACACTGTAAGGTGTTTGGTTTAGTTGTATTTAAAATACATAGAGATACATGAGTCACAGACAAGGATTTGAGAAGGCGCCAGTTTGGTCGACCTGAGATCTCACACCTCTAAGAATTAATGACCACCAAATGACCTGAGGTCAGCCATGAGAATTTCACCTTGCTCCTGCTAACCTTATAATTGGAGCCGGTAGCCTTCAAACAGGCCGACGTTTAAGGAGTGGCTTGGTAGAGTGCCTGAAGCTATCTACTTGTGGGTGGAGTTAGCTACTAGGTTCCCCAATATATACTCGGAGAGCTATCGATTCGGGAGCATTAACGATTAAGAGAAGAACAGAGGAGCCAGCAAAGCAGAGAAGACGGCCTAGCCCGGGGAGGCTGTCGGCCGGCAGGGCGGGACAGTCTCTGTCAACTACAGACCCCCCCATTCCCTCTATCCAGCTATAGGCAGACACTTGGTGAGTTGAACATTAAGGTGACTTGGTCGTGTTTACATATGTTGTGTGATGATCAGGGGCAGTCAGTTGTAGTGTTCTCAGATTCTTGGAGGATGACTCACTTTGAATATTAATCTTTAACATTTTAATTGAATTGCTAAATTATGATACTTATCATGTGAAATATAATTATGATTTAAATTGGCTTTAACTGTGTTCCCAAGAGTTTTTGAGTTGAGGTGAGAAAGCCTCCGTGATTACTGGTTTCATGATTTAATGAGTACATGATAAAGATGGGACATACTAATAATGACCTCTTGATAACATCTTTTGTGAATATTGTGATACAGACAAGTTCCATTCCTTGTCTTGTATGTAATGGTCTAGAATGGATGGTGGCAGCATTTCGTCTTCTACTATCTACTATTCTACTTCTACTATCTACTCTTCTACTTCTACCTATCTATTCCTCTCCCTCCACCCCTCTCTAAACTCTCACTTTCCACTAATGACCCTCCTCGCTCCTCCCACCTCTCTACCTCTCTCACCCCAAACCCTCACTAATTACTTCACTATTCATTTCTTTCCTTTCGTTTCCTCTTATACGGTTGTGGCAGTGAAATGTATTCTAGAGTTCTCTCTAGAGTTTCGGGTAGCTGGTCAAGTTACGGTGCCTTGTAGTCTTAGCACCTAGGTAGTCAAATACCTAGGTTACAAGGTGTTGAACGAGAGAGGTTGCCTTAGGAACTCTGGGAGTGCTCTAGAATAGTTAGCTAACTGGGGACGGGATAACGGACTAGAGAGAGCTGTTTCCCCTGGCCTCGTTAGTTAACTGGGGGGGGGGGGTGGAATAATGGACAAGATAGAGCTATTTCCCCCACCCCCCCCCGTTACACTATGACGTCAAAAAATTTCTTGTTTCGAACGAACGGAGAACTGAGTGATATAGGCACCGCCCTGCTTACCTTCCTGGACTACGTTCCCCTTGAGAGGATTTGGTTAAACGGCTTCCTCCTTAAACTAGAGGTGTATGTACAACGTCCCACTCAGTGTTTTAAATGTTAAGGTATTAACCATAGCTCGAAAGGCTGCACTAAAGGCATTAAATGTGGGAAATGCTCTGGTTCCCACTACACACAAAACTGTGCATCAGATACACTCATCTGCTCAAACTGATGATCACGACATTATATTTAAACAATGTCCTTCTTACATAGCAGCAAGAGCAAAAATAAAGGTTCTCCCTACCACCCACCTGCAACACAGCAGTGCATTGAAACAACCCTCCTCAGCCCATCACCAACCTCTACCTCACACTCAACCACAACCTTTGCGTGTACCGGATAACCCTGTCTCCAACAATCCCGTAACCCCAGGGTCCAACTCATCTCCAACAAAATGCACAACTGAGTCCTGATTTAGTTGAAACTCTTGTCACTCGCATCGAAAATGCACTAGAAAAGACGCTGGACTGCTTCTAATTAAATATTTTACTCAAGTAATACAATCCACCCATGAGGCTGACCCAACAGACATTCCATCAACAGCTACAGACACTGACATCCGCCCAAATAAAGCTACCATTGCTGGACACACATTGTTTGATCAGATGATGGAAAAACTCCTAATTAACTCCTTAGCGCACCTCACCAAAACCACTCCCCAGGCTAACTTGCCACAAACCCCAACCACCAGTACCAAGAGTAAGACACAGCTTCCATCCATATCTAGGCATCCAACACGTACCACTATTGGCATACCAAAGAAAACAGACACATCCACAACCCAAACATCCTAAATGGCTCCCCTAACCTTCATGACTTGGAATGCAAAACGCATTAAAACATCCCTCACAGAACTTAAACAATTCCTCTACTCATCCAAACCGGACTTAGCATTCATCACCGAAAACCTGGCTCACTCCCAAACAAAATCCTATATATATAAACTTTCAGATGCAGAGACTGGACAGACCCAACCGCATGAAGGGGGGGGGGGGTATTTTCTTTCTAACACGAAGTAATATGACAATTAAACCTGTAACACTGACGTATTTTGTGAACGGTAAACTAGAAGTTCTAGCATGTCAGTTACGTTACAATGGTGCACACATATCCTTTCTGGGTATATACAACCCTGGTGGCACAATAAACTTAAATGAACTGGAATTCTATCTTAACCAATTATAACACCCGATCATTGTTACAGGTGATCTCAATGCAAACCGCCCCACATGGAGTAGAGGTACCCAAAATACTGCAGGCACTGATCTGTACAACAACTTAGACACTGCACATACAGTCTTCTTTCGCCGCCCTACCTTGCAACTTACCTTAACTACAGAACCAATTATGGAGCCTCATTTGACATCTGCTTTGGCTCCGCACACTTTCAACATGAACTACAGTTTCACACTGGAGCAGATATTGGTAGTGACCACAAACCCCTCATTATAAAATTTACTAACTTTCAGCCACCAACCCACCCACTAACGCTCCCCAAGTGGAACATTAAGAACCTACATAAGAAAAAAAGGGCTGACATTGCTCTTAGATACAGACGATGTTGACCCTAACACGCGACTGTCCACAATCACCTTGGCCATAAATTCTGCAGCCACCCAAATGTTCAGGAAAACTTCAGGACATAGGTCTGACAAACCACTTAAACCGTGGTGGAACATTAATATTGTATTATTCAGACACTGCTCTACCTAATTCAGTCTCAACAATGCAAACAGTACTTGACCACCTTATAGATTGGACACAACGATGGGGCCTTCAAGTTAGTACTACCAAAACCTGTTATCAGATTTTCACTAAAAAAGACTACTTCATCAACCCACCCTCTCAATACACAACACTCCCATCCAACATGTACGAGAACCTAAATACCTTGGCATGCACTTAGACTCTCCCTTACTTACTTGGAAGGTACACATTTAACATCTTAAACAGACGACACAACCCCGACTCGCCCTACATAATGCCCTCACAGGTACCACCTGGGGAGCACACCATAAAATCTTTCTCCGTTTCTATACAACCTACATTCGCAGCCAACTAGACTATTGTTGCCAAGCATATGCGTCGACTACGCCTACTAACCTACAGAGCCTAGAGGTCATTCATGACAATGCCATGCGACTTATATGTGGCACAATACGTTCCACACCTATCTTCGGACTTTACGGGGAAACGTCGCAAACAGTCGCTTTACGCCGACGAGCCATCCAAAAACAAAGACGTCAACCCTCCCTACAGAACTGGGTCATTCTCCAGCGGACCACAACACTGGCCACAAAAAAATACTATCAGGAAAGCGAGCATCGTGGACCACATTCTGTGACAGCCTCACACCCACAATGCCACACTCAAAGGTCTGGGCTACATTTAACAGCATTTAAGGTCGCCCAACATTCCCTTCGTTTCCCATGATGATCAACGGTTCACTCTGTCAAACACCTCAGGAGCGTGCAAACGTTCTTGCTGAATGCCTCAAAGTTACCCTCTCAACACCATTCATTCATGGCCAAGAACTCTCCTGCAGACAAGAAATTGACTGTGCCATACCGCTACCCATGCTCAGCGTCGACAACATGCACACCTTAAGCGAGCTATGATTAGCCTTAAACCGCCTACCTATTGACAAGGCACCTGGAGAGGATGGAATTCCATATGAACTTATCAAATATCTTCCATCTATTGCACATTGAACTCTTCAAAACTATTACAACCTATGCTGGACTCAGGCAAATATTCCCACACAATGGCAGACCAATATTATTCTTCCTTTAATTAAACCAGGAAAAGACCCATCCCAACCTGCATCATACAAAACTATTTCTTTACTATCATGCCTCAGTAAAGTTATGGAAAGGCTAGTACATACTCTCCTCAAATGGTACCTTGAGTATAATAATATTATACTCTCACTCCAAGCTGGATTTCGACCGCAATGCTCCATGCTTGATCAAATACTCTGCCTTGAACTCTCAGAGGCAGTAAATGTTGTCTTCTTTATTGTAAATGTTTGTTTTCCGATTGGCATTCCAATACAAACGGGTGTCTCACAAGGCTCCATACTAAACCCAACCCTATTCACTGCATTCTTAGCAGATTTGCCTAACACCCATCCTGTTCCCCTCTCGGTGTACGCCGACGACTTAATATTGTATTATTCAGACACTGCTCTACCTAATACAGTCTCAACAATGCAAACAGTACTTGACCAGCTTATAGATTGGACACAACGATGGGGCCTTCAAGTTAGTACTACCAAAACCTGTTATCAGATTTTCACTAAAAAAGACTACTTCATCTACCCACCCTCTCAATACACAACACTCCCATCCAACATGTACGAGAACCTAAATACCTTGGCATGCACTTAGACTCTCCCTTACTTACTTGGAAGGTACACATTCAACATCTTAAACAGACGACACAACCCCCGACTCGCCCTACATAATGCCCTCACAGGTACCACCTGGGGAGCACACCATAAAATCTTTCTCCGTTTCTATACAACCTACATTCGCAGCCAACTAGACTATTGTTGCCAAGCATATGCGTCGACTACGCCTACTAACCTACAGAGCCTAGAGGTCATTCATGACAATGCCATGCGACTTATATGTGGCACAATACGTTCCACACCTATCCTCGGACTTTACAGGGAAACGGGCCTCACAAGTTTAGCCACCAGACGAGACATAATGTGTGCCAACTATCTGATACTCTGTACCACTGCTCACCAGACACACTCATACAGATCAAAAATTAACCCAACAGTTAACCCACCTAACCCCTGCTTCCCAACCATTCACTCACAACCTTTCCTCACACGGGCTACAAATTACCTCAATATAGACCTCTCCCTACTCCAAAACTCTGAAACCCTACTTCCTGTACCCCCTATTCCACCTTGGCATTAAACAACTCCTAATACATCAATACAACTCGAAGACAACATTCCAAAATTTGTACCAAACTCAGCCATAACCTCAGTCTTTACCTCAACAATGAAAAATTGCTACTCAAATACCACAGAGATTTATACTGATGGATCTCGCATCATCATGAACAATGTACCCTCGGTCACTAGCGCTGTATGAATACCGGAATACCATCTCAAGCAGAGATGACGGTTACCAAACCAACTATCTATTTTCACAGCGGAATTATATGCCTGATATCAAGCTCTCCAAATAAGCACAACATTACCAGTTGGGATATATACAATCTGCAGTGACTCCAAGAGCGTGATTCATGCAATTACGTACTCTTCAAAAAACGTGCAAGGAGATTATCTTCCCATGCCTTCAACTTCTTCATAAACATCAATTGAACGGTTATGACACCTCCATCCAATGGGTCCCAGCACATTGTGGTATTCTCCATAATGAACTTATAGACCAACTAGACAAAGCGATGCACAACACGCCTCACCTTACCAGTCATCCAATTCCCCATGTTGCACGTAAAGGAGCCTTCAAAGATACCATCTCCCAAGATTGTGTAATGAAATGGAAAACGTCATGCTCACCTCTGTACTATGGGTCCATTAAAAAGAAATGGGAACTTGGAAACATGTCAAATATAAAAGCAGAGAAATTGATGTAACGATGATCAGAGTAAGGCTGGGACACACCAAACTGGCAGCACACAGCTCTAAGTACAGAACAGACATCAATGAACTCTGCATCCACTGTCAGGTGCCTGCAACAATCGAACATTATCTCCTTCACTACTTCCGACATCATAGTGCCAGAGTAAATTTCAAACAATTCTTTATCGGACTTAAAATACCCTTCGCCATCGAGCATATATTAGAAGGAGGTGACCACTCGTTACAGGAAAAATATCAAATAGTCAAAGCACTGGCTAAATATCTCCAGTCGACCAACAAATTGGGCCACATCTGACCCGCGCCACATTTATACCTGTCGCCACCTACAGCGAAACACAGAACACAAATGCCTCGTCGCAACACCATGGATCAGCTGACGCCATAAACACAACATACCGCCATACGGTGCGGCAAGTCTCCCTCTAACACACACCTCTGTTCTAGTCGCTGCTCCTCTATCTACAGCACAATGCAACAAGCAGCTTTGAAACTCCTATCATCATCAACATATGTTGATGATGATAGGAGATTCCATCATCATTCCATCATCGTCGTCCCTTCACTAGGTGAAGGGACGACGACATTTCGGTCCGTCCTGGACCATTCTCAAGTCGATTGTGAAGAGGAAGTAGACCCGTGCCTTGGTTTTCTCATTCTCTCTCCTTGGTTACTCTTTGCATTTCATCAACTATGCCTACTCTCAAGCTAAACAAAATTTCTTTGATCCTAAACCTGCTTCCAACACTAGTAGCACTGTACTATGCCTTCCCTTCATATCTGAACTGAAAACGTTTACCTATACCTTTCGTTCTCTTGACATAAAGCTCACTTTTCGACAAACTAACACACTTCATAGCAATCTAGTTCACACTGCTCCTCCTGCTGCTGGTGTCTACTCTATTTCCTGTTCGTCTTGTCCTCTCCAATACTTTGGTGAAACTGGCCGTACACTGAATGACAGACTTAAAGAACACAAGAGAAATGTTAAGTCTGCAGACACTAACATTACTCTCTTCTGTGAGGGATTCTAATCATTCTATTGATTGGCCTTCCTACAAAATAATCTTTCCTGCATCTACTCTACACAGACGCCGTCTTGTTGAATCGGCTCTAATACACAATATAGCCAACATGAACTTGAGTCCTGGCTTTGTTGCTGTGGACTCTTCCCTTTCACAGTACATACTCAAATGCTCTAATCTTTCTAACAAACGTGACCTAACATAGGCTTACCCTTCCATTTATCTTTCTTGCTCCTTCATTTTTCTTTCTCTCCTATCTCTAATTTTTTTCTGTTCATTGTCTTCTCTTACATTCCCTTACTATCCTTTTCTTATTCCCATTACTATGTCCTTCTCATTCGTTGGTTATAAGGTTATAATAGGAGCTGCCTCGTATGGGCCAATAGGCCCTCTGCAGTTCTTATTCCTATTACTATCCCATCTACTACACTTTACTTTGCGCCTCACCTCTCTCTTGCCAAATTAGTGCCTGCTTCTACTTCCTCTTCACAATCGACTTGAGAATGGTCCAGGAGGGACCGAAACGTCGTCGTCCCTTCACCTTCTAGTGTGTGGTCTGGTCAACATACTTTAGCCTCGTTATTGTGACTCATCGCCTGCATCCTCAACATAAATGCGACTCCCAACATCTGGACTGGTGCAGTCATCGACGGACAAACCCTTCATGCAAACTGCACCTACTATCAAGAAGAAGAGGTGGCAGCATGGCGGCTGTGACGGAGGTGGCAGCATGGCGGCTGTGACGGAGGTGGCAGCATGGCGGCTGTGACGGAGGTGGCAATGTGGCGGCTGTGACGGAGGTGGCAGCATGGCGGCTGTGACGGAGGTGGCAGCATGGCGGCTGAGACGGAGGTGGCAGCATGGCGGCTGTGACGGAGGTGGCAGCATGGCGGCTGTGACGGAGGTGGCAGCATGGCGGCTGTGACGGAGGTGGCAATGTGGCGGCTGTGACGGAGGTGGCAATGTGGCGGCTGTGACGGAGGTGGCAATGTGGCGGCTGTGACGGAGGTGGCAGCATGGCGGCTGTGACGGAGGTGGCAGCATGGCGGCTGTGACGGAGGTGGCAATGTGGCGGCTGTGACGGAGGTGGCAGCATGGCGGCTGTGACGGAGGTGGCAGCATGGCGGCTGAGACGGAGGTGGCAGCATGGCGGCTGTGACGGAGGTGGCAGCATGGCGGTTGTGACGGAGGTGGCAATGTGGCGGCTGTGACGGAGGTGGCAATGTGGCGGCTGTGACGGAGGTGGCAATGTGGCGGCTGTGACGGAGGTGGCAGCATGGCGGCTGTGACGGAGGTGGCAGCATGGCGGCTGTGACGGAGGTGGCAATGTGGCGGCTGTGACGGAGGTGGCCGCATGGCGGCTGTGACGGAAGTGGCAATGTGGCGGCTGTGACGGAGGTGGCAGCATGGCGGCTGTGACGGAGGTGGCAGCATGGCGGCTGTGACGGAGGTGGCAGCATGGCGGCTGTGACGGAGGTGGCAATGTGGCGGCTGTGACGGAGGTGGCAGCATGGCGGCTGTGACGGAGGTGGCAGCATGGCGGCTGAGACGGAGGTGGCAGCATGGCGGCTGTGACGGAGGTGGCAGCATGGCGGCTGTGACGGAGGTGGCAGCATGGCGGCTGTGACGGAGGTGGCAATGTGGCGGCTGTGACGGAGGTGGCAATGTGGCGGCTGTGACGGAGGTGGCAATGTGGCGGCTGTGACGGAGGTGGCAGCATGGCGGCTGTGACGGAGGTGGCAGCATGGCGGCTGTGACGGAGGTGGCAATGTGGCGGCTGTGACGGAGGTGGCAGCATGGCGGCTGTGACGGAGGTGGCAGCATGGCGGCTGAGACGGAGGTGGCAGCATGGCGGCTGTGACGGAGGTGGCAGCATGGCGGCTGTGACGGAGGTGGCAATGTGGCGGCTGTGACGGAGGTGGCAATGTGGCGGCTGTGACGGAGGTGGCAATGTGGCGGCTGTGACGGAGGTGGCAGCATGGCGGCTGTGACGGAGGTGGCAGCATGGCGGCTGTGACGGAGGTGGCAATGTGGCGGCTGTGACGGAGGTGGCCGCATGGCGGCTGTGACGGAGGTGGCAATGTGGCGGCTGTGACGGAGGTGGCAGCATGGCGGCTGTGACGGAGGTGGCAGCATGGCGGCTGTGACGGAGGTGGCAGCATGGCGGCTGTGACGGAGGTGGCAATGTGGCGGCTGTGACGGAGGTGGCAGCATGGCGGCTGTGACGGAGGTGGCAGCATGGCGGCTGAGACGGAGGTGGCAGCATGGCGGCTGTGACGGAGGTGGTAATGTGGCGGCTGTGACGGAGGTGGCAATGTGGCGGCTGTGACGGAGGTGGCAATGTGGCGGCTGTGACGAAGGTGGCAGCATGGCGGCTGTGACGGAGGTGGCAGCATGGCGGCTGTGACTGAGGTGGCAGCATGGCGGCTGTGACGGAGGTGCCAGCATGGCGGCTGTGACGGAGGTGGCCGCATGGCGGCTGTGACGGAGGTGGCAGCATGGCGGCTGTGACGGAGGTGGCAGCATGGCGGCTGTGACGGAGGTGGCAGTGTGGCGGCTGTGACTGAGGTGGCAATGTGGCGGCTGTGACGGAGGTGGCAATGTGGCGGCTGTGACTGAGGTGGCAGTGTGGCAGCTATGACGGAGGTGGCAGTGTGGCAGTGTGGCAGCTATGACTGAGGTGGCAGTGTGGCAGCTATGACTGAGGTGGCAGTGTGGCAGCTATGACGGAGGTGGCAGTGTGGCAGTGGGGCAGCTATGACTGAGGTGGCAGTGTGGCAGCTATGACTGAGGTGGCAGTGTGGCAGCTATGACTGAGGTGGCAGTGTGGCAGCTATGACTGAGGTGGCAGTGGGGCAGCTATGACGGAGGTGGCAGTAGGGCAGCTATGACTGAGGTGGCAGTGTGGCAGCTATGACGGAGGTGGCAGTGTGGCAGCTATGACTGAGGTGGCAGTAGGGCAGCTATGACTGAGGTGGCAGTGTGGCAGCTATGACGGAGGTGGCAGTGGGGCAGCTATGACGGAGGTGGCAGTGTGACAGTGGGGCAGCTATGACTGAGGTGGCAGTGTGGCAGCTATGACGGAGGTGGCAGTGGGGCAGCTATGACGGAGGTGGCAGTGGGGCAGCTATGACGGAGGTGGCAGTGGGGCAGCTATGACGGAGGTGGCAGTGTGGCAGTGGGGCAGCTATGACTGAGGTGGCAGTGTGGCAGCTATGACGGAGGTGGCAGTGGGGCAGCTATGACGGAGGTGGCAGTGGGGCAGCTATGACTGAGGTGGCAGTGGGGCAGCTATGACTGAGGTGGCAGTGTGGCAGCTATGACGGAGGTGGCAGTGGGGCAGCTATGACGGAGGTGGCAGTGTGGCAGTGGGGCAGCTATGACTGAGGTGGCAGTGTGGCAGCTATGACGGAGGTGGCAGTGGGGCAGCTATGACGGAGGTGGCAGTGTGGCAGCTATGACGGAGGTGGCAGTGTGGCGGCTATGACTGAGGTGGCAGTAGGGCAGCTATGACTGAGGTGGCAGTGTGGCAGCTATGACGGAGGTGGCAGTGTGGCAGCTATGACTGAGGTGGCAGTAGGGCAGCTATGACTGAGGTGGCAGTGTGGCAGCTATGACTGAGGTGGCAGTGGGGCAGCTATGACGGAGGTGGCAGTGGGGCAGCTATGACGGAGGTGGCAGTGGGGCAGCTATGACTGAGGTGGCAGTGTGGCAGCTATGACTGAGGTGGCAGTGGGGCAGCTATGACGGAGGTGGCAGTGGGGCAGCTATGAGTGAGGTGGCAGTGGGGCAGCTATGACTGAGGTGGCAGTGGGGCAGCTATGACGGAGGTGGCAGTGTGGCAGCTATGACTGAGGTGGCAGTGGGGCAGCTATGACTGAGGTGGCAGTGGGGCAGCTATGACGGAGGTGGCAGTGGGGCAGCTATGACGGAGGTGGCAGTGTGGCAGGTATGACGGAGGTGGCAGTGTGGCAGCTATGACTGAGGTGGCAGTGGGGCAGCTATGACGGAGGTGGCAGTGTGACAGTGGGGCAGCTATGACTGAGGTGGCAGTGTGGCAGCTATGACGGAGGTGGCAGTGGGGCAGCTATGACGGAGGTGGCAGTGTGGCAGTGGGGCAGCTATGACTGAGGTGGCAGTGTGGCAGCTATGACTGAGGTGGCAGTGGGGCAGCTGTGACGGAGGTGGCAGTGTGGCAGCTATGACGGAGGTGGCAGTGGGGCAGTGTGACGGAGGTGGCAGTGTGGCAGCTATGACAGAGGTGGCAGTGTGGCAGCTATGACTGAGGTGGCAGTGTGGCAGCTATGACGGAGGTGGCAGTGTGGCAGCTATGACGGAGGTGGCAGTGTGGCAGCTATGACTGAGGTGGCAGTGTGGCAGCTATGACTGAGGTGGCAGTGGGGCAGCTGTGACGGAGGTGGCAGTGTGGCAGCTATGACGGAGGTGGCAGTGTGGCAGCTATGACGGAGGTGGCAGTGGGGCAGCTATGACGGAGGTGGCAATGTGGCAGCTATGACGGAGGTGGCAGTGTGGCAGCTATGACTGAGGTGGCAGTGTGGCAGCTATGACGGAGGTGGCAGTGTGGCAGCTATGACGGAGGTGGCAGTGTGGCAGCTATGACTGAGGTGGCAGTGTGGCAGCTATGACGGAGGTGGCAGTGTGACAGCTATGACTGAGGTGGCAGTGTGGCAGCTATGACGGAGGTGGCAGTGTGGCAGCTATGACTGAGGTGGCAGTGTGGCAGCTATGACTGAGGTGGCAGTGTGGCAGCTATGACTGAGGTGGCAGTGTGGCAGCTATGACGGAGGTGGCAGTGTGGCAGCTATGACGGAGGTGGCAGTGTGGCAGCTATGACTGAGGTGGCAGTGTGGCAGCTATGACTGAGGTGGCAGTGTGGCAGCTATGACGGAGGTGGCAGTGGGGCAGCTATGACTGAGGTGGCAGTGTGGCAGCTATGACTGAGGTGGCAGTGTGGCAGCTATGACGGAGGTGGCAGTGTGGCAGCTATGACTGAGGTGGCAGTGTGGCAGCTATGACTGAGGTGGCAGTGTGGCAGCTATGACTGAGGTGGCAGTGGGGCAGCTATGACGGAGGTGGCAGTGGGACAGCTATGACGGAGGTGGCAGTGGGGCAGCTATGACGGAGGTGGCAGTGGGGCAGCTATGACGGAGGTGGCAGTGGGGCAGCTATGACGGAGGTGGCAGTGGGGCAGCTATGACGGAGGTGGCAGTGTGGCAGCTATGACTGAGGTGGCAGTGTGGCAGCTATGACTGAGGTGGCAGTGGGGCAGCTATGACGGAGGTGGCAGTGTGGCAGCTATGACTGAGGTGGCAGTGGGGCAGCTATGACGGAGGTGGCAGTGGGGCAGCTATGACTGAGGTGGCAGTGTGACGGAGGTGGCAGTGTGGCGGCTATGACGGAGGTGGCAGTGGGGCAGCTATGACTGAGGTGGCAGTGTGGCAGCTATGACTGAGGTGGCAGTGGGGCAGCTATGACGGAGGTGGCAGTGGGGCAGCTATGACGGAGGTGGTAGTGTGTCAGCTATGACTGAGGAGGCAGTGTGGCAGCTATGACTGAGGTGGCAGTGTGGCAGCTATGACTGAGGTGGCAGCTATGACGGAGGTGGCAGTGTGGCAGCTATGACTGAGGTGGCAGTGGGGCAGCTATGACGGAGGTGGTAGTGTGTCAGCTATGACTGAGGAGGCAGTGTGGCAGCTATGACTGAGGTGGCAGTGTGGCAGCTATGACTGAGGTGGCAGCTATGACGGAGGTGGCAGTGTGGCAGCTATGACTGAGGTGGCAGTGGGGCAGCTATGACGGAGGTGGCAGTGGGGCAGCTATGACTGAGGTGGCAGTGTGACGGAGGTGGCAGTGTGGCGGCTATGACGGAGGTGGCAGTGGGGCAGCTATGACGGAGGTGGCAGTGTGGCGGCTGTGTCGGAGGTGGCAGTGTGGCGGCTATGACGGAGGTGGCAGTGTGGCAGCTATGACTGAGGTGGCAGTGTGGCGGTTGTGACGGAGGTGGCAGTGGGGCAGCTATGACGGAGGTGGCAGTGGGGCAGCTATGACGGAGGTGGCAGTGTGGCGGCTGTGACGGAGGTGGCAGTGTGGCGGCTATGACGGAGGTGGCAGTGGGGCAGCTATGACTGAGGTGGCAGTGGGGCAGCTATGACTGAGGTGGCAGTGTGGCAGCTATGACTGAGGTGGCATTGGGGTAGCTATGACTGAGGTGGCAGTGGGGCAGCTATGACGGAGGTGGCAGTGGGGCAGCTATGACGGAGGTGGCAGTGGGGCAGCTGTGACGGAGGTGGCAGTGGGGCAGCTGTGACTGAGGTGGCAGTGGGGCAGCTATGACTGAGGTGGCAGTGTGACGGAGGTGGCAGTGGGGCAGCTGTGACGGAGGTGGCAGTGGGGCAGCTATGACGGAGGTGGCAGTGGGGCAGCTGTGACGGAGGTGGCAGTGGGGCAGCTATGACGGAGGTGGCAGTGTGACGGAGGTGGCAGTGGGGCAGCTGTGACGGAGGTGGCAGTGGGGCAGCTGTGACGGAGGTGGCAGTGGGGCAGCTATGACGGAGGTGGCAGTGTGGCAGCTATGACGGAGGTGGCAGTGGGGCAGCTATGACTGAGGTGGCAGTGTGGCAGCTATGACGGAGGTGGCAGTGGGGCAGCTATGACTGAGGTGGCAGTGTGACGGAGGTGGCAGTGGGGCAGCTATGACTGAGGTATATTTCAAGACCTGGTTGAAAGAATCATCCATATAAATAAATTGAAACTTTATGTGGCAAGAGAAGAACTGGAATTACCTTCAGTAATCTCAGTCCCCGAGAGAGTTGAGGGAATGGTTATTCCTGATGCTCAGTCAGAGAAGGATGATGACCTTCTGTCATCCTTACTTAGTAGCCAAGTTAGGCCTGGTCATCCTATGGTCACCAGAACTAGCGCACACGTGAGCGCACAGTAACTGTGTTAAACTGTCATCTGAGTTAACAGGTAAAGGCAAAGAATTGTAATGTATGTGCTTAGTCAAGAGTGACGTACCTACACCTACCCTGGAGGAGATATCCCTCTTAAAACCTCCAGGGCAGATCAAGGTCTCCACCAGACATGAGTTATGAATGTTTATTTTCCCAGGTCTGCCTAGATTACTACACTGTCGGCCATATCCCCTCTCGACAACTGAGGCCAGCGTAGCATGTTTCAGCTATTGTCTGGCGGGAACCAGGTTTAGTTCCCGAGGGACAGGAGGGGTCACATTACATCACCCTCTATATCCCTCACCTCCACCATTGTTAGTGGTACCTGCCATGGTGGGGGCGGCAAGAAATCAAGGTCACAGCCAACACCTTCATTGAAGGAGGTTAGGGAACTGCCAACTCTAGCTGTCATCAGGAGGACTGATTCAACATATCAGACGAGACATAAATGAGGACACCTGCCTTGCTATAAAGAACACAGGTGACCGGAAGTGAACAGCCATGAACCACGGAGTGGATTGGGCAACGGTTGCGGGACTACACAAGGTCTTGCCCACTCCTGAGGTTCCTGATACGTCATGTGTTATAGAAATGGTGGGCTTGCTATGGGGGATCTAATATTAAATGGAAGTAGGGGTAGTAGTTAGCATTAAGGGTTATCAAATATGGGAGATCTCAAAGGCCCGGCCCCCACTATATAGAAATATATAGAAATAACCTTGTAGTGGCTTATTACAGCAATAGTCAGCCTAGAGGTTGATCATGGATCTCCTACACAGGAAAAATGGATACTCCTTTACTAACTTACTTATTTATTAACCCCTTAACAACCCCCTATATACACTCACACCAATAACAATAATAATAATTACTTTACCATACTATCTTACGTTAAAAGCCTTGGTCCACTTAAGCAGGATACAAGGTTTACACTCAGAACAAGCTAGGGTAAAGTACTACTTTACCCTAGTAAAGTCACTAGCGCTTGAGTCAGCTTTGGGTAGGGAGACCACGTGGTTCCTAGTGGTTCTATTACTATATAACTAGTAATACAAACACTAACAACACCTAATTCATACACAGTATAATACTCTACACATTAGAACACGCTTATGCCAGACAATGAGAACGTTACACAGTATACTTAGCTGGGGTATCAGCCCACAGAAATAAAGAAACGAGAGGAGGGAGAAAAGGATCCTTTCACCACAGTCAGCCAGCAGAGAGAGAGATAGTCTCCTTCTCCTTCCCTAGCTCACTCGCTGCCCGCAGACTACTCAACTAATCGTACAGCAGTCCTATCCCAAGTTTACTCAGATTTACTCTACAAATGACTAGAAAGTATTAGTAAACATAGTTGGTGCCCATTTTATTATTTAATAATCAACCCCAAGCTCAGTCTTAAATGCACTTTGAGAAACAAGAATTGTCTTACGTCTGGCAGGGAAGATACAAACAAGTGCACCTCGTGATGCGTTTCCATACTATAAGGCAGTTTATTTAGCTCATTTTTGACCTCTGGTTTCCACTGAGGAACCCAGGGTCGTAACATCAAGCAACATGATTTGAAACTTGGTGGCTACGTAAGAACAGCACGTTCTCTCTAAAGTGTGCATGATACGCCAACACGGATGTACGGTTTGCATTACAATCATGTGCATGATGGGATAATGAGGAAAGTCGTAAAGGCCTAGTACGACGTAGCAGAAGAAACACCTGCAAGCGGATGGAACCCAAGAGCTGGAGCCGGGACCTGAGGGTTCTGCCGCCACGCCCACCCCGCCTCAACGAACTGGAGCTGTTCACACATCAAGCAAACCTCGTCTGGTTTCAACTTCTCATTACTTTCAGGAAGACAATATGTAGGTGACAGATAGAACATCGCCAGTGTCTGTTCCGCAGGCGACATCATCTTACAAGAGGATGGAACCCAGGTAAGCCAGAGTTCCCCCTGTGACCGGACAGCTAGTCAATCATCGCTGTCAACACCGAAGTCATCACCTCGTCGACGACCCGGAAGGATGGAACAACAGCGCGGATGTTGCGGATTGTGGACTAGATCAGTGGAAGACTCTAGTCAGGAGGGAAGTGGATCTCTTCTCACACCAACTGATGACACCAACCAAAGAACAACTAAAGAACAACTAAACCAACACAAACCAACTAACACTAAACCAACTGACACCAACTAAAGAACATCGTTGGTGAAGAACACCGTCGACGCATCGTTGCTGAACTACAGCGAGAATACAGCAAAGGGCGAGTCAACAACATCGTGACAACGGACTCGTCGGGAATAAAGACTATTTGTTATTTTTTTATGTACAAAAGATGTGTTTCGTGTACAGTTCAGAAAACTTGGTGTTCACCGTAACAGAGAAAATAAGTTATGAATGACAATTTTTGTGTAGACTCTGGTGAACTGGAGAACCAGTGGAAAGATGGTCCCAGTATAAATTTAATTGTTTATCATGAATTGTGTAAGTTTTTTATTATTGATATTTATTTGTCATCTGAGAGGATTGCTGGGCTGCCATAGCTTGTATGGACAGCCGGGATTTTGAGTTACTGTGGTAACTGTCATTGTTAAGAGATTTTTGTTCATATTTCTCTTCTGGGAAATGTATATATATTTAGATAGGGTAGTTATTTTTTCGAGGCATATACTGGTTCCTTTGAGTCTGGAATAAGAAAAGCCATTTTCGAGTTCCTCGCCCACGATTGTTCTTAAACCGGGACAATGGGGGATATGTTACAAGAGAGCAGTACATAGTAGTACAACATGAACATCATAACAGCATGAACAAGCAACGTGGAGCATGAACAGCCCACAGACGCGGCGGCAGACAACGGAAAAGTTACACCTCTGTACAAGCTAACACTGAGGACAGATCAATGGTCATAGAGTCACGACGTGGTCAGAGTTAATGACATCATGATAATCTACAGGGATTAAACCCTCCACATCAAATGCAAACCCTCATGTTCAGCTGGGGTGCAGGAGATCATGGAAGAGGAACAGTAGAGTGGGTGAAGCCCCAGTAGGAAGGTGTGATTGGACTGTGGGAGAGAAACATCATCTCCAGGAGAATTGTGGAACACCATATGAGTAAGTACAGCTCTCTTGAAGTAAAAGCACCTCATTCGATACTCTTTGCCTCTGGTAGGGAATATAATTAGGGGAAGTGTCTATTTAATTAATTAAAAAAAAGTCATATATTGTCAAGTGTTACTAAATGTGTATTAATGGTTCCTTGTCTTAGTGATATTGGGTCTACCGTTTCCTTTGCCCTAGTGACTTAGTGTCCTTAATTATCCAGTACTCCTTTCTCCGTCCGTCCCTTGTTGAGGAGTTAGTATTGGGGGGAGTTGCGTGTGGGGGAAATCCAATAATTTTTAATTAAAATCAAATAATTCGAAAGCTGTGAAGGACCACCACTTTTTGAGAAAAAGTGGAAAACAAAATGAGACAATGGATTAAACTGATTCCAAGAACTAGTGTCCTATGGATCTTAGTGAAACTGTATTTCTTATGTTAAGGGAGTCAAATTACGCTGTACAAAAATGGGGGGTTTAAGTGCTAGATTACATTTAAGTTCTAGCACCTATAATCCGACGCTGGTTCATTCGTCAGAAAGAAATGTATATGCATAAATTTATATCATAGTTCATATATAAATCAAATTGATTTTTTTTTTTATTAAATAATATGATTTCCTAAATGGCAGATAAATGGTGACCAGAAGAAATCATTCATATAACAAAATATTAGCGTATCTAATACTACACTACTAGAAATCAAGTCAGCTTAGCTGTAAATTCTAGAAAGGCGTAATTTGTTGTCACGATCCACTGACGGCGTGTTGCTTCCAGCAAATTGTTGCACATGCAGGTAGAGAAGCCTAATACCTCGGTTGTCGTGGACCCGGAGCTGGAAGGCAATTACATTGTAGAATTCCACTAATTGGTAACTACAAGTACATCCTGAATTACGAAATATCTTCCAATAGAATGTAATTATTACTGCAGAAATCTTGAGTAAATAACTACGCAATTTATATTCCAATAAAGGGCGGAATAAATTTGGAGATTCAATGTACTGGATTTTGTTGTTATCCACACAGCCTAATAACAACTAGTCTAAATATAAACATGTGTACAATATTATTGTTTAGAAAATTATTAGTTGCCGGGCCGAGTGTCCACTGATGTAGGAACGATTCCAGATCCCTCGTCCTCAGCTGCGGTGATAAGATGTTACTTGTGGGTTGGAGTAATTATTAGTTCCTAGGACACTGCCATGATGTGCCAAGTAACGTGGCACCGCTCTGCTAGTCATGGGAGCGAAATACAAACTGCTATCAAGATCGAAACTTAGATCTCTGTTGCTCATTGCTAATGGTGGGCGACGTTCTCCCGTCTTCTTCCACTTCCCGACTGCGCATGCGTGGCTCTCGATAGACATATCTTCAGCATACTAATGCTGATGAGATACTAGACTACTGCCAGAGGAAAAATAATTTTCTCTAGAATGTTTAATATCAGCTAAATAAAGGTGTTCTAGTAAGCAGTAGTATGCTACGAAAATAAACTTATTAGTAAGTAACTATTTTTAGTAAAAGAAATGATAAACTGGATTCTGTTATAAATCCACCTAAATGTGGAGAGAATTCATGTTTCTGCCTGTCGTTCCTCGCATCGTCACTCTGACTAGGAAGAATCTGGCAATATGTTTAATATAAATCATGATGATGATCTACAAGTTAGTGATTTTAGTAACTACTTGTGGTTAATGCAAAGGTTGTATAAGATACAAAGATGTATGAAATTGTTGGTTATTTCCAATATAACTCCGGAGGAAGAAACCTCTGGCTGTAGTTCAGGACGTACACCTATTTCTCTATCCTAAAGTTATATTTATGGGTTAGTAGGTTAGTACGCACCTAACGAATGTCCCGAATCTGTGGTAGATGACTCTAAGTCAACACGGGGACGTAAATAAATATTGAAATTTATTGAATAATTCTCTGTAAGAAACAGAGTGATATTATAAAAAAAGTCTATGAATAATTGGATCATTTATGATCAAGGAGACCTCAACAATACAGTGAGGCCACTGCCCAGGATCACTATGACTCGTAACTATCTAGTTACTGGACATCAACTCACTATTGCATCAGCATGGCCACCTCAAGTTTAAATGATAAATTATCTACACTTAAAAAGTATCAAAATATTGTTTAAGTTTCTGTTTGCAGTTCTGAGCAGCGACTCTAGACGGCCTTGTGCTCGGTTGAGTAGAATTATTGTTCTCTGAAACTTGGGTTACAGGTATATCTGTAGAACACTCCTGTTCTGCTAACTCTAGAAGTACTAATTTTTCTAGTGTTTTCAAGGTAGTTGTGCCTCGACACTGATCCTTAACAATTCGTAAAATACCATGGCGGTCAGGATGGATGTGAACAATTTTACCTATAGGCCAATCTGAGCTGGGTCCATCACTGTCTACTAGGACAAGATCACCTGGTTTGAGTTGAACTTTGTTGTATGGGCTTGCAGCTCCATAATGATATTCTCTTAAAGCAGTTAAATATTCACATGTCCAGACCTCTTTCCATTTCTCTATTACTCCTGAAAGGTGTCTATAACTCTCCACCAAGTCACTCGCCACACATGACCAGCTGACCCTCCCTTACACATAAAGGGTCAGCTGGATCCTCATCTCCTAGAGATATAAGAGGGCTCAGAAGACCACCATGAATCAAATGAGAGGGGTTTAGGGGTTCTCTTTGGGAGAAATCTTTTGATAAGAAGGTTAGAGGTCTGTTGTTGACTCCTGCTTCAATTTCCACGACAAGGGTCTGTAATTCAATGAGATTAATTTTCTGCCGGTGTAAGACATTTCTTAACAGTTCCCACCATTCTTTCGTAAAAACCACCTTGCCATGGTGCTCTTGGATGGATAAATTTCCAGTTGCATTGTCTCTGCAACCTGTCCTCCTAAAAAGAACGTCGCTTTTGGCCGTTTGCCCGTATGGCCGAATTTGGACGTAATTTGAAAATTAAAAAAAAATTAAAATAAATTTGGGATTTTTTTTTTCAACAACAGAAAGTTAAGGGTCCTCTGATAGGTTAGGTGGGCAGGAAATTCTCATAAAGTTTCAAAACGTTATGAAAAACGTGAATTTAAAGTGTCCTCTTATAACCTCTGCGCGAACGCCGGACGACTCAAACAGAAAACGGAACAGAACGTCACTTTTGTGAGTCGATTTCATTTCAAATTACGTCCAAATTTAGCCATATCGCGCATACGAGCCAAAAGTGACGTTCTTTTTAAGAGGACGGGTTGGTCTCTGAGCACAGGAGTGTACTTCTGGATGGTTCCATATTTCTTGTAAGCAAGCTTCTTCTGCCACGAAGTTAGATTCATTATCTGAGATCATTAATTTTGGGCAAGATATTCATGCAGCAAATCTGCGAAAGGCTTGCAGAAAGGCTTCTGCACTCATGTCAGAAGTGACTTCTAAATGTACTCCACGTGTGGTAGCACACGTGAAGAGGCAAATCTAGGCTTTCACTGGAATCTTGTCCTGCGTACCTGTTAAAATTAGTGCTCCTGTGTAGTCGTCACCTGTGGTTTCAAAGGGACGAAGGTGGACGACTCGCTCCTTAGGTAGGGGCGGTGGACCTGAATAAGGACACACTCGAGCATCATATCTCCTGCAGATTGCACAAGACTTGATTAAGGATTTAACAGTTTGGTAACCTTGGGAAGCGAAAAAGTTGTCTGTGTTCAGTAAGAGTATCTAATACTCCACCATGCAATGTATTATGCTCATGGTAATGTAGAACTATGAGTTTAGTAATGATGTGGTGACGTGGTAGAAGTATAGTATAGGATTCTTCGTATCTAAATTTATTTCTGCATGAAGCAGACGTCCGCCGCATCTCAAAATGTTATAGTTGTCTGAGTCAAGCCAGATACCCAGAGACTTACTCAACTTATCTGGGAGATATTCATATCCCTTCCCATAAGTCTCTTGTTGACCTTGTTTGACCCAATATTTGATGGAACTAGGAAATCGATACTTGATCCCCATCTTGTTGATGAAATCAAATGCCATTTCTGTAACTCCTAGTAATTTGCTTAAATTGGTATAATGATGAGGATTGATAGCTAGTGTTCGAGTGGGTTCTGGATCCACAACAGGGGTAGTGATATTGGTCACAATGACTTGTGGCTTCTGTTGGGGCCACTGACCACTAACTAGCCATTGGGATCCATTAAACCACATCTCGGTTTTAACTAATTGCTTTAAAGTCAAAACTCTGGATAAATAGTCAGCTAGATTGTCCGTGGTGGGGACATGTCTTAATTTATAACCAGCAGACAGTTCTCGAATTTCCCTTACTCTATTGCTGACATAGGTAGTTTTGTTGTTGTCGTTTTTTACCCACTGTAATACTGCCTCATTGTCTGACCACACTACTATTTCACCAAGGTGAACATTACTGAGGGTTTTGATTAGGCAATGAGCCAGTCTTACACCTACTAATAAGGCAGTTAATTACATTTGGGGTAGTGACCTCCTTTTAATCGGGGCTACCCTTGCCTTGGGTGTAAGCAAAAATGATTTTTGAGTATTAACTAGATAGGCTACTGAGCCATACGCTTTGCCTGAAGCATCGTAGAACACATGTAAATTTGTGGGTAAATTTAGTCCTAAGGTATTTCGAGGATTTTTTTTTTTTATTTTTATTTTTTTTTTTACATGCAAGCATGCAAGGTAAATATAATAAAAACAATAAAATAACATAGAAAACAAAACAAACAAAATGAGAAGCTACCGACCAGAAGGACAGATAGCACAGGACAACAAGTTGCAAAAATGGAGGAACGCATGTGAAACACAGCGTACACCAAGACAAAATATAAAACAATAACAAACAAGCAAATAATACAACCAATAAAACAAAACATAGGAACAATCTAAAACAAATCAAACAAGCACCGGCCGGAAGGACTGACAACAAAACACATCATAAGGTATAAATTGAAATATAACACAAGAAAATACACACACAAACAAGCCATAAATACAAACAAAAGGAAAGCAAAGGAAAAATATAAAATAAATATAAAATAAAATAAAAAGAAAATACAACACAACATGATAATACATGAAGAGAATACACAGGGGAAAGTAACAACACAAAAGCAAATACATGAATAACAACACACTCTTCAAAACACCGGCCCCTCAACAAACAAAGGGAGAGGCACGGGCACAAAATACAGTGGACAAACAAAACCCCAGAGGGGTACACAACACTACAATTAGCAAAGAAACAGGAAATCAGCAGACATACATGCCCGGGAACAAGACTAGTGGGAACCGCACATTGAACGCGTTCGAACGCAACCACCCCCAAGGGTCATGTTCATCCACCGGGGATGCCATTTCATTCGGAACCCTAGCAACAAACACCCGCAAGCAGGGGACCCAGATGGTATAACTTTTGATGCGAGTAACCGCCACAATCCCCATAACATGGGAATTCCCCCACCATGAAATTCCTCCAGCTCGTCATTCAGCAGTAACTCAGCAATCGCCGCCCAGTGACCCGGCGGCATCACAGACACCGGCAACACATCCCCCAGGTCCCCAACATGCACCTTCACAGGAGGGGGCCGGACATAGGACACCACCACCAGGGTACCAGCGGCCGCGGGCACACCACCAGACGACTGTATGGAACCAGGGCGGCGCACATCCTTCCGTAATGTCACAACCAGGCCACGCCCAGCACCAGCAACCACAGGCACATGGACCTCTGCCATCACTAACCGTGGAGACAGCGACGCATCTGGTTCCACGCCGTCAACTCCCGAAGACCCACAGTCACTGAATTCCCCAACTTCGGCCCAGGTAGACGACGAACGCCTGGAACGCTTGGGCTCCGGCCGGAGATCGTCAGAGCCGGAAGCAGACCCAGAAACACGGGCCCCACTAGCCAGACGAACTGACGACCGACGCAGAACGGCAGCAACCTCTACCACAGGGGAAAATGGGCCACACACACAGCAGGAGGCTCTGCAGGCACCCCAGCACCCAGCACTGCTGGGACCCGAGGCGAGGACACAGGGCCAGGCGCAGCAGCCGAAAATGGCAGCGCTTCACAGTGATCACCAGGAAGGCCCTCAGGAGCAGCGGAGACAGTGACAGGAGCACGTAGACCATCCGACGGCACTGCAAGACCCGGAGAAGAGTCTGCAACAACCGGAGGAACGTCGGGCGACGTATGGGGAGCCGCATCTGCTAACTGGACGCTCACCTCCTCATCCCCAGAGACCTCCTCCAGAGGGAGCGGCGGGAAATCCTCTTCCCGGAACAAGTTGACCGGAGCAACCGGATCCGCAGTGCATCCGGCAGCCTAATGCCCCAACATGCCACACCGGAAACAAGTACGGGGTTGCCGGGCATAATACACCCGCACGTAGTACCCTAAAAGTCGGTCAGAAGATGGAATGTCCGACCTCAGGCGCATCCCAAGGGTACGAATGCTCGTCTTCACTCCCCTAAATTTCCCAGAAGATAGCTTGTGCATCCTCACACTATGACGGTGCCAAATCTCTGGAAGAAACGCTGGAGAAGGGACTCAGGAAACTCCATGGACACTCACATACGTCACGGCAACACTCCGATCAGAAATGGCCACAGATCCAGTGCCATCCAACAACTTCAAGGTACATCCCTCGTACCGCCGGAGAAAGTCACAGTACGCCGCCTCTCCCACAAACTTGATGATCACCCGGCGAGCAGTCACCAGCTCAACCTCGTAAATCTCCACGACCGGGACATGTAGCATATCACACATGACCTGCTCCACGAGAGGATACCCTGCATGGCAGGTAAACTCCAAACCCACAGAGTTTACCCTCACAACAGTGGGAACATGGCCGCTCATCGCAAAAGCGCCATGTCAACACCAGCCAGGGACAGTAGGGAGGGTAGAGACACCCACACCCCCTGCCGGCGAAAACGGCAACTACCCCAAAACTGCCGGAGCGGGCAAGCGACACGTCACATGACAGCTGAGGTGAGACTCATATTTCGAGGAAATTGTAGAATACTAAGTTTGCTGTAATCAGGGACCAGCTGCTGCCATTTTTCTTGGAGATCCTCTGGTTACGTCTCATCCCACCTCAAATTCCTTTGCCAGCACTCCTGCATAAGGATATTTCCCTTAGTTAGACTAGGACTGAGTAGGCCTAAAGAGTCAAATGGCTTGCTGACATGGGAGAGTAGTTTCCTCATAATTAGAGGTGAAAGGTTGATCTCCACCGAATTGATATTCAATTTGTCTGTGGAAGTATTCCATTCCATACCTAAGACTTTTAATTTGTGAGGTACCTTATAATCAGGGAATTCTTCCTCAATTATTTGGTTTTGTTGTTTATTATTTGAGGCCCATGACTGTAAAGGCATGTTGGCCCCTAACAGTTTACGATTAGCCTCATGGTAGATTTCCACAAGTTTATTTTCATCATTAGAGGTTCCTTGAAAATTGTCAACGTATAAATTGTTGCTAATCTCAGTCTTGTAGGGGCTATTAGATTTCTTAAGATGTGTATCCAGAGTAGCCTTGAGTAAGAATGGTGAAGATGTCGCTCTGAACAGTACTGAGACAAATCTTTAAGTAATGACTTTGCTATTAGGATCCTGTGGATCTTTCACCCAGAGAAATTTAGTAAAATCACGATCTGTCTCTTGTAAGCCTACTCTTAAAAAGCCGTTACTAATGTCGGCCGTATAGGCGAAAACACCAGAGCGAAATCGTAATAAGACATCTTGTAGTCTTTGGGACAGGCTAGGTCCAGTTTGTAAACAATCATTTAGTAATGCTGTCTGCCTTTAATTTGGCACAACAATTAAATACAATCCTGATTCGTGTTGTAACTGATTCTTTCAGGACAGTATGATGTGGCAAATAATGGCCTGATTTATGGTTGTCTTCTTCAACAACTTCTATAAATTTGCTAATAAGTTGTTGCTGTATCAAAGCATGATACAGCTAAAATTTATCTGGTTGCTTCTATAGCCTTGCTAACTGAGAATTTAATTGGGTTGAGGCCATGAAATAATTTACTGGAAGTTGTGGGTGGTTCAGCTTCCACGGGAGTCTCACCCAATATTAATTATCTTGAAAAATAACAGTATCAAGATATTGTTGATTACGTCCATGTGTTATCTGGACTGGGTTGATCAGGGACTATGCCTAAGGTGTCCAAATCCCATAATTTGTGAACAGGGGGATTGGACTCATCATCCTCGGTTTCGTCTCTGACATGTAGTGGTTACTGCTCTAGGCCTAGTAACGCCACTATTGAATTGTTGGATGATTACTAGTAAATTTAGAATGTTGTTGGATCAACACCAGTCCTGTTAGTAGTTTACCCCCAGCTGACAGTAACAAGTTTACACCTCGTTGCCTGGTGCATCCAGTAATAAATCAACCCGTTCTCACACAAGACAGCACATATATGACTTAATGCTTAAAGTCAATATGTTGAATATGATTTAGTACATATGTGATATATTTCCAGTTACCTTTTTTACCAAGGCCCAAACTCTTCCTCACGTACCAATTTACGTGTCACAGTACCCGTCCATCAACGTAGAGAGCAGAATATTCGTGATTGGTTCAATTATGAAAATTGTAGTTTTCAGGTCCCACATGGGTTGTGAAATTTACCTACTATTGTCCATGCTCTCATAATATTACAGATCAGCTACTTCCTATTGGAGGCTCGTAGTTTTGTTTTGAGAAATATTAGTTGTTCTTAGTAAATTATAATAAGCACTATAAATTATTACATAGAATAACAGTGCTTCACCAATCAATATTATATACCATAGTTTGCGCTTTAAAAATCTTTAAAGAATGTTTTGTAGGAACGCTAACAGAAAACGATGTTATGTTGGAATGTTTATGGGGTAAACTACTGCAAACTTGGGGATTACTTCCACCCACAGGAAGGGAATGGGGTCCAATACCATCCACTGGATGTGTATGGCGTCCACTACCACCGACAGGATGGGTATGGGGCTCACAACCACCCACAGGATGGGTATGGGGTCCAATACCACCCACAAGATGAGTATGGCGTCCACTATCACCCACAGGATGGGTATGGGACTCCAACCACCCACAGAATAAGTATGGGGTCCAATAACACCCACTGGATGTGTATGGCGTCCATTGCCGCCCACAGGATGAGTATAGGGTCCAGTATCACCCACAGGATTAGTATATAGAGTCCACTGCCGCCCACAGGGTCGGTAAAGGGTCCACTACCGCCCACAGGGTTGGTAGGGGGTCAACTGCCGCCCACAGGGTCGGTATGGGGTCCACTGCCACCCACAGGGTCGGTCGGTATGGGGTCCACTACCGCCCACAGGGTCGGTAGGGCGTCGACCGGGTCAGTAGGGGTCCACTGCCGCCCACAGGGTCGGTATGGGGTCCACTGCCGCCCACAGGGTCGGTATGGGGTCCACTGCCACCCACAGGGTCGGTCGGTATGGGGTCCACTACCGCCCACAGGGTCGACAGGGTCAGTAGGGGTCCACTGCCGCCCACAGGGTCGGTAGGGCGTCGACAGGGTCAGTAGGGGTCCACTGCCGCCCACAGGGTCGGTATGGGGTCCACTGGCGCCCACAGGGTCGGCAGGGGGTCCACTACCACCCACAGGGTCGCTATGAAGTCAACTACCGCCCATAGTGTTTGTATAGTGCCCACTACCGCCCATAGTGTTATTATGTGGTCCACTACCCCTCATAGTGTAGGTATGGGGGTCCATTACTACCCATAGGGTGTGTCTGGGGTCTATTTTTTTCTGTATAGCAGAGGTGGCAATACTGCTTTTCCAATCTCATTTGTTGTTCAATGTAAAATATTTGTTGCTCGACTTGCAACAATTATATATATATATATATATATATATATATATATATATATATATATATATATATATATATATATATATATATATATATATATATATATATATATATATATATATATATATATATATATATATATATATATATATATAGTATAGTGCCTTTGCAATAATGTACCAATGTGTGTATTTGTTGTATTGTATTGTTGAAATACATTGTTCACATGAAATACATGTGAAATATTGTTGAAAACATCTTAGTGACTTATTAAACCAAAATTATTTATTAGTCAGAAGAAAGACAAAAACGCGAACTATATGTTAAACCTCTACCAGACAAATATTTTAAGTAAAACCGAAAATATTTGAAGTTTTATAAAAGGGGCAGTTTTCATTGCTCGTCGAGCTCGAAAACCGCAGCATTCATCTCAGAACCATGCCTATTTCACACAGATTCCTTAATAAACGTAAGAGTTTTATATGTCACAAGAAAGATATAAATATAAGCTTCATTCTAAATACCTTACCATGGGCATATTTAAATTTAAAGCGAAGATACGTGTACTTTTATAATAGCCGAGCTTTAACCCCAGACAGATTGATCGACCGAGCAACTCTCTCTCAGAACAATGTTTATTTCAAGTGAATTCGTTAATAAACATATATGTTTTATATGTCTCAAGAAAGGCAGACATATAAGCTTCACTTTAAACACTTTACCATAGACATATTTAAAGTTCTAATGAAGATACATGTATTTTAAAAATTACGGAGCTCCCACCCTGTACAGACTGAACGACAGAGCAACTCTCTCTCAAATCAATGTTTATTTCACGTAAATTCGTTAATAAACACAAATGTTGTATATGTCTTAAGCAAGATAGAAATAAGAGCTTCATTTTAAATACATTACAATAGACATATTTATAGCTCAAGTGAAGATACATATGTTTTTATAGTAGCGCTCAGTAGCTTGTCGGGCATGGAGTGCAGACGCCTACGCACTTGCCGATATATTGTATAATTAACAAAGATACGCTAATAAAGCCTAAAATCTTATATGCCTCCAGAAAGACCGAGATATGAACATTATTATGATTTAACCAAATGAAATAAATCATGTTCGAGAACAAAGATATATCAATTTTAAATAAGTTTCGACTCTTGCTCGGGCGAGAGAGATGGGGCGACTCTCGCCCCATCTATTGGAGATTCTGTCCACTAAAGACCCAAAGCTGCTCAAACCCTCCTAGCATTATTTAAGTAATGAAGTAATATGGTATATTTACTATAATGTGGGTGCTGAATGCAGAACATGAGAAAACATATATTTACTCCAAACTAATATAATTTCATTATGAAATAAGTAAATAAGTAGCATCAAAGGAAGTCGACGGTCCAAGCGTCAATGTTGTGGAGCGACTTATCCAAGATATATCGTTGTTTGGAAAGTGTTTGTTGGCATATCCAGTTGTCACACTTCTCTGCACAAATTATCACAAATTTAAATTATAATGTTAACAAGTAGAATACGTATTTTTAATAAAATCTAACATAACTAGCCAGAAAACATTTAACATTTATTAAAAAAATATATGTTTGGAAGTTAAATCGACTTCATAGGACAATAGTTTTGTTATATATACTCGTTATTCGTTGACATGCGTTCGCTACTTAAACTACCATGTACTGTACTTATGTAAAATCTCCCATGTCAAGTTCAAGTTCAAGTATGTTTATTGAGATAAGCAATAAATACATCTCAAAGGGATAGAGTAGCTTAGGCTATTTCTACCCCCCTCTACTTCAAGTCCCTCAAGGGGCGCACAAATTCAGTGAGTACAAATAGACAAATAACATTACAAGAATCCCATTTAATCTCCCATGTCTCTTCGCTCATCTCACCGAACCCTACATTCTCTGTGATATATTGTTTAATTAATTGAGATTCACAAATAAAGCTGATAATTGTATCTGCAGAGCAGAGATTTAATTGTATCAAAAAGGCAGAGCTTAGTTTAGTTCATTTATTATGCACCCCATACCCATCCTATGGGCGATAGTGGAGTGTTACAGAGGCACATAATGGGCTCAGGGACTGAGCCCCACAATTCATATAGCCAAGGAAGTTATAATCTTGATAAGCTAGTTACAAAAGTCAATGCACATTGTCACATCAACAATGGGCTCGAGACCGACCACAAGTACAGTTTATAATTTAAGCAACTGACATATATGGAGGGCTAGTGTCACAATTGATTTGTTTATCCTACACATAACCCCCTCTCCCCCATCCAATAGGCAGCGGTGGATAGGTTACAATCAAGTCGTTTTTTGCGTTTTATTTAGAGATTAGATCTTATTGGGTGTGGAAAGATATTCATATTTTAAAGAAGGCTTCTTGGCTGATGCTCTCCATTGATGGAAAATATACAACCTTTGAAAATCAATGTTAGTTTGATCTAGATATTGTAATTAACGCAGTTACCTGGTGTTATTCTTCACCTATATCTTTTTCTGGTTAATCCCTATTTACATTATGCAGTTCATGTTTCGTCGCCAGACTATAGTTTTTAGTTTATTTAATTTATCACATAATGGGTTCAGGGACTGAACACACAATTTATTTATCTAAGCAAGTTACAATCTTGAGGAGCTAGCCACAAAATTCATAACACATCGTCACATCAACAACGTGGGTTCGAGATCGACCACAAGTACAGTTTCTAAATTAAGCAAATGCCATATGTGGAGAGCTAGTGTCACAATTGATATGTTTGTCCTGCACATTTCCACAGTGGTTTGCTTGTGTTCTTTTAATTATCTTAGATACCATTGAAGAGAACCTCCTAGGTACTATAGTGTATATATGCTGGTAAGAAGTATAATTATCCTGAGAAATCGTGTAAATTATGTTGTACGAGTGTTTCCAGTTAAGTAACATAGTTCATTTGTGTGCGCGTGCTTGAAGAGGAAATGTTATCCCCCCCTCCATTGTAAATATTTGTGGGTTTCAGACCATACGACCACGGCTTACCCTCGCCGCGGTCGAGGGTAAGAACACCGGATGTATACCCAGTATTACAAGTAAACTTTAGCAATAACAATTATGGAAAGTTCCTTCACCTATACATAGACAAGAGACTGAACTTCAGCACCCACATACAACACATAAGGGGATGCTCTGAGAGAGAGAGAGAGAGAGAGAGAGAGAGAGAGAGAGAGAGAGAGAGAGAGAGAGAGAGAGAGAGAGAGAGAGAGAGAGAGAGAGAGAGAGAGAGAGAGAGAGAGAGAGAGAGAGGGAGAGTAAAATTATCCACTGAGGTCTGATTAAGTCCTTTTGGGGACCTTAATCATTAGGACGTCCAATGATTAACGCAAAGTGAGGCGTATTCAGATGGTATATTGACAACATTCAGCATATCTCATAATGACCTAGTAGTACTTGGTGCACAAATACCTTTTCCAAAGGAATCGCAAAACATAATTAAACACAGCTGTACCGTACAGTGTTATATATTTATTTCAGTTTGAACAATTTTTAACATTAACATTCCAACATTCATTTTAGCAAGTTCTCTCAGAATGACGTATGGGTTAGCAATGTCAAAGGCTGACTTAAGATCTAGGAAAGTGGTATATGACCTATCAGTATGCAGGGTGAGGAATGTGGTAATACAGTGATGTACACTATTTCCATGCATAAAGCCATATATCTGGGGAGACAACATATTAATAATTTTGTAAAGGAGACGGTTGAGAACCATCCTCTCAAGACACTTATAGAGACAACTAGTGAGGGAGATTGGGCGAAAAGCACTCGGCTGGTGAGGTTTAGGAATGGGAATAGTAACACTGTTGGTCCATGACTTAGGAAGCTCCCCAGTTACATAGCTCATATTATACAATTGAAGAAAGGTATTCCCTGGAACTAGCAGAAGCATATGCAGTATGCCGTCAGTAACTCCATCCTCCCCGGGTGATGTAGCTTTGCCTTTATGTAGAGCAGAATCTAGTTCGTATTCAGTAAAAGCATGTCACAGTCATCCTCTTGATGAAGCATGAAGTCAAGGAACCTTGCCCTATCAGTATATCTATCATTTAATTCATTCTGTGAGGGTAGAGGAAGACTGTCAAAGCTGGAAGTCGTGGCCCAAGCACCAACAAGCTCATTTGCTCTGTGCAGAGGATTAGGGTACGAGATCTCTGCATCATTTTTCCCATTGACCTTGTTGATATCCTTCCATGCCCGACTTAGTGGCGTGTGAGAATTGAGACCACGGACAAAAGTTTCCCAGTCTGTCTGCCTCAGCTCCTCCATACGTTCCCTGGCCTCAGCCAGAGCCGCTTGAAAGAGCCGAAGCATTTCAGCAGTGCGGGTCCTTCTATAAGCTAGTCCAATTATTCTGGCAGTGCGTTTTAGTGTATGCAATTTAGAATCATTATAATAAACATAAGTGCTATGACCAGTGTAATTTGGGTTACGTGGTCTGGACGATGGATCAAGTGATTCTATAAACTGTTCGATAGTACCTGTGAGCTCATTGTTAAAATCTTCAACTGATGAAGGCTCAGATGAACTGCACCATTCTGACACATGAGCAACAAGATTGTCTCGTTGATCGATGGGCACAGCCAGCCTCTTCCGCTTGAACACTCCACCAGGGAGGATAGAGCTTCCAATGCTTACAGTGGCTAATATGACCAGATGATCAGACGCCATAACTGGCACTATTGACGAGGCGCACACGGTGTGGGAGACGTTGAAACCGAGACACAGATCAAGAATACCTCCGTAGATATTCGTCGGTTCAAGGTCACCCACAATCTGTGCATCATCGTGACTACCTAATAGTGACACCAGTTGGTTGCCGTTACGATTACTGAACTGCGAATTACCAATATATAGCAACAACATGGCAGTTAACACTATAATTGAGAGGGCAGCCTCTTCTGCCTGTAGAAATAGATCCCACCTGCTCATCATGGGGGACTTCAATCACGGCAGGATTGATTGGGAGAACAAGGAACCGCATGGAGGCGAGGATACGTGGAGAGCCAAACTACTGGAGGTGGCGACTAGAAACTTCTTAACCCAGCATGTCAGTGAACCCACAAGGATGAGAGGAAACGACGAACCAGCGAGACTCGACCTGGTTTTCACCCTGAACGACTCTGACATAAGAGAAATCAGTTTTGAGGACCCAGTAGGAATGAGCGACCACAGTGTATTGGTGTTTGAGTACCTGATTGAAGAAGGGTTATTGAACTCGAGAAGGGATACCGAAACCAAAAGGTTAGCATACCGAAAGGGAAACTATGAGGAGATAAGAAAATGCCTAGCAGATATAGCATGGGAAACAGAGCTCAGGGAAAAGACGGCCCAAGATATGATGGAATACATCACGCAAAAATGCAAGGATGCAGCAAACAAGTTTGTCCCAGTCCAAAAGGAAAACAGTGAAATGAAGATGAGAAACCCATGGTTTAATCAGAGATGTAGGCTAGCTAAGCAGCAAAGTAAAAGGGCATGGAGAAACTATAGGAATAACAGGACACTGGAGAGCAGAGAAAGATACCAGAATGCAAGGAATGAATATGTTAGGATGAGAAGAGAGGCAGAAAGACAATACGAAAATGACATCGCAAGCAAGGCAAAGACTCAGCCTAAATTGCTGCATAGCCACATCAGGAGAAAAACAACAGCAAAGGCACAGGTTATGAAATTAAGGTTAGGGGCAGAAGGATTCACTACAAACGACAAGGAAGTGTGTGAGGAACTGAATAAGAAATTCTAGGAGGTCTTCACCTTGGAGCAAGGAGAAATCCCAGAGATAAGAGAGGGAATAGCTAACCAGGAACCACTGGAAGAGTTTGAGATTACCAGCGGGGAAGTAAGGAAGTGTTTACTAGAATTGGATGTGACAAAGGCTATAGGTCCAGATGGAATCTCCCCTTGGATACTAAAGGAAGGAGCAGAAGAACTGTGCCTCCCGCTCTCCATGGTGTATAACAAATCACTGGCAACAGGGGAACTGCCAGAAATTTGGAAAGCAGCTAACGTAGTCCCGATATACAAGAAAGGGGATAGACAGGAGGCACTGAATTACAGACCAGTGTCCCTAACCTGCATACCATGCAAGTTGATGGAGAAGATTGTGCGAAGAAAGCTAGTGGAACATCTGGAGCGAAAGAACTTTGTAACACAGCATCAACATGGATTCAGGGATGGCAGGTCCTGCCTCACAGGGTTTCTTGAATTCTACGACCAGGCAACAAAAATAAGGCAAGAAAGAGAAGGGTGGGCAGACTGCATATTTTTGGATTGTCAGAAAGCCTTTGACACAGTGCCACACAAGAGGCTAGTGAAAAAACTGGAGATGCAGGCTGGAGTGAAAGGGAAGGTACTCCGTTGGATACAGGAGTACCTAAGTAACAGGAGACAACGAGTCAGTGTGAGGGGTGAGGTCTCAGATTGGCGAGACGTTACGAGTGGAGTACCGCAGGGGTCAGTCCTTGGACCTATACTGTTTCTGATATAT